>NC_133393.1:147301518-147609666 GCF_047511655.1 Castor canadensis
AGCATCATGGTGAACCTGAGACGTTAGACTGACAGATCCTGAAGGAAAGAAATCGTTAGCATCCCAAACATACGCAGCCACAACTTTTTAAAGACACTTGAGAAATGGTGGCAGAACTGACCCTCTTAGCACTGAATTCTAGTAGGGGCAAGGATGTGCCCCTTTTCTCCCGTTCCCCGCACATCTCCAGGTCAATTCATGGGTGTCCTCCTTCCGGGATGTGCCCAGCTTCCGCAGGTGAGCCCAGAGGGGCCGTTCCTTACCTGCACTGGTACGCCTGGCCCTTCTGGTCGGTCAGAACGAAGTAGTGGCCGTTCCAGGCCTGTGAGTCCTTCTCCAGAGTGACATGGACAATGGTTGTGTCGTACCGAACGTGGAGCCCCAGCCTGTTTGCGAAGTCGCTCAGGTAGCGCACCATGTCGCCGGCGTCGGGGAAGTAGGCAGTCGAGTAGTGTCTGAAGAGCAGCCGGGGGTCGTGGCTGAGCAGAGAGTTCCAGTCGTGGCGGAGGTTGAACTCGGCGTTGGCCTTGCCGGTGTACCGCTTGTTAATGCTGATGAGCTTGCGGTGCCGCGGGTACCGCGTGAAGAAGCTGCCCGGAGCGGGCGCGCGCTCGAACACCGTGTAGTCCCTGCCTGCCCGCTGCAGGAAGGAGGCCATCTGCAGGCCCGCGGGCCCAGCGCCCAGCACGCAGTAGTCTCGGTGCGGTCGGGAGCACAGGGCCAGGTGCAGGGCAAGGGTTAGGAGCAGCCCTGGGAGCGTCCACAGCGTGGCCGTGGCGAGGACACCCATCCTGCGGCAGACCAGAGGGGAGACTTCGCACCTCGAGGCCTGGTGTGAGGAACGGAGGCCCAGGAAGAGGCAGAGGCGTGCCTGAGACGCACAGCAATCCAAGCAGAGCCAGGGCTAGAACCTCTGGACCTTAGAGCCCACCTGCTCCTACTCTTGTCTTTTCCAAGGTGCCCGCCAGAGCTCCGAACCCCTACATCTCATCTCCTTCAGCATCTGCTTTCCTGGGAGTGTCAGTCTCCTTATTGTCATGGCAGTCTCCACCCTGGGGAAGAGGTGGAGGTCCCCCCAACTTCCCTCATTTGAGAGGAACCCCACACCCTTGGAGGTCCTCCCCAGGTTGGATCCGCAAGAGGTCCAGCTCTCTCTGGTCACGCCCTCGCCCTCCGGCTGGAGCCCGAAGGAGGAGTGGTCTACAAGGCCCCGCCCCGTTCCAGGTCCCCCGCCCCAGCCTCCCGGGTCACGTGAGGGAGGGATGCCCCGGCACACCTGCCGCCACAGCGCGCGCTTTGGGAAGTGCTGCCGGCGCGTGCGCGGTGCCCAAGCTGCGCTCCTGTTCCGCGCCGCCGGCCGCCGCCCCAGCGGAGCGCGGACCTCGCGGCCGCTCTGACAGCGGGCTGCAGTCGAGTGAGGCCCACGGGCTTGCTCGCGCGCGGCCCCGCTCCTCCCCTCCAGCCCGGCCAATGGCAGGGGGCGGGGTCACGTGCGCGGCGCGCGGCACGCCGGGACCGGCTGGCAGTCCACCCGCCCCGGGCCAGGCGCGGGAGCCGTGCGCACGTGCTATGTGCGGTGTCCCGGGCGGCAGAGGGGTCTGGAGCTGGCGCGTCCCAGCTGGCTTGGCGGGGATAGTGACTAGATCCGGGATGAAGCACGGAACCCTGGTTTTTAAACTCTCTTCACATGTGACAATGAGAGCAGATTTTTGGAGAAAATCCTAGTTTTTATCTTCCTGCATTAACGTACCCAGACTAAATAAAGCTAGTTGGCCTACCCAGTTGTGTGGGATTGCAAGTCAGGGTGGTGAAGCCAGGGCAGATAAACCAAGTAGCAAGCGTTTGCTACAGTGATCCAGCACACTTCTTACTAAGTAACACACGACTGACTGGATCGTCTAGCAACCAGGAGGGGTGCGCAAGGGATGCTGTTTTCCAACATGTAGCTGACTGGACAAATGGGCATTTAGGGGTGACGTCATGTGCAGAAGCTCACACAGTTAAATGGAGCGAAGGATTGAAACCTACCTAGGGCAACACGAGAGGAAGGCTGGCTTTCCCAGGAAAGGCATGTGGCCTCTGCATGAGATCTACACGGGCTGGATATAGTACACCTGCACTTAACCTCCAAAGGACATCGAGCTCCAGTGGAGTGAGCTGAGTTTTTTTTTTTTTTTCTTTTGGCTGCACTGGGTTTTGAACTCAGGGTCTCATGCCTGTGCTTACCTCTTCAGCCCCCCCCCTTTGGGGGATGGGTTCTTTTTCAAAAATAGGGTCTGTCGAACTATTTGCTTGGGCTAGCTTTGAACCACATTCTCCTGATTTTTGCCTCCTTAGTAGCTAGGATTATAGGCTTCAGCCACCAGCCCAGGGCTGAGCTGAGTTCTTGAGGGAACACAGCGTGGTAAGAATTTTTGGCCTTTCAACTTTGCACAGCTGGAGCATTTTTCATTAAGAAGCATAACTGCCACTGCTCTAGAAAAACCTCCACCAGGAATGCTAGATGTGTTTTCGTCACAGCCTATAGTCACATCAGAAAAGCTCCACTGCAGCAGAAACTGCCTTTGGTGGTCACTATGGTGACCTCACTGCTTTTGCTGTTATCTGGCACACGGCACTCTGCAGTAAGCACTTGTCTGAAGCCACAGGGGCTAGGCAAAATACCTCACCAAAAACTAGGGATGTCTGTTTCTTAGTGGCTGTGAAGACTGAGAATGGCTGCTGGAGTTAAACAGTTGCTGTCTTATTTGGTGAACAGTGGGAGTAGGAGGCTGCTGAGGGCTGAGTGGTTTTCTGCAATTGGCTTGGCAGCCTCCCTCATACAGAACAGACGCAGTGGAAGCTCATGAAAAATATTGTAGAGAATGATCCTGACAATACTTTCCACCTGCTTGTTTCAGTTAACACTGCCGGACCAGGCCACAGGTAGACAGAGGCAATTTGAATTCTGATCCAACCCTGAAACTCCATGGCACTTGTCATACTTTGTCTATACTTTTTTGCACTCTGCATCGAAACTTCCCTAAAGGATGTTTTCTGCACCACTTAAGCCATGCCCCAATCCCTTTTTGATTTTTTTCAGATAGGCTCTCCTGTTTTTTTGTCCAGGTGGCCTCAGAGCACAATCTTCCTACCTCTGCCTCTGCCAGAGGTAGTACACACCATCATTTCCAGCTTGTTGGTCAAGATGGGGGGTGTATCAACTAGCTTTTTGCCCAGGCTCAAAACCTCGATCTTTCTCATCTCCACTTCCTGAGTAGCTAAGATCAGGCACTTGCCACTCTGCTCAGCCTTGCTTGCTTTCTGAGGCTCAATTATTTTGATTAGGAATGTTACCCCAAAGCTGAGCCTTGTTCTTCATGTATACAATGCAGTATTTCCACTCATGTTGGTTCTGTAGGAGGTTCAGGCGAGATATTTATAGAAGTTTAATTATTTTGGCAGGGTAACTGCTTCAGTGTCCAGAACCTAACAGTAAATATCCACTTAAGAGTTTACACAGCCTAACCATCCAGAGCTCCTATGACACAACACATTTCTTTAAGGGCACTAGCTTTTTTGTCACAAGCCCAAGCCAAGCTTGAAACAATTCACAAACCACTACAAATCAACATCCAGAGGAACATTCCTGAAAATCTTGAGGCAGGCTCTTCAAAAGTACACCCCCATCTCCCATGACCTACCACACAATCTGTACAAGAGATCTGTGGCCCCCACGCCTCAGATGCAATGAGCTCCCCAAGGGCAGTGGCTGGGTCTTGCACACAGCCAGTGTGCTGTGTGCGAACAAGTGGGGACCTCAATGGTTTCCTCAAAACTGACAAAACTACCCATCACGGGATCATTTCAAGGGATTCCAAGAACCAAACACTCTAGGCATTCACTCCAACAGGAATGTAAACCTCAAGGACAAATGCTGGGACCCAGAGTATAAGCTCTAGATACTAACTGTTGCTCTCCCCCGCCCTCTCCCAGGGGTGCTGGGAGAAGGAAAGGCTGTAAATCATGAATGGAGCCTATGAAGAGACTAAACAGAAAAACTTTATTCCATCTGCTGCCCATCAGGGAGCAGGAGCCAGACAAACACTCCATTGGGGAAAGACCCTCTAGGCTTGGTGGAGTTACGGACTCCAGCTCCACGTCGCTGTCTCATTTAAGTTTCTTCCTCTGAAAGACACCAAACACAAACACAAGTAAGCCATGTTAGGTGATGAGATACCCGCTTTCCTTCCTTTGCTCAACTGCTGGAGATTTCAATAATCCCGCTCAGCCCTCAAGCCTCAGATGCTCACTGCGCTGAGACACTTACAGTCACCGGCTGGTGAGAGTTTTCAGACTATGTAACTAATTGGAGCTGACTGTCCCTTCCTCTAGACCCCAGCAAGGACTTCAGGGCCTTCTCCAGAAGCTTCCCTTACTTCACTACAAGACTTTACCCTCCCTTACCCCTTCTGTGATCTAAAGGTTCTGGAGAAGGCTCTGGGAGCTGGACTGAATGCCAGCTACTCCAAACTTAAGTCCCAGAGCACTACACACCATGAAGTTTTGCCAAGGTTAAAGGTAAGCAAGGCTCTTGCTTTGCTCCCCTGCCAGCCCACAGATCATGCAGCCTTCAGAGAGGCTGCCACACACCTTCTTCCTCCTCTTCCTCCTCCTCCTCCTCCTCGTCGTCCTCATCTGAGCTGAAGGTGCCATCGGGCAGGCTGTAGACCCTGATGACCTGCTTGTTTGGGTCCTTCAGAATGAGGTACTTGCCCTCCTCCAGCTTCATGCAGATGTCGATGACGCAGCGCAGGATGCCCCAGGCATTCTCCACACTCAAGTTGATCTGACTGGCAAACTCATTGGGCTTGAACTGCTGAGTGCCCAGAATGACGTGGCGGGAGGAGTCCTTCACGTGGTACCGAGACACATAACTGTGGGGGAGGGGAGATTAGTGGCTGGAGTAGAGGGGTCAGAGACTGTAACACTCAGGGTCAAATGTCACTTAAAACAGTAACAGCTGGTTTGCTGCTTTTCCCAAGGAAAAAGGAGACAAGCCTCTGTCTCCCCACTCATCTTCCCAGGTCGGCCCACAGCTGCAGGACAGGAATCTCACCCAAGCTTGAGGTACTCGGATCCCGCCAGCAAAGCACAGCAGGTCCACCGGGCCAACTTGTAGCTGTTGTTTTTCAGCTCAGTGGCAATGACGGCCCCACGCTGAGAGTCCAGCTTCTGCCGCCAGTCCACACCATTGCAGTGCTGCAAAGGAAGTGGTTACAGGTGGATTACTGCCATGAAGGCTCTGGGAGCGCCTCTGGCAGACAAGGCCCAATGTGGCAAAGGGCCTTGCCCAGCAGGGAACTCAGCAAAGCATGATTCCTCTTCTCATAGCGCCTCTAGACAGGGACAGACAGCTGCACGGGAATGGCAAAAGGGCTCATGACAAATTAGGTGGTGAGGAAGGGCTTCACAGATGATGCATGGCACTTAGCCAAGTGGAGAGCACTGGCAGAGACTGGAGACAGAGACAGAAGGTCCTGATCTGAGGAATGTGGGAAGGACAAACCAGGCCAGCCTTAAGTAGGGGCAGACGTGCAGAGGGCAGGAAGACAGCAGAAAAGGACCCTAGAGATCTCCAACCCCTCAGATGTGGGAAGCACACTGGTCTAGAGGGATGTGACTGGTCAAAGGTCACAGGTCAGGGTTCCCAGACTTTCTTGGTTCATTGCAAAGTAAATACTGAAGAGTTCTTTTTATGAAACATTTAGGTCAAAACGGTTCTGACAGATTCATTTCCTTCAAACCTTTAGAATGTCCCATTGAACACTGGTGAGTGCACTGTGGCCAACCAATTGGTAGACACTGGAAACTGGGTGGAGACAAAGGCACAAGGGACAGGGTCCTAAGCTGGGGTGCCTTCACTGAACCCCTGAAGTAAATGAGAAGACAGGCAGAGGAGTGCAAGGGTGGAGTAGGACGTGCCTGAGGCTCTGGGTATCAGCGAGCAGGGCAAAGACAAAGTTGATGCACAGTGAAGCCAGAGGTGAGGACAGGAACGAGGACTCTGAAGGGGGAGGTGTTTCAGCAGAAAAAGTAGGGGGCAAGTCAGAGCAGATTTGGGGAGTCTTTCTATGGAGTTCATAACTGAGACTGGGGCAGGCAGCACCATTGGTCCTTGCACCTGTAGACTCTCCTTCCTTACTGTGACACCACCTGTGGTGATGGGAAAAACATCATCCCACAATTACATTACCCAGGATGTTGAAAGGGATTCTGCAGCAATCACCAAGGTCCCAAACAGTTAACCCCAAGAGAGAGGAAGCCACGAACTCTTCTCTGGTGGGCATTGTCCAACCCCAGGAGCCTCTCCTACCTGTGCGTAGAGGTTAGAGACAGAGGAACTTGGAGATCTGAAGCATGAGAAAGATTTGTGGTGCTATGGCTGGAGGAGGGGGCTGTGTAGCAAGGAATGAGGTAGCTTCTAGGAGCTGAAAGAGGCCTCCAGCTGACAAGGAACAGAGACCTCAGTTATACAACTGCAAAGCCTACACCTTTGCCAACAACCAGAATGAGCTTAAGTGGGGTTTCTTTAAGAACTGTCAGATGTGTCAAGTGCTGGTGGCTCAGGCCTGTAATCCTAGCTACTTAGGAGGCAGGGATTAGGAGGACCGTGGTTCAAAGCCAGCCCCAGGCAAATAGTTCCTGAGACACTATCTCGAAAATACCCAACACAAAACAGGGCTAGTGGAGTGGCTCAAGTGGTAGAGTGCCTGCTTTGCAAGTGTGAAGTTCAAACCCTAGGTCTCCCACCTCCCCCACAAAAAAAATGTCAGATGAGACAGTTGTGCTAACACCTAAATTTTAGCTTTGTGACATCCTGAACTCAGAACCAGGCCACAATATGTTGGACTTCTGCCCTGCAAAACATGAGCTAATGGATTTTTTTTTTTTCTTTCTTTTTGGTACTGAGGATTGGACTCAGGGCTTTGCTTTTGCCAGGCAAGTGCTTTACCATTTGTGCCATAACCTGATCTCAAATGGGTATTTTAAAAATTAAGTTCCTGTTAATTTGTTATAAGACAAAACGACACTTATACAAGGCTGTATAAGGAAGTACTCAGGGCAGAGAGCTGTGTAGTGGACTGACACTAGCAGAAGGCTCCACTGGTGGGTCAAAGCACAGGGAGCCAGCAAAGACAACACAGGAAGGCAGCGCCATTTGGGGCACTAGAGCAATGTGCTAATCGAGGGACAAGTGACAGGTGCAACAATGACAAGCACTACAAGGAGCTCACGGTGAAAGTCTAGGAAAAGGTCAATAGGCCTAGAACTGTCCCTGCCAGTATCCTTTATTCTGTACAGTGGCAACAGAGCACCACGAGGAAGATTAACAGAGCACCTGCAGGAGGGAGAATGCAAAGAAGTGGCTGAGCATGTTTCTTTCATGGTACCTCTTAGGAGACCATTCTGAGCTACATCTCAGAATCTGTGAGTTCAGTAAGGAAAGGAGCTGGATAAAGGGATCAGAATAAAGAAAGAGGCCACAAAGAGAGCAAGCAGGCCTCCAGGAGAACTGGAGACCAACCCAGATAACAAGGAGGGGTCACAATCAGATGTGCACCAAGAGCAGAAGCCAACAGGAGGTCAGGACAGAACAGAGAGAAAGAAAGTACTAGTTTCTATGAACAAAACAGGAGAAAAGTTTTTAACTTAAGGTTGTTCTACTGTCAGTGATGACCCACATGGAGGAACACATTGATAAGACAAAACTCCCCTGGTAGCTCTCTAAGTACAGGAGGGGAAAGAAATAGGTCACACAAGCCAGCCTGTGATGATGCGTGCTTAAGGGACAGGTATGTGGCGCCTCACCCGAGAATCCCACTCATTGAGTGTCTTGATGTTGATAAAGGACACTTCCCCATTGGCTCCAGTCATGACGCCGTCATGCTCACATCTGACAATAAGGTCAATGTCGTCTCCTAGCTTCCACCTGCGGTAACTGCAGTGAAGAAGAAACTCGTTGGCCACCTGAGATTCTCTACTTCAGGCAGGTCACCCCAAACAGGACAGGGTCTGTGCGCCAACCTGTCAGAACACCCCACCAGAGAGCTGACATACCGGTAAGCAACAGAGGCAATTTCATTCTTATCCATGTCGTCCTCCACAAATGGGTTTGGGTTGGGGAAGTTGTATCTTTCTTTCCCCTGCAAAAATGACAAAGCTGTCCTGAGATAGTGCTAACTTTGTTTCCAGGTCCAATCAGCCAGACCCAGCACCACTTATTACAGCACTGGTAGGCCCTGGGACCCCTTGGGGCTCTGAGCACCCTGACTTTTATGCTTATGTCACCTCTCCTGACTGCTAACTCCCAAGAGATCCTAACAATTAATTAGCAATCCCCCCGCCCCCCAATCACTGTCCTCTACTAAAACAAAACTTCATGAGGATGGGATCTTTGCTTTATTCACTACTGTATCCCCAGGACCTAAAAAGGACACATCTGTACAAAACAGTGTATCTGCTAAAAAGCTGAAGGAATCCTCACAAATATCTTAATTCTGTAATGTCACAGGGAGCAAACGCCTGAGACCACACAGCCACTCAGTGGCAGGCAGGCAACGTCAGGTTACAAGCCCCAGCTTGTAATCTCTCTGTTGTAGGTAGGGGATGCACTTGTCCTGCTCAGTCCTATAGCCCAGAGCCTCATGCCAAGCAGGTGCCCAATAAGGGCAGCTGGCTGGACAAGCACCATCAGTGCCTCACGCTTCCATGTGCTCACCATTCTCAAGCACTGCTGGGAGAAGTTGTGATTGATGTAGGTGGCTTCCATGGCCAGGTTGCGGGGCGAGTTGAAGGAATTTCCTTCGTCTTGAGGGGGCTCATTGGCGGTCTCACTTACTGTCAGGAGGTCTGTAAAAGTGGGGCATAGCCACCCACCCACACAATCAAGAGTCATAGACAACCTGCTATGGGTAAACAAAAGCCACAGAGGCCCTTCCTTCAAAGAACTGCCTTCTCCCAATGTGGGGCTCCTGGATGACTTTAGATATTACCTAACGGTAATCCACTCAAGTACTAAGAAAGCTGTCCCCCTTTCATCTTTTTGGATTCCTCAAAGAGAAAGTGTGGTTTTGTTAGGAAAGGCTTCAGGCTTCGAGCTTAGGATAGAATTCCACTGCTTTGTTTTCATGCTGCAATTTTATGAGTGACCCAGAGACATTCATAGTGTGTGCATATACACATGTACGATACAGACTTGTGCCTATATATTTTCCAATAAATGGCATCGATTTCAAGGAAAATACTAAGCGACCACTAAAGATGATCTGAGAGATGGCAGAAGTCAGAAAGGGAAAGGCCGTGCAAGGGAGCAGCACCTGGAGGTACAGCAGGGCGTGCCATGAGGACTCAGCAAGCTGGAGTCCTGAGCAGGGGCCAATGTGCTGTCCAACACCTAGAGGAAGACACTGCTTTCTACCTACTCATTCTCAAGAACAGGGAATTGTCTGAGCCAACAAAAATCAGACACGTTCCTTACCAAAGTCAGAGTTGTCCCTCTTGTCAAAGAAGAGCTTGGACCCAACTCTCTGGACGACAATGTCCCAGGAATACACGGAGCGGGTGCAGCTCATTAGGGTAGCCAGGATGGCATCAGTGGCAAACACATTACCCTGAGTTTTCGCCAGCTGCAAGAAGACAAGAGAGAAAGTGCCGAGGATGCTGAGGTCCAACGGCCCCTCTGCATGGGCAGAACACACTCCTCCCACGCGTCATCTGAAAAGGCTACAGCAAACCAGCCAGTGAGACCGTTCACTATGCCAGGCTGAGTGCTCACATGCTTTCCTGTTCACCTCAAAGGCACACGCTAAGTACATTTACCCTTTTTCAGAAGAGATCACAGGTTGCAGGGTGATGAAGCTAGCCAGGCCAGGACCCAAGTCCAGCTCTGTTTAACACCAACATGGTCTACCCAGCAAACCGCCTTTACTTTCATTTAAGTCCGATTCAGAAGAATCTATCTGAAGGCCCAAACTATATATATGCAGTTGGCCCTCTGTACATGTGGGAGTCTGCATGTGTGGATTGAACCAAATATTCAGAAAAAAAAGTGCCTGTACTGAACATGTACATTTCTCCTTGCATTATTCTCCCAAACAATGCAGTACAACTATTTACACAGCATTTACAGGGTCTTAGGATGCCTACACATTCCCATGCCCCGTTCTCGCTGAGGCTTCAGCTGCAGAAGCTGGAGGATCCCTAGAGGGTGGGCTGCGCACCTTCCGGATAACAGGGTCATCTGTGGTGGTGACAGTGTGGAAGATGCGCTTGATGCTCCGCAGCGGCTTCTCGCTCCTCGTGGTGATGCGGTCAAAAGCTTTGTCATAGTACTCCAGGGCCCCACAACACTCGCTGGGGGAGAACAAGCAAGACACACCAAGAGAAAACAAACCATCACTCTTTTCTTACAAGCCAAGGAGGCAGAAGTCTTGCCGAAAGTCCAGTATATAAAAGAGATGGAATATAGTAGGTAAGGAGTCCTGTAATGTCAGAAGAAGCAGAGTCTCCTTGAACTGCCTGCTGGGTCTCTTCCTGCCCAAAGAGCTATATAACGTCATCTTACTGCACTTCTGCTTAGGATGTCAGGAACTAAAAGAAATCTGGAGTTTAATATTAGCAAATTTCTTTCTTTTTAAAAAATGTTATTATTTGTGCTGTACTAGGATGGAATTGGCTGCCTCAGTAGCTTCTGAGGCTACTACATTCCTATCGCCAAAATTACTTTAGCAAACCTGGTTCCCTTAGCTTCTGCCACATCAGGCAGAGCTAGTGATCAAGTCTGCACACAAATTTCTATTTGCTTTCTGTCAAGAGCCAGGTAACTTCATTTTATTTTGTCTTTGCTCAGATGCCAGGAAGTCGCAAACCACTCAAGACATGCCCCCAATTCTTTTTGCTTTGGTTACTGGACTAGGGTCCCTTTTTATGACAAGGCTGGCCTGGACCATGATCCAATTTACACTTCCTGTGCAGCTGGGATGACAGGTGTGCACCAGAATGCCCAGCTTTTATTGCTTGAGTGGAGTCTTGCTAACGTTTTTTTAACCTGAGCTGGCCTTGAACCATGATCCACCCAAGTAGCTAGGATTATAGGCTTTTGCCATTGGTCTTGATTTTTAAGTACCATCCATTAGTATCATGAAACATCTTTTGAGTAAGTGGCTTCAAGGCTTTCCTGGAATTGCTAGGACTTAAGGAAACACCCCAAGAGTGTGGCAGACAGCAGTAAGACACTACTCACATATCCTGGGGCTCTGATACCTCCAAGTAGCGCATCTTCATTAACTGAGGAAAATCCATTTCCTCTTTCACCTCCCAGTCACTACGAACTTCAACCGAGGAGTCTCGGGGTTTCTGAAGTGGAAAACCATTGGAGGGGAAAAAACAAGTGACAGTACATGAAAATCAAAGCAAAAGACAGGTTAGCACTACAGAATACTCTTAAAATTTAAGAAATAAAGTGCTGTTTTGTAAGATAGAGTCCCTGACTCTGACTCCTAGGAGTCCTAGAAGGACTGAGGTATTGAAAGTTCAAAAACATGGGAAATGATGTCATCCAGAGAACGCTTAGCAGACACTTAACAAATTCCCTCAGGATATTAACTATTCATTCATCCTCTTGTCCCTCCCTCCTTCCTTCTCACAGCGGTTCTGGGGTTGAACTCACTCAGGCCTTTGCACTTGCTAGGTTGGTGCTTTAACGCCTGGTCTATGGTATGACTGAGGTGGATTTCCTGCCTTTAGTTTTAGCCATAGCCGGTATGTTGACACATAGCTGTGAGAATGATTTCTACGGAATGAAGAGCTGTATTTTCCAACTAGTAGTGTCGTGGGACATAATGCCTCCTTTTAGTACATTTATGGTATGAGGCACTTTTTAAAATTTTGCTAAAGTGAAATTTATAGATATCTTAATGCATCACTGAACTTCATTCCAAAAAAATCAGAAAATAATATAAAAATAATAATGATGACATAAAATAATCTTGGTAAGATATATACTCCAATATGCAAGTTTTGGACACCAATACCCTAACTGAGATAAAGAAATCAGGTATACTGCTTGTACCTAGAAGGAGAACTTCAATGAATGAATGGACAAACACAGCTAGATACAGACACTCAACTGCAGGCAAACAAATACTGTGCCTGAATTTCCTTACGTAATAAAAAACCCTTGGGAAAGTTACCAATATGAAATGAAAAATCCTTTTTGCTTTGATATTATGCCTGCATTCCTGGAGAATGTGATGTGTATTAAAGCAAAGAATATGCACTTAAGTAGCTAGGATTATAGGCTTGAGCCACCATGCTTGGCTTTTTTTTTTGAAATAGTGTCTCACTATATAGGCAAGCTGGTCTCTTACTCAAGATCCTCCTGCCTCAGCTTCCTGAATGGCAGGATTATATGGGTGTACCACCATTCCTAGCCAATTATTTTTTTATACAGCAAGTATATCTAGCAAAGTGTAAATTCCACATCTGTAACTTTATTTTTGCTTACATGTTTGTTTCCATAGCACCCACACAAACATTATGGCAGCATTATCCGTAATAGTGCAAAAGTGGAAACAGCCCAACGACCATCAACTGCTGAATAGCTAAACAAAATGTGGTGCATCCACACAAAGAAGTACTTATTTGGCAATAAAACAGACATGAAATACAGTTGGTCCTCCATATTTGCAGGTTCCAAAACTGCAGATGCAACTGAGGACTGAAAATATTTCAGGGCACTGGGCATGCTTGTAGTCCTAGCTACTACAGAGGCTGAGGCAGAGTCACTGGACCCCAAGAGTTCAAGGCCAGCCTGGGCAACACAGGAAGACCCCATATCTAGAGCAAATTTATTATGCTATTCCACTTAGGTAAATGTCCAGATCAGGAAGCTCCAGACACAGAAAATAGATCAATAGTTGCCTAGGTCTGGGGAATAGGAGGTTCCTGCTAAGGGTACAGGTTTTTTTTAAGGTGATGATGAAAATGGTCCAAGACTGACTGCAGTAATGGACAATTCTTCTAAACACTAAAAACCAACTCAGTTGAACATATGAATTACATTTGTTTGTTATAAAACAAACACAACCAAGTTCCCAATAGGATTCTTGTATGGGCACACTACCTGTGATTTTTGGTCCCATTTCTGCCTCACTCCAAATTGCTTCTGGAATTTCTTCTGCAGTCGAATGCGTTCTCTGAAAAGACAGAATATTGAGGGTTTGGGGGTGTGGTTCTCAACAGGTAGAACACCTGTCGAGAAAGTGGGAGGCCTGAACTTATAGCCAGAAAAAAAAAAACCATAAAAGACAGAATGTTGGGATCTCAGTGTAGGTCTCTTAAGTCAGTGGCTTCTTCAAAAGGCAGCCGTACGTGCTAGCAGAGTGGCTCAAGCAGTAAAGTGCCTGCCTAGGAAGTACTAACAGGGACACACTATTCCCCAGTACCAACCAGATATATTACTCAGCCTATAGTGACCGTTCATGGCAGCCCCAGCCTTGGGTGTGGTGGCTGCTATACTCCACAGCTCAGAGTAAATAGGGCTTTCTGCAGATGTGCTCCACAGGGCTGAGCCTTGGCAAACCTCAAAGTCACTTTTTACCTATCCCTTCCCTTCAATAAGCATGTCCACCACGGCAGTTTCCTGCCCATGCTATCTGATGTGAATTGACCCCTGGAGAACAACAGGTTGAAAGGTGGTGTAACTGGCTTTAGGAAGGTCTTTTTTTTTTTTTTTGCCCAATGGTGGGGAAGACAACCACCCTCCTGCTTTGGCCCCGTGCTTTCTGGGTCTTGCCAGTCCAGGACACCTTGCTCTGGCAGGAAGGGAGTCTCACCTCTCTTTCTGTTTGGCACTCTTAGGCAGGGTCTGCAGGTTGAACTGTAACATGTTCCGCCGATCTTTGTCTCTGCGGAGGTTCCGCTGGAAATCAGGAAGAACCATCTGTTAAAATCTTGGCAATCTGGCCTGTAACTGGCAGAGCTAATGGGAGATGTTGGGAGTTAAGCTTAGGGTGTGAACCCCAAGCTTCACATCTTACTCTGTACCTTTACTTCACAGCACCAGTGGTCTGGAGGTGGTGGGGGGAAGGTACTGCTATTGGCTTGGACTCACATTCCTGTAACTTGTTTCCACTGAAGTGGTTTGCAGTGCTATTTGAGTTTACTTCTTTGTGTGGCAAGATGCAGCTTGACCGGAACATCTACTTAATAAAGTCTGCATATAGCAATTAAGTGAGGCAGTGGGCACAACACACCTTTTATCTGTTCTTAGCACAGGGTGTCTGAGCGATTGGCAACAGAGATCTAAACTACTTAAAGCCTCCCTGAACCTAGTTCAAGTTCACTTTAGCACACATTGTCACTGGACTGCTTTCCTCTCATTAGTGTTCACTGCATATTAGCAGCTGTCAACATCTACCAGTAATAGCTCCAAGATGGTCAGGTTGTTAGCTCTTGGCCTACCTGTGCAAACCTCATCCGGTTTCGCTGGTAGGCAGTCTTCTGTGTGCGTGCAGTATCCACCAGCTGGAAGCTAGTTTCATCCTCCTCATGGAAATAAGCATACTGACTTCCACCACCAAACTGAGATGAGTACTTATCTGGAAGCAAAGGTGACAGTGTGTGATACACTACCTAGTGACTGCATACCCACTCGTCTAAAGCCTTGTTCCTTGAAGTATGGTCTTGGGAGCTCATTAGGTGTACAGACTCAGCCCCACCACACACCTATTAAATCAGATCAGCATTTTCACAAGGTCCCCAGTGATTCACATGTATGCTCGTTTGAAAAGTTCTGATCTAAAGAACTTTCCAAGAAGAGTCTGAGGAACTGAAGTCAGCCTGTTTCACCCTCTGCCTTACCACATAAGAATCTGAGTTGAGAGTTAATCTAACGGAAGAGGTAAAATGGGGTACGCACACCACCATTCCTATTAGCTGGTGCCAAGGCAGACATACCCAGTGGACTATGATATACTTTCTTGCTAGCTCCAGCCTCAGGTAACTTAGAACTACCCCAACTGGCACTGAGAAAGAGCTCTTTTACTTTGTCAGGATCATAAAACCAGGACTTTTAAACCTGGAATTCACTTACTGGCTTGAGTTACAAGAAGCTCCAAGTAAAGGGATGCAAAATGGTGGTATGTTCAGCAGCTTTTTAAAGGGGCCCGTGGCCAAACATGGGAGGAAACTCCCACAAGAATGGTTCAGACATTTTTTGGGAACTGTCTAAGTTCTGGGGCTGTATCCAAAATTGTGGTTAGTTTTCACAGTCCAGGTCCTCCCTGCCAAACTATCAATTATTTGTTATTACTATTTTTTTTTTTTAGAAACAAGGTCTCCTTATGTAAGCCCAGGCTGACCTAGAACTCCTCGTAGCCCAGCCTCCCAATTACAGCTGGAATTACAGGTGTGAGCCACCATGCCTGACAAAGCTATCAATTATTGTTAGCTTTCTTCCCCTTTTTAGAAGTTTTCAGATAGAGCTTACTAGAAAAGCAATTTGCCCAACGCCTTGAGTTAGACAGCCCATTGTAGAACACTTACTTGTATACCTCTTATCTTGGTATGTGGCACCAGTCCAGTCTGCAACCTGTTAAGAGCAAAGAAGAGACAGAATATACAAGTCAACCAGGTAATATTCTGTTGACCCAGAAGCTCCTGAGAGTGAGGGAGATGTGTGGAAAACAATTCAAACTGGCTCATGGTGCCTTTGTAAGCACCTAGCCTTTCTCAGACTACGTCTAGAGGTTATACCCTAGGGAACACAGGGACCACAATTTTGAGAGAATAAAATTGACACAGGGCCTTGTGGAGAGCAGCAGCCACAGCTAAAGAGAGACAGACTCCTGCTGACAGGCAGTACCTTTCCTAGCCGGTCTCCTTTACTGAATGGCTGGTAGGGCATATCCCGGAACTGCTCAGGAACTGCACAGGGACCCCAGCCTGAAGGGTTGTCCTGGATAACTGGTGTCATGAACTTCGCCATCTTCTAAAACCTTAAAAAAACAGATGATATGAGTAGCTGTATGAAAAAAGCCGTCAAAGTACAAAACACTTCCCACAAGGGGTAAGCAAAGACAAAAAGGCTGAAATTCAAAAAGCAGTACACAAAACAAAACCCGTAACTGTCAAGCCACTAATTTAATGTTTTCTTGTAAATAATTCTGCTCACAAAACTGCTGTTACCACATTGCATTGATTCTTCTCTCATGTCTTTGAAATGAGGCTGTACCTTACATTTGATGGGGTGTAACATCTTTTCAAGTGTAATAATCCCTCAGAAACATCACAATAAATAACAAACTCTACCATGGGATCACTGTGAAAGTCCTTAGTTACTATACATGAAAGTACTCTTTGTAAAAGGCCACTCAATTACTATTCAAACTTACAAAAACACATTTATGCAAAAAGTGCTTAAAAAAAAGTCCTTCAATATGCCCTGGAATTTGATTTTCCTTTTTTTCTTTTCTTCTAAAATTCTGTCATTGGTGCAAATTTTGTGTGCAGAGCAAGTGGACACCAGTCAGGCAAAAGACCTGGTAGGCAGCTAAAAGGTCACCATAAATTTAAAGCCAAAGTGTGTATCAGATGTCCAGAGATGCTATGAATACTAGGCACTGTTCTCTGCTCGGCATGCATCAGTTCATTAAATCTTCCCAACAATCCTGTGAGGCAGGGGCCAGTACTGCTCCTAATATCATCACTGAGGCATAGTGAAATAAAAAAATCCACTCCCAAGTTGCAATGCTATGTGATGACCCAGGCCATCTGGTTCCAGAGGCCATTCTCTAATGCTACACTCATCGCAGGGGGTAAAAACCAGAGGCTCTATAGCAGATGCTCACCAGACACATCCTGTCAAAAACCTACGCATTTGGTTGAGCGTAGTGGTGCAGGTCTCAGGAGGCTGAGGCAGGAGCATTCTGAGTTTGAGGTCAGCTTGGGCTACTTGTGAGATTTTCATTAAAACAAAACAAAAACAATCCAAACACTCTCCCCACCAAACCCTGATGCATTTATCATCCTTGGTAACCCTCTGACAATGCTCAAGTGAGTTCCCAGAGGAAAAGAAGTTACACAGATATTGCCTGGAGGCTGGAGAGCAACCGAAGAGCACAGGTATAGTGAACACAATCTCTCCTCAATGCTCCACAAGACTGAGGCTTCTTACAGAGATGACATTTAGGTGACAGCAACATAGTATAGCCCTGGGAGCTTTATCCTCCAAACCTGAACTTAAGCTAAGCTGTTAAGAAGAGAGCAGAAGGCCTCCAAACAGTAAACACTTACTGAGCTCCTACCTTGCATCAGGCTGCAAACTGTAGCATCACTAACTCTCCCACACCCATTTTAGAAACAGAAATATGAAGCTCAGTCAAATCAAACTGTTGATCTATCCATCATTTCAAAGTAGACGTCATTCCCAGGGCTGTCTACCTAAGTCTGGCTTTCTTTGTTACTTAAATAGTTAGGTGGTAGCCTCACAAAAGTCGGCTGTTTTCTTCGTTTTTATTTTATTTTTTGCAGTACTGGGATTTGAATTCAGGGCCTAATGCTCAGCTAGGCAGGCACTTTACCACTGCAGCCACTCCGCCAGCCCCAAATCAGAGGTTTTAGGCCATATACAATGACAGAACATCATGTCTCAAAAGCCAGTTTTAAAAATCCAGTTGTCAGGGGGTGGGGGCAGGGGGGAGAAATGACCCAAGCATTATATGCACATATGAATAATAAAACAATAAAAAAAAAATCCAGTTGCCAGAGCTCAAGATGGCAACAGATCCAAGGCTTGTCCCACATCATCCCCCCGGAGGGAGTCAAGGGTGAAGTCCTTTGGCTTCAGCACTTGTAAAACTGGTGTGCAGAATGGAATCAGAAACTGAGCTGCTCAGCTAAAACGATGTGACAGCTGTCCTGTCACAGGGGCAGGGTAGGAGGCACCAACAAGGCAGTCAGAGGGGGGCCCTAAGGCCACTATAGATCCATAGCCACCGATTACTCGGCTGGGTTGAGCTGGGTTTCAGATGGAATCTACTCTTTATCTTGGCCATCCATGTCACATAACAGGAAAACCTTCAGCCTGTGAACACTCCCCAGATCAGGGGCCGAACGCCGCTCAGCTGGACACCCTCAATAACCCGCTCAGAAACCCAGGAAGCCTGAGGCCATTTTAGAGACCACCTTGTGGACACCTGGGTTAAGTGACACAACCAAGTTCGCCCAGGCCACATAGGCTGAGTGAAGCCTATGACGAAGAACCTCATACACAAGGCCCGGGTCCCGGGTCCCGTAATCCCGTGTGCGGGGCCAGGGACCACCGAAGGCAGTTTCCTGCCCCGCCCAGCAGAGGGACAGCGACAGGAGAGGACGTGAGAAGTCTCTTCCGGGGGGTCCCCGAAGACCGGGCAAAGCCCGAGCTGGCTCCAGACGTCCGCGAGAGCCTACGAAACACGTCGCTCACCTGCAGCGGCCTCGGCCAGCCCGGATGGCGACAGATGGTCAGGGCCGGAGACCGCACTACCAGCAACACTCCGAGGAACCAGGAAAGGAGAGGACATGCGCGCGCAGAGGCCGGCGCCGTAAACACGACCGGCGCTGTCGTAAACTACCCTCTTGCTTCCTTCGCATTCGGGGGAAGAACGCATGAGCCGTAAAGCGAAGTACACCCGGAAGTCCGTGGCTGCTGTTTGGGCATCCTAATTAGCCTCTAAGGCGCCAAGACCGGAGAGGAGAGATTACGTCAGGAGGCATCCGGGGACGCCCAGAGAGGGCGTTCAGAGTTGAAACGTGGCGGCGCTTGGTGCAAGTGAAGCTGGAGGTGGGGAGCTGCTTCCAGCCCCGTGTCCCACAATGCTTCACGGCCGCCTCGGGTCCTCTGTCTCCCACAATGCGCCGCGGCTCCCGCCCACCTCCACCTGTGGTCTATGTATTTGGTTCTCACGTGCTGGTGAGCTGAGCGTCTCAGGCAGAGGTCGTTAGTGGTCCTGATTTTACAGTACCGGAGACGGAGGGGCAGGTCAAAGTGACCTGCGCTGTCCAGACTGCTAGTTTCAGGGTGGCCTCCAGGGATCAAACCATTAATCCATACTTCTCAAGCTTAATGGCCTGACAGATTTCTGGATTACCAATTTAAAAATGCAGAATGTGAGCCGGCTGTGGTAGTGCACACCTGTAATTCCAGCACTGGAGGGGCTGGGGCAGGATGATCACGAGTTCAAGGCCAGCCTAAGCTATGTAGCCAAGGGTATATGTAAAACCAGGGGTATTTTGCGATCCTATCTCAAAAAAAAAAAAAAAAAAAAACCAGATTCCAGATCTCACTTCCAGAGATTAGTATCCAACTCCAGTCTAAACCGGAGTCCACTAAGCTGCATTTTAGTTAGCAATTGCGATTCTGAGTTGGCTACTCAAACTGCTTTCCTACACTGGAAAATTGGAGGACAATTTTCTCTCCCGCCGAGAGAGGAGGCTGGGGAATTTCAAATTTCTGATAGACATTGAGGGCTTTCTGCCTGACTTCCTAAGTCTCCTTTACTGGAAAGTACCTGTTTTTAGACAGATTTGATGCCTATCTGTGTGGCCTTCACATTGTTGCGGGAGTTTGCTAGCTCAGATATGGGACACTGAGGCAGATTAGCAGGAAGCAACGTTTTATTGCGCCGGCACAGACTCAGCGGACTCCTGTGCAAAGGCTGAGCTCTGAGGGCAGAGGGGTCTCACCTTTATATACACTTGCAAGCAGGTTACAGAGGCAATAAAATTAAAAAACAAGGTTTGAAAGGAATATGAGGTCTCAGCGGGCCCCAACCCCCTTGTTGGAGAAACCAGTACCAAACATCCCATGTAGATAAGATAAGCAATGAGGCAGGGCTCAGTTAGGGCATATAGAATGTGAGGAATGCAAGATGTGAGATACGAGCAAGATGTGAGATACGAGCAAGATGTGAGGTACGAGCAAGATGTGAAGTACGTGCAGGATGTGCTCTGCCTGCTTGTCTAATGTTGATAACAAAAATATGCACGCCACTGCAGTCTATATAAGATTTCCCCCTAAGAGGCTCAGGGTCTTGCTTTCCTAACCGGTCCTGCGTGTCCGTGTGGGAGCTCGACCCTGGCTAGCCAGTCCAATAAACTCTGCTTTGTTGATTGCATTCACGCCTGGCTCTCTGTCTCTCGGGGGAATAGGATTCCGGGTCCTAACATTTGGAGGTCCCACCGAGATTTCATTTTCTCGAGAGACAGAACCTGCCTGCGAGAAAGCAGGGGCGATCCCAAGTCCTAGGCGTTGGGAGGGGATCCCAGACCCTCATTTGGAGGAACTTGAGTGTTCCATTTGGGCCGCGGCGGGGATTCGGCCAATCCCCAGGGAGATTCATTCTGGGAATCTCGCAAGGAGGACCACAGGGTCCTATTGGGAGAGGCTTTCCTCTCATTTGGGCTCGAGCATTTTAGGAACCCTGGCGCCAGGTGAAGAACTAATTGAGCTAGTCGACCGACCACCCGTCAAGTGGACGCCTTTCGGCCTGATATCCCAGTTGGACGGTGAGGAGGTTGAATGGGGTGCGCACCAGTGTGAGAGAAGGACCGGTCCGAGCGAGTGCTGGAGAGTGTTGTGTGTGTGTGGAATTATTGTTGCCTTTACCCTTTTTGTTCTATCTCTCTTGGTGTTTGAGTCTCCTTCCACAATGGGACAGGGACAAACAACCCCAAAGTCTCTGATCCTTTCTCACTTTCCAGAAGTTAAAGAAAGGGCCTTAAATGCGGGTCTGGTCATCAAGAAAGGTAAGTTCGACACCTTTTGTTCTGCAGAGTGGCCCACCTTTGGAGTCGGGTGGCCCATTCAAGGTTCCCTCTCCCTAGACCTGATCACTAAGGTTAAAGCAGTCATTTTTCAGCCAGACAATCGAGGCCATCCAGACCAAGTTTCTTACATTTTGGTTTGGGAGGATCTGGTGAGGAACCCTCCCCCTTGGTTAACAGTTTTTCTGACCCACCCCTCCAGTTCGGCCCCCGGGGCTAAAACCCCAGTCACGCCTGCCTTGGTCATAAAGGAGGAGGAAAAACTTCCTCTTCCCACCTTGACCGGTCCTCAAATTAGGGCATCTCCTTCACCATCTCCGGTCTTACCAGAGAGTTCCCCCCTTTACCCATCCCTCGCAGGGGCAGAGGAAGATCGGCCGCCTCCATACGTGACTCCCCCTGGCCAAGCCAGTGCCCCGGAGGAGGAAATTTCCTCATCCTCCTCAACAGGACTGGCAGCAGGAGGAGGAATGGGTCGAAGACTTCGCCCCCGAGGGATCCGGGAAAGGGAGGGGGAAGACGGGCCCCCCTCATCAACACAGGGGGAGGAAACTGTCCCTACACTTCCAGTCCGGATGGTGGGCCAAGGGGGACCGGGAGGAGGGCAACAGTTTCAGTACTGGCCCTTCTCCTCCAGTGATCTATATAACTGGAGGACACAGAACCCGCCCTTTTCTGAAGACCCCAAGTGTCTCATAGATCTCCTGGAGTCCATCATGCATACACACCGCCCCACTTGGGATGACTGTTATCAGCTGCTCAGTACTCTTTTTACGACGGAGGAACGAGAGCGCATCCTCAACGAAGCGAGGAAGAATGTCTTGGGGGATAATGGGAGACCCACAACTCTCCAACCGGCCATAGACGAGGCTTTTCCCCTACGCCGCCCTGATTGGGATTTCGGGACCGCAGAAGGTAGGGAGCGTCTTCGGATCTACCGCCAGACTCTGATGGCCGGTCTCCGAGCGGCCGCTAGAAGGCCCACCAATTTTGCAAAAGTAAAAGCAGTCATTCAAGGGGAAAACGAAAGCCCAGCCGGTTTCTTAGAGCGCCTCTGTGAGGCATACCGTCAGTACACCCCGATTGACCCTGAGGCGGACCTCCACCGGTCTGCTGTGGTACTCTCATTCATTAATCAGGCAGCCCCAGACATTAGGAGAAAACTCAATAAACAGGAAAACTTAGGGGAGATGACTATAAGGGAAATGCTACAGGTAGCAGAAAAGGTCTTTACCGCTAGGGAAACTCCAGAAGAAAGGGAGGAAAGACAGAGAAAGGAAGACAGGGAAGCCCAGGAGAAATTGAGAAAGGAGGACCGGGAGTTCCAGGCTAAGGAAAACCGAAAGCAACAGAGAGAAATGGCTCGTATTTTCCTAGCGGGTGTCCGGGACCAACCCAGAGGAGGGGGCCACGCCAGGACCCCGGATAAGGAACACTGTTTTTACTGTAAGGAAACGGGGCATTGGAAGAGAGAATGTCCTAAGTTAAAGGGAAGAAGAGGGTTTGGAAGGAGACCGGGGGAAAACAGGGAAAGGGAACGAGCAGTAGAGCAGGCCAGAGTCCTACTAGCCGGAGAAGAGGACTGAAGGAGACGGGGCTCAGACCCCCTCCCCGAGTCCTGGGTAACAATGCATGTGGAGGGGAAGCCGATGGGGTTCATGGTGGATACCGGCGCCCAATATTCGGTTTTAAACAAGGCACATGGACCTTTGAACAAGGCACGAACAAGTGTTGTTCAGGGGGCCACCGGTACGCAGTTATGTACATGGACTACCAAAAGAAAGGTGAACTTAGGAAAACACCAGGTCACACACTCCTTCTTGGTCGTCCCTGAGAGCCCCGCTCCCCTGCTCGGACGGGACCTACTCACCAAAATAGGGGCCCATATCCATTTTGAACCAGATGGAATAATTGTGACTGATCGAGAAGGGAGCCCGATTCATGTCTTGTCCCTATCATTGGCTGACGAGCATCGTCTGTTTGAGAGTCAACAGGAACCAGGAGGGGACATGACTCATTGGGTAAAAAGATTTCCCACGGCCTGGGCGGAGACTGCGGGAACCGGCCTCGCCAAACACCTCCCGCCCGTAGTTATACAATTGAAGGCTTCTGCTCTCCCCATTCGGGTGAAACAGTATCCTATGCCTGAGGAGGCCCGAAGAGGCATAGCCCCTCATATCCACAGGCTAATAAAGGAAGGAGTACTGCGACCTTGTCAGTCTGCCTGGAATACTCCTCTGCTCCCCGTCCGAAAGCCGGGAAGCGGGGACTATAGGCCTGTGCAAGACCTACGAAAGGTAAACGAGCGGACGGAGGACATTCATCCCACCGTTCCAAATCCCTATACCTTGCTCAGCCACCTACCCCCCTCGCAAGTATGGTATACAACCCTTGATTTGAAAGATGCTTTCTTCAGCATTCCATTGTCAGAAATTAGTCAGCCGCTATTTGCTTTCGAATGGCAAGAAGATGGGGGCCAATCCGGACAGCTCACTTGGACCAGACTGCCGCAAGGATTTAAAAACTCTCCCACCCTGTTTAATGAGGCCCTGAGCCAGGACCTGGAACCTTTTCGTCGGAGCCACCCACGAGTCACTCTATTACAGTATGTTGATGACTTACTGTTAGCGGCAGAAACCCGAGAGGAGTGCATCAAGGCTACTGAACACCTGCTAACGGAATTAGGTGAGCTGGGGTATCGGGCAAGTGCCAAGAAAACTCACATCTGTAAAAGGTCAGTGACGTATTTGGGTTATCGGATTGCAGATGGGGCAAGGTGGCTGACTGATGCCATGAAACAGACTATTCTGGCTATCCCATCCCCGACATCCACTAGGGGGGTGAGAGAATTCCTGGGCTCCGCGGGGTTCTGTAGACTCTGGATTCCAGGATTTGCGGAAATAGCCAGACCCCTATATGAGGCCACCAAAGAAGCTCCAGATTGGAGTTGGGGAGAGAGAGAACAACAGGCCTTTGATCAGCTAAAAGACGCTCTTTTGCAGGCCCCTGCCTTAGCCTTGCCAGATCCTACAAGACCATTCACTCTGTTTGTAGATGAGAAAAAGGGGGTAGCCAAAGGAGTCTTGACCCAACAGCTAGGTCCCTGGAAGAGACCAGTGGCATACTTTTCCAAGAAATTAGACGCAGTAGCGGCAGGATGGCCCCCCTGCCTCCGCATCATAGCGGCCATTGCCGTGCTGGTGAGAGAAGCCGATAAACTAACCTTTGGACAGGCCCTCTGGGTAACGGCCCCTCACCCGGTGGAGGGAATCCTTAAACAACCCCCTGGGAAATGGATGACGAATGCCAGGCTCACCCACTACCAGGGGCTCTTGTTGGATTCCCCTCGGATCACATTCACAGATCCCGTAATCCTGAACCCTGCCACCTTGTTGCCTAACCCGGAACTGCAGACACCTGTCCATAACTGCAAAGAATTCCTCTCCGAAGTTACACAGGTACGGGCTGACCTAAAGGATACCCCCCTGTCCGGCTGCAAATTAAACTGGTACACGGATGGAAGCAGTTTTTTCCAAGATGGAGCCCGAAGGGCAGGGGCAGCTGTAGTCGACCAAGAAGGAAATACGGTATGGAGCAGCGCCCTCCCACCCGGAACATCAGCCCAAAAAGCGGAATTAATTGCCTTGGCAGAGGCCCTGGAGAGGGCAAAAGGAAAGCGAGTCAATATCTACACCGATAGCCGCTATGCTTTCGGTACCATCCATGTCCACGGGGCCATCTATCGCGAAAGAGGATTCCGCACAGCAGAAGGAAAACATCTAAAGAACCTAGCCGAAGTCCAGCGTCTATTAATGGCAGTGGAAAAACCGAAGGCAGTGGCAGTGATGTATGTCCCAGGCCACCAGTCTGCCAAGACGCCGGAAGCTGTCGGTAACAACAGAGCAGATCAAGAAGCAAAGAGAGTAGCAATGGTGAGTCCTCCCATGGAGACAGGGCAACCTTCCACGGTTGCGGCGATAGACGTGCCGGTCCCAGAGCTCCCTCCGCTACCCCCCCGACCAGAATACTCCACAGAGGATTTCACTTGGATGAGAGCCCACTCCCCCTTTAGAGAAGGGGAAGACGGATGGAAAAGCGACTTGGAAGGCAAGTTAATTCTGCCTGAAAAACTCGGACGATTCCTGTTGGCTAACTTACATAAGTCCACCCATTTGGGGCGGAGAAAATTACTAGACTTGTTGACATCTGCGCAGCTCCGATTTCCGAACCAGACCATAGCAGTCCGCCAAATTGTGGAAGATTGTGCCAGCTGCACAATCATGAAACCAGGACGAAGGGAGGGGCACCATACAGGTACTCGGGAACGGGGGAGGGCTCCGGGAAGAAGTTGGGAAGTGGATTTTACTGAGGTAAAACCGGGAAAGTTTGGGTACAAATATTTGCTGGTATTCATAGATACCTTTTCAGGCTGGGTGGAGGCTTTTCCTACAAAGAAGGAGACGAGTCAGGTAGTGGCAAAGGCTTTGCTAGAGGAAATCATACCCAGATATGGGGTGCCCGAGGCAATTGGGTCAGATAACGGTCCGGCTTTTGTTAGTAAGGTCCTGCAGGGACTAGCCCAGACTATGGGGGCCAATTGGAAGCTACATTGTGAATATAACCCCCAGAGCTCAGGGCAAGTAGAAAGGATGAATAGGACACTAAAGGAGACTTTAGCCAAATTGGCCCTGGAGACTGGCGGTGATTGGGTGACGCTCCTTCCCTTGGCCATCTTCCGAGTCCGGAACTCCCCCTATGTCCATGGGCTAACTCCCTTTGAGATCCTGTATGGGGCTCCACCCCCCATCATTCAGAGGACCTTAAGCCCAGAACTAGGTGATCTGGCCCCAAATTACCTGACCATGTTGCAGGCTTTAGCTAAAGTGCAACAACGGATTTGGCCCTTAATTCAAGCATACCACGCTGTTAAGAGGGACCCGGCTCCGGAACATGGCATAGTCCCGGGTGACATGGTATGGGTTAAAAGGCATCAGTCCAAAACCCTAGAGCCTAGATGGAAAGGACCTTATGTTGTACTGTTTACTACCCCTACCGCCCTCAAGGTTGATGGCATCGGACCTTGGATCCACCACTCCCACGTGCGTCGAGCCAATCATCAAAAACAAGAAGGGGTCAAGGAGTGGACTGTACGGCGGCACCCAGACAACCCATTAAAGCTAAAGCTTTTGTGGCCCCGGGAACATGCAGAGCCTTCAGGAGCAGCCACGGATGGGGTGGCTGATCGCTCTGATCTTGCTCAATGCCCAGAGCGGGAGCCTCGCAGAAACCAACCCTCACCAGCCCTATAAGCAAACCTGGATACTCACCGATGGGGAGACTCATACCACCCTCAACGAGACTACTCGCACTGCCCCCATAGGAACTTGGTGGCCGGAGCTTCAGTTCTGCTTCAGAGACATCAATCCTGCCTACAAGTCTACTGCCCCGGAGTCAGCCCGACGTTATGGGTTTTATGCCTGCCCCGGCCACAAAAAGAACCTGGAATGTGGGGGGATACAATACTCCTTCTGTAGGTCATGGGCATGTGTCACATCCAATGATAGTGAATGGAAATGGGGGATATCAAAATCAGACCTAGTCAAATTTGCCTTTGTAAATGGGATATTAAGGGGGCACAGAATTCCAATACCCACCCATAAATGCCAGCCCACGGATCTAGATAGAATCAAGGTCACTTTCACTGAAACTGGCAAGAAGGACACCCCTGGGTGGATACAAGGTAAGGTATGGGGACTTGTATTTTATAAATATGGTGGACATGCTGGCTCGACCATAGTGGTCAGATTAAAAATTGAGCCCATAGGGCCACCGTCCACAGCAGTAGGCCCCAATAAGGTACTTAGGCCGCCCAATGTAAAGCCATCTCCCCAACCTTCCACAACTCACCACCTTCCCTCTACCATAGCTTGGGCTAATGTTACAACTCCAAGACCATCAGAAACCAGCCCTCCCCTGGTGAGGCCCAGTCTCATGACCGCATCTAAAGACCCCCTCTGGGAGCTAGTGGGTGCTGCCTTCCTGACGTTAAACCACACCAACCCTAACATGACTAACTCCTGTTGGTTATGTTATGATGTGAGGCCCCCATTCTATGAGGCAATAGGGCTAAACACCACTCACGATACCTCATCTGAGGAAAACCCTAGTCAATGTTCCTGGGGAGACCGTAAGAGAGGTCTGACCATACAGCAGGTAAACGGCCAAGGAACCTGCTTAGGAAAAGTGCCAAAGAACAGACGGGACTTATGTACTGTTATTAACGCCAGTTCTACCTGGGGAAATGCTATTAAATGGGTAATTCCAAAGGACAATGGGTGGTGGCTATGCTCGCGGTCCGGACTCACCCCATGCCTATCAACTAAGGTGTTTAACAGCTCTAAAGAATTCTGTGTTATAGTGGTTGTGCTGCCCCGCATCCTCTATCATTCGGAGGAAAGTCTATATTCATACTGGAATATAGGAACAGGTGAGAGAAAGAAGAGAGAGCCTATTTCTACACTAACCATTGCTACCCTACTTAGCCTAGGGGTGGCTGGGGCAGGGACCGGCATAGCCTCCCTGGCTACTCAACATAAAGGGATGTCTTCGCTGTGCGCAGCCATAGATGAAGATATAGAGAGAATAGAAACCTCCATTAGCCACCTAGAAAAATCCCTCACTTCCCTGTCTGAGGTAGTACTTCAAAACCGACGAGGTCTGGACTTGTTGTTCCTCCAAAAAGGGGGACTATGCGTTGCTCTAGGGGAAGAATGTTGTTTTTACGCTGACCATACCGGAGTTGTTCGTGACTCCATGTCTAAACTCCGAAAGAGCCTGGAACAAAGAAAACGAGAAAAAGAGGCAGGGGAAAGCTGGTTCGAGTCTTGGTTTAACCAGTCCCCATGGTTGGCTACCCTTTTATCTGCACTGGCAGGGCCAATAATAATCATCCTATTACTTGTTACCATAGGACCCTGGATTCTAAACCGACTTATGACTTTTGTCAAAAGTCGAATTAATACTATCCAACTTCTGGTCCTCCGCCAACAATATCAGGCTCTTCATCCTCTCGAGGATGATTCCTCAATTTAGGCCATAAGAAAGGGGGGAATGAAAGGAATATGAGGTCTCAGCGGGCCCCAACCCCCTTGTTGGAGAAACCAGTACCAAACATCCCATGTAGATAAGATAAGCAATGAGGCAGGGCTCAGTTAGGGCATATAGAATGTGAGGAATGCAAGATGTGAGATACGAGCAAGATGTGAGATACGAGCAAGATGTGAGGTACGAGCAAGATGTGAAGTACGTGCAGGATGTGCTCTGCCTGCTTGTCTAATGTTGATAACAAAAATATGCACGCCACTGCAGTCTATATAAGATTTCCCCCTAAGAGGCTCAGGGTCTTGCTTTCCTAACCGGTCCTGCGTGTCCGTGTGGGAGCTCGACCCTGGCTAGCCAGTCCAATAAACTCTGCTTTGTTGATTGCATTCACGCCTGGCTCTCTGTCTCTCGGGGGAATAGGATTCCGGGTCCTAACAGTTTAACCCGTATGAGGTTATATTCAATTCTACAGGCTACCTCAGCCTATTGCTAAGTGCCCTTCTACCCCTAGTGCTATGTGACCTTCTTTACCTTTGAATTCTTTAGGTTTTATCTCTCTGCTGTGCCATCCCTTCTCCCCTGCTATTTATCAGAACTCAGACCTGTCTGTTTTCTTCTGATCTTCCTCCCTGCTACAACATCTTTGAGCCTCAGTTTCCCTCTCTGTAAATTGGAGACAATAATAAGTTGTTAAAGAAATGTATGTGAAATATACATTGCTCTTTCTGGGTGAACTTGGATGAGTTAATTGATCACTAAACCTGACTATTCATCTGTAAAATGAGTACAGAGATAGCAGCACCTATATCCAAAAGTTCTTCCAGTTTTCTTAATTTTTGTTTGTGGAACCTGATGAATCCAGCCAGGTGGTGCCAAACCTTGCAGTCCTTCGTGAGTTCCTTTTCATCTCCCACCATTCAAATCTCCTCCACTTAAGTCCTCTTTGATGGGCTTTCAAAATGCATCTTGAATGCTATTCTTTTTTTTTTGCAGCATCTCTTGTGCTTGGATCCACTCTTGTTTCTCCTGGGTTCCTTCTCCACATGGTGTAAACAATGCATTCACATCTTCTAGCAGCTTTCCATTATGTGCTTAGAGTGAAATATGGACCTCTTCCTGAGACCTGTCTCGTCCCTATCTACCTTTAAACTTTGCATCTGGGCTTTTCTGCTCACTCTGCTCTGGCCACACTGGTCCTCAGTTCCTCTTCAGCAGGGCTCTGCCCTTGCTCTTCTTTCTATCCCCAGGGTTACTGGTGGCAGGCTTAGTCCATATAAGTCTCTCTGTGTAAGAGTTGACTCTTGCTGGACATCGTAGTGCATGGCTATAATCCTGGTACTTGGGGAGCTGAGGCAGGAGGATCACTGGCTTGTCCAAGCCAGCCTTGCTGGACAAGACTCTATCTCAATTTAAAAAACTCTGGGCACTGGTAGCTTACACCTGTAATCCTAGCTACTTGTGAGGTTGAGATCAGGAGGATCATTGGCTTTGTTATGGGAAACTCAACAGAGACACGGGATTCTGAGGCAAGGAAGCAACACATTATTGCGCTGACACAGACTCAGTAGACTCATGTCCAAAGGCTGAGCCCCGAGAACAGAGGGGTCTCACCTTATGTACCCTTGCAAGCAGGTTACAGAGGCAATAAAAATTTTTAAAAAGCAAGGTTTAACCCATACGTGGTTACATGCAATTCTATAGGCTACTTCACCCTAGTGCTAAGTGCCCTTCTAACCCTAGTGCTCCGTGACCTTCTTCACATTTGGATTCTTTAGGTTTTATCTCTCTGCTGTGCCATCCCTTCCCCCCTGCTACTTTATCAGAACACAGGTCTGTCTGTTTCTCTTTCGGTCTTCTTTCCTGCTACATTATTCCCCCCTTTGATGCTCAGACCCACCTAGGGTCAAAGAGCATCATCTTGATTTAGTAGTTTATTTTTCCATAGCATCATTACATGTGAAGCTGTTTTTCTTTCAACCATGCCCTTGATGATGCTGGAGACAGAACTTACAGGGGGGCCAGGCAGGGCAAAACCAGGCAAGCCCCTAAAATCAAAGGCGTAACACTTATGAGGGGTTTTGAATTCCCCAAAAGTTGAAAACCATCCTCCAAATAATTCTCAGGGTTCCAACCTTTCCAAGTCTGGATGGGACGTGGATGATTTTTCTTATTCGGTCTGTGATTTCTTCTGTGACCTTTCCTTCATCATCTGTCTGTAAGCAGCAGTTGCTTAGGTTAAATTTTCCACAAACTCCTGCCTCAGAAGCCAGCAAATAGTCTAAGGTCAAGCGCATTTTAGTACTTTGCTTAGCCAATAGATTGAGGGCTCTCTCAGTATCATTAGTTATAATTTCAACAACAGCCTGTAACCTAATGATGCATATAGATGGGAGTACCGTACCCCAAAGACCCATCCTGTGCCCAAGTGGCTGGGCCATACTAATGGATTATATGCTTAGAGGGTCATTCGTCATCCTTCAAATTGCTAATTTGTAAGTCATGCTGTTTTCTTTGGGCTTCCCAGCTTTCATATACTGGAGCTCCTAAGAGTTTCCCCTGGCAAGTGGGAGCAGGAAGAAGGATGGACGGACTGACCCCAACACACAAGATCCTGACCAGTTCGGGGGAAGGACAGTGTAGGCTGTTTTCCCACATATCCAGTATGGTCCACTTGGGGCTCGCCATTCAATGTTTGCTGTGTTGACATTGTTCCAGGCCTGTTGGAGATGAGAGAAATTGGACAAGGGATGGGGGTTTGGTTCAGTATGGTTTGGGGATCCCCACTATTGGGTTTTCTGGGTGGTTATATTATAGAATCTTTGGTCCAGGCATGTCAGGCTTCCAATGGAAGTGTTAAATTGTCCTCCCCATTGGGCAAGACAGTTCTTTCTGATAACTGAGGTTTTGAGAAGCCAAACCTCAGTGGCCGGCTGGGGGTATCTTGTCTCATTATAGGGCTCCTGGGGGTCCAACTCTGTAGCCTCAAGGGCCATTGACCCCCCCATGTTAGTTCCCCCACATACATAGCAGGAAATGATTTTTAAAGATTGAGCTATAGTTTCTGCTAGTTCTATAAACAGATTTCTGGTAATAGTGGAGATATGGGACATAGTTCTTTCCATTTCTTCATAGAAGGGGTGAAAAACCTAGTGGCACAAGGCTTTATGGAGACTGTAATTCTTTTAAAGTACAATATAGTCCCTGGATCTTTGCCCTGCCCATAAATATATATATGGCAATCTGCTGGCCATTTTTCCTCTTAGGATCTTCTGGATCAAGGGTGGTAAAATTAACAAGATTACAGGCCCCTAAGTGATGCTCTGAGGTAGTAACACCCTTTTGAAAGAGTGCTGTCTTATCTTTACTTTGCCAGGTGACCCAGGGACACATTTCCAGTTGGGACAGGGTAGGGCACATTCGTAAGTCTCAGTTATCTCACACATATACTTATTGAACCTGAACTCCTGTTCCCAAGATAGGCCTCCACAGGGGCTGCAATATAGCTGGTTCCCACTAGTGCTCTCTTACTTACTGCATACAGGTGAGGTGACTCATCGTGTTCTAGGGCCCCACACACGTAAAATTGAATTAACACTGGCCGTTTTGGGTTGGTGATCTGGACCCTTTGAATTATGTGGCCTTTCTTGTCACGGCTCCTGACTTCTAGCCATCCATCATTTGGGGAGCACCGTGAGTTGAAAGAGTATATTGACCCTCTTGCAGGCAAATAGAATAGGGGGTTGGTTATGCCTGCAGGTCCCCGAGACTGTTCCCTGGCAGGAGAAATGAGTGTGAGAAACAGGGTCCCAGTAACCCCCTGACCCAACTGAGTTATGAGAATACATGGGTCACAGGATGAGAGCTCTGGGACCCCGAATGGAAAGCACATCAGTAACAATAAACAGTAATTATGCATCCTGCCCAAAAGAGGTGGAAGACAGCTAATAAAAACTTTCACCATGAGTTCAGTCAAGGGGGGCAATTTCCACCAAACCTATGGCAAAGACTAGAGTGAGAACTATAGCAACAGACACAGACAAGGGGTGTCAATGCATTACAGCAAAATAACTGACATAGAAAATAGTTTGTTGATCCCAGTAGACAGTTGATTCTTCATGCTTTTGCCATGCATCAGTAGTCAGCTTCTGGAGTGACTAGAGCAGGGCTGTTGTCTTGTTGTTTGTGGTCCCCTGCTGTTTCCCAGGAAGCAGAGTCCTGCTGAGTAAGGGTGCTGACGTTCTGGAGGGTGACCTGGCAAAGCCAGATCAGGGACGCACTCCCACTCTAGAGAAGCTGGCTTGACTCGGCTGTGGTGAATCCAAGGAGCTATCTCTGCTACTTTGACTGTGGCAGGGCTAGACAAAATAACAGCAAAAGGGGCCTCTTCAATGAGGCTTTAACAGTTGGCTATTCTATTCCTTTACCCAGACAGCATCCCCTGGCCTGTAAGGGTGCGTGGGAGTTGTCAGGCTGACAGGAAGTCTCTCCCAGACCCAGTCATTGATCTTTGAGAGAGCCAACCCAAGGTCTTGCATCTGCTACCTCAAGGTGAGTGCATCTATTTCCTTAAGGTTCCCCCTTATGCCCTTGATTAAGGGGGATGGGTGTCCACAAAAACTTCAAAGGGTGAGAGCCTTGTCCGCTTCATGGGACTAACCTAATCCTCAGTAATGCTATGGGCAATAATTGATCCCACTGCAGATGGGTCTCCTGACACAGTTTTCCTAACTATAATTTTAGGGTTCTATTCCTAACTATAATTTTAGGGTTCTATTCACCCCCATTTTTCCTGAACGTTGGGGGTGGTAGGCCATATGCAACTTCCAGATGATTCCTAAGCCCTTAGCCATTAGCTGTACCACCTCTGTCATAAAGGCTGGCCATTATCTAACCCAATAGACACAGGTATTCCAAACTGAGGAATGATTTCCTTTAACAGACATCTTGCCACCTCCTGGGGCTTTTCATTCTATGTGGGGAAGGCTTCCACCCATCCTGAGAAGGTACAAATAAACACCAACAGATATTTGCATCCTTGAGCTTGTGGCATTTCAGTGAAGTCCATGATCAAGTTTTCAAGAGGAGTTTCACCAATACCCTGTGCCTGGGGAGGTGCCCTTGGCCCTTGTCTGGGCTTATTTTTGGTATATAGCCGGCATCTCTCACATACTGGCTTACTTATGCTGGAGAGTTTGGGGACATAAAAGTGCTGGGCCAAGGTGGTCTCAAGGGCTGTTTGCCCTGAAGGAGTTCCTTCATGGAACTGCTTGACAAATATAGGGGCCAGTGACTCAGGTATGGCAATGTGGCCATGAGCAAACTTCCACCATCCATTTGGTAGAAAACTTCCCTCCTCAGTCTTAAACCAGGTCTGTTCTTGTGGTGTGTACTGTGGTCCCATTCAGCTAAGGCACATGGGAACAAGGCAGCTGTCAGGACAGTTGGGGCTGGTCCCCTCCTGAGGGCCACTTGTTTGGCCACTTTGTCAGCTTTCTGATTTCCCTGGGCAATTTTTGCATCTCCCTTCTGGTGCCTTTGGCAGTGCATAACTGCCACCCGTTTAGGGGCCCACACAGCATCTAGCAGTTCAAGAATTTCTTGCCCATACTTGATACTTTTTCCTCCTGAGTTAATGAGTCCCTCTCTTTATATAAGGACCCATGGACATGAATGGTTGTGAAGGCATATTTAGAGTCAGTGTAGCTGTTTACCCATGCCCCTGCAGTGAGCTGGAGCATCCAGGTGAGGGAGACAGATTCAGCCTTTTGTGCAGAGGTCCCAACTAGCAGCGGGCAAGCCTCAATGACTGAGTCCAAAGTCACCACTGCATAACTGGCAAAGTGTGTGCTATCCCAGACAAAGCTGCTGCCATCTGTGAAATATTCAATGTCTGGCTGGATTGCCAATAGGCTGATCCATTAGATCTGGCCGACTTGAGAAAACCTTATCCGTGACCTCTAGGTAGTTATGCTCCGGGGGGCCTGAGTCATTTAATAGGGTGGCTGGGTTTAGTCTTAACAACCTCCAGCCAGATGTGTGGGTTTTCACATAGCATACTCTGGTATTTGACCATCCGAGAGTCAGTCAGTCAATAATTTCCCTTATACTCCATAAGTGTCAGGGCAGAGTGGGGAACCCAGACAGTGAGTTCTTGCCTCAGGGTGAGCTTATCTGCTTCTGTTACCAGGGCATTGGTAGCTGTGAGGGCACGCAGGCAAGGCAGCCAGCCTTGGGAAACAGCATCAAGTTGTTTTGACAAGTAAGCCACTGAACAGTGCCAGGAGCCCAGTAACTGAGTCAGGACCCCAATAGCTGTTCCTTTTCACTCATGGACATACAGGAAAAAGGGCTTCATCACTTCTGGAAGGCCTCCAGTGGCTTCCCTTGCCCTGGAGGATGAAGTCATCAGTGATCTGCAAGGACCTGAAGGACAGCTCTCTGCTGGCAACTCCCTATTTCCAGGTCACACTCAACCTTCAGCCCAGGCCTCGAGCTCCTCACCCGTGGATTTTTGGGGCTTGGAGTGCATGTCCTCTAGGTCTTCCTGCACTGTGCTCTCATCGAAAGGCATTTCCCATCCACCCTCTTAAGCCTCACCAGCCCTCATTCACTTTCTCCCCATTTTTGCTGAGCTCGCCCTGTGCTCAGGCACTGTTCCAAGGACTTTAATTCCCTCCTCTGATTCTCTCAGAGCCCTGGAAGGCAGGTCCCATTATGCCCATTGTTAAGATGAGGATACCGAGGAACAGAAATGCTCTGGGTCCCACAGCTGGGGTAGCCTGGCTCCTAACTCTGCACCTCCCATCAGTGTTTTATTGGGATCCTAGCACTTACCTCTATTGGAAATTACTTTGGTTTTTGTTTACTTATTTATTGTCTTCCCAAGGGATGGGGGTCTTATGTGTCTTGTTCAACCTTGCAGCTCCAGCACTGAGGGTGGATGCATGAATAACCTGAGACCAGGCTTCTCCACTCAAGGCCTTCAGCAGCTGCTTATAGATGGGAAATTAAGACGTTCCTATTCCTTTTTTTTTTTCCTTTTTCCTTTTGGTGAGACTGGAGTTTAAACTCAGGGTATCTTGCTTGCAAAGCAGGTGCTCTACCACTTGAGCCATGCCTCCAGCTCATTTTGCTCTGATTATTTTGGAGATGGAGGCTCTCAAACTATTTTCCCAGGCAGGCCTTGAACAGAAATCCTCCTGATCTTACCCTCTCAAGTGGCTAGGATTACAGGTGTGAGCCATGGGCACTTGACTAAGCCTTTCCCATTGCCCAGGCAAGGGTAGGGTTGAGGGCAGGGGCTTTCACAGTGCCTGCCTGGTTTGGAGAAGCACGAGTTCTCTTTGGTAACTGAATAGCCAGCTTCTATCGCACATCAACTTACAACACAAAGTTCTGCATTGCACTTGGGCCTCATGACTACAATATGGTAATGCCAATTTTACAAATGGTCAGAAGCTTGGTAAGGTTAACCAATCTAAGGTCCCACAGCCAGTAAGAGACAGCGAGATTTCACTTACTCATAGAACAAGCATTTACAGAACACCTTCTTGGTGCCTGTTATAGAGAGAGCGAGGTGGGCAAGGACCCAGCTTTCAAAGAGACAGGAAGTGGGAAGGTCACAAAGACAGGAGAAGTGGGTAAAGAGGACAATTTGGGATGCAACACTTTCAGGGTGAGAGTGCAGGGAATGATGGGAGGAGGTGACATTGGGGGCCAGGTTGTGGGGAAGGAACTCCAGCAAGGGGAAACTCCTTTCCTGCTCTCATATGTGGCCTTCCACTGGGACTGGAAGGGGTCCTAGCTGTCTATTTGGCCCCAGCACTCCTGAAAGGCACATCCTACTAGCCTGGCTGCCTAGTTGCTATCACCTCTGCTTGGATGTGCTTGGTGACTGGAGCTCACTCCTCTGCCAAGGCTACTGCACCCTATGGACCTAAGTATTGCCAGTTCCTTTCTCTAGTTTTCTTCCTGTCACCCAAGTCCCCTCATTTTCTCCTGCCCTCCACAATGTCAGAATTCTAGCACAATGGCCACATCTGGAATTGCTGAGGGGGCCCTTCTGTTTCTTCTTGGCTTCCCAGCCTTCTTTTGCTTCTTAACTTCCTCCCACAAGTCTCCTCTCCCCTCACCCCCCACCTTGTGTCCTTTCAGAGTAGCTCTGGCAGGCAGTGAGCTGCAGGTTTAGGCATCTTCTTGAAGCTGGCCAGTTCACATCTTTCTCAGTCCCTGGATTTTGCCCTTTCTTCTGCTTCATGGTCCCTGACAAGCTGTTGTCTCTGCTGGGAAGGAGAGAGTTTTCAGGGCTTAGCCAAATGTCACTTCCTAGGAACACCTTACCTCCCACCCCTGCACAGCCTCCCTATGCTTCATTTCCTGACACTCAGCACTGCTTTAATTTATGTGTGTCTCCTGTATTGCACAGAGCACCCTGAGGGGTGGGGTAAGCCTGTGTTCTTGCTGCTAGAACAGCACCTGACATGCAGTAGGTGCTTGCTAACATTTTTGACCAAGTAAATGAATGAAAGGATTGAAACTGGTGTGAGATGATTTAATCAATGGCATTAATGAGACAGTCCTTTACAGGAGGACCCTGAAAGCATATGCTGTGTAATGATCCATGAAGTGAGACTCTTGTTCCCAAAGAGCTCCCAATCTAGCTGAAGAAGTCACTGCAGAAGCATTCTCTAAACTAAAAAAGTGAAGCCCTGAGTGCCTGCCTTCCACCATTTATGTCCCTCCCAGGGCATGGCTAGACATGAGAGGGTCCATCATCACTTTGTCTCATCAGTTTTTTGTGCTATATTGTCCTATCTGACAGGACACTGTCCTGTTCTGGTAATGTAACAGGTACTTGGAAACTACATTTGCTGAAAAGCACTGACTTCTTACATGGGCCCACAAATTAGCTAAAAATAGGAGAAAAGCTTGGTGTCTCTGCCTCTCTATCTTTACTCTGAATTATTCATTTTGCAGCTACCTTGGTATCCAGGAAGGATAGACAGATTGATGGAAAGGATTGGCAGAACCTAACAGGCCAAACCATCTCCCAAATGAGAACAATGACCTGTAATGCCAAGGCTGCACCCTGGAGCTGGAGTAATCATCTCATGGGAACCAGATTGCTTTCCTCAAGCAATGACAGTGATAACTTCTCTAGAACCCTTCCAGAACCAGAACTGAGGAAAGGGTCAACCAGGCCACAGTGTGACTGGAACGGTTTAACTACACACACCTCCTACTGCTTCCCCAGTCCTTCCTCTATTTAAGTCTAAAGCTTATGTCTGTCTGTACCCCAAAGATGGCTGAGGTACTTACTTTGTGCCTTAAAAAGAGAAATAGCATTTCCAAGTGCTGACTGCGTGCCAGACACGGTGCTAGGTGCTTTACATGAGTAGCTGTCTCTGTTTCTCTCCAAGAGCAGCCATTAATGCAGGGGGAGGGGAAAGAAGGAGGCTATAGGCAGTTGGCTGGTTGGCTCACAGAGCAAGCAGCAGAGTCAGGATTCAAAGCTCCTATGCCTTGCAGGGTGGTGGAGAGGGCCTTCCCTGAGAGTGGGGTTCTCTTTCTGTCTCTCCTCTGTCTTGCTGTTCTCCCTAATGTGCCCAGACCCTGCCCTCTTTGAGAATGAGCAGGAGTTCCAGAATTTTCCCCTGGGAAGGGCTCAGCGACTGCAATCTGGAGCAATGGGGGAGCCCTTGAGTTTGTGCTGGAACTGCCTCTGAAAAGCAGGTGTTCTTCTTGTATTGAGGAGGCATGCTTATTGCAGGAAAGCATTCTGGGTGTTTTGAGGGGCTGAGCCTGCTCCTGAAGCCATCTCCTGGCAAACTATTGCTGAGCTTCTAGGCAGAACAGAACTGAGAGGAGAGGGGCCAAGAGAACAGCACTGTTTTCTCCAACTCCCTTGTGTGAGGCATCTCATTTTTCCATCATTTTGGACCATAGAGGGCAGAGCTGCTGCCCGGGTCTCAAGTGTGCTCTAGAACTTGGCCAAATGTAAGATAACTTGGATGGCAATTTACCATCCAAACTTGGCCACTTTGGGGAGAGAAAAGGGCCACTATACCCTTTAATAATTATACCGGAAAAAAGGTGTCAAAGGAGGTTGTCCCATATAAATGGAAGGTGTGGTCCATAGGTGGAAGGGAAGTGGAATGACCCTCTGCTCTGATCATCTGTTGCTGTGTAACAAATCACCCCAAAATTTAGCAGCTCAAACAATGGTAATTCTGTCATTATATCTTTTGTTTTCTGTGAGTCGGGAATTGGGGAAGGCTGCCTGGGTGGGTCTGGCCTGGGGTCTTGTGTGCTGCCTGTGGCTAGATATGGGTGGAGCTGGAGAAGTGGGTGACTGCTAGACTTTCTGTCCATTAGGTCTTAGGTGATGAGCCACACAGGTGCGTGGGAGCTTGGGCTTCTTCACGACATGGCAGCCTTGGGCAGCAGTTGACTACTCACATGGGCGCTGTAGACTCCAGAGCAAGTATTCTGACAAGAGCCAGAAGCTGCATCACTATCTACGATCTAGCCTCAGAAGTTACACAGCACATCTCCCGCTCCTTGTAACTTGTTGACTATAAGTATGTGACAAGCCTGCCCAGAGTCAAGGGACAGGAACGAAGACTTGATGCCTTGCTGGGGTAAGGCACAGGTTCTGAAAGAGCATGTGGACTGGGAGATATTGCTGTGACTGTCTTAGGGACATAAAAATCTGGCCTTTTCTAAGAGTCACTAGGTTGGTTGTTGGCAAAAGTGTGACTAAAGAGTTTGGAACACATCAAATACCAGGAGCGTCTGAGGGAGACTGGGTGGGGTGGAGGTTGGGGATGGATCATGTTGTGTCATGGTCACTACTTACCTTGTACCTCCTTTGGGGGTAGTGAATGAAGGTGTCCCTTGGTAAAGAGAAGTTGGGAAGGAACAGTCACAGAGCTGGGGCTGCCATTGTCCAGTGTGCAGCTTCACTGGTTCCCGCATGTCCCCATTTCCTGGGCATGGTTCCCCCAGGCGAGAGGGGGATCGTGCTGCTCTGTGGACAAATACTTCCTTGGCTGAAGGAAGCAATCCCCTCCTATCCTGTGTCCCTGTTAGTCTGTGGAACCTCATGGAACTTTCAGTGTCAGGAGCTTGAACTGGCCAGGCCAATTGCTGCCCAGCAGGTGTCCTGGCTGCCCAGCAGGTAGCTGTATTTCTTGTGCTCCCCATTAATGAATGGATCTTTCTTTTATGCATCAGCCTTTGAAGCTTGCTTGAAGGGGCTCTTCTCTGCCTTGTGTGCAGTCAGACCCTGATATCCTGCAGTGGAGTAGCATGGTGGGAGAGGGGGAGTTGGGGGGAGGGGACCTGTTGGTAAGGCCAGTTCTGCTTCTAGTGTGGCAACCTGCCTCTCCTGCATGCTTCTAAGAACCACCATGGGGTGTTTCTACCTCTCTAACCATGCCTCAGCCCTTTTTGCATTAGCTTGTTTCTCAGATAATATCTCCTGCTTTTGCCTTGGCAGGCCTCAGACCTCAATCCTCCTACCTCCATCTATTAAATAGCTGGGATCGCAGGCATGTGTCACCACAACCATCTTGTTTTTTGAGATAAGGTCTCACAAACTCTTTGCCAAGGCTGGCCTTAAACCTCAATCCTCCCATCTCTGCCTCCTGAGATAAAAAAAAGCTGTACCTGGCTTTTACCCCCATTTTATAGATGAGAAAACTGAGGCTCAGAAAGGAATGTTTTGCCCAAGACCAACCAGCTGATCAAGGGGCAGTAGGAATGAAAGCCAAGTATGCGTACAGTCGAAGCCCCTCCTCATTGCAGTTCTAAACTCTGCAGGGCTCAGAAAACCCAGAGCTTTTCCGTAATGCTGGGACATGCATTTGATAGCAATCCTGATGTGAAGTGGGTATGAGGCTAGAGCATTCATCCAATCCCTCTTAATGTGGATATTTATGCATTTTGCTGCAGAAAAGACCAAACAGTACGGAGGACCATCCCTGAGCTTGCAGGACATATGCCTAGTGTATGGTAGAGCCATTGCAAAGCCTTTTGAAATCCAAAGAATTTAAAGTTATAAAACACACTGAGCCACAGAGGTTTCAGATGAGGAACTGTGGACCCATATCAAACTCTTCTGTCTCAGTGAGCCGGAAAACACTATGGTGCCTTGGGCAGACTCCCTGTGGAATTGCAGCCTCTGACCATCCTATTTGAGAATGTCCAATGCAAAGGGAAGCTTTTGAGTCACCAGCCCACCCCAGCCTCCTAAGAGCCTTGTTACCCTGGCAAACTTGGCAGGATTAAAGTCTCAAAGAATGCTCTCAGTCCCCCGGAAGAAAGGGAGGTTTGCTATCCATCCCAGTGGCTGGCGTTGAAAGTTATTTTTCATTTCAGCTGGATGTACACTCACCCATCACAGGACCATTCTTAGAATAGAGTGGCACCTGTTGACTCTTCCACCCCACTTCCTGCCTCGTGTGGGCATCTCTGCAAATGCTGAGACATCCGCTGCTTGGCTATGCCTGAGATATATCAGGATTTGCAGCCCTGGCGACAGGAGACAAAATAGATTCCCATTTCCTTCAGCGCCATTTAGCTAGTTTACAGAGCGTTTGGCTGTGTTGATGGAATGAGCAATAACCAGGCCTCCCTGGGGCTTCTTCTCTCTGCTTCTGTTGGAAGCCAAGCTGTGGGGTCCTGGGGCCAAAGGTAAACACAAATTTTGGCTTTATCTTGCTCTGCCCTTCTGGGCTGGTGGGGGGCAGGGGAGTGTTCTGAACCTTAGGCTTGATTTCTGAATTACAGCATTGTCCCCATCTCTGTGCCACATGCTCTGTTTCCCATCATCCTGGCAGGTTCTTGGAGAACCTGGTTGGGACCAAATGACTGCAAAGCAAGTTCATATTTCAGAGGGCTCATGGGGGCGGTTTGGCTTCACTGCAGTGCAAGTAGACATCTGTGGAGTCAGACCACCTGACTTTGAATCTCAGAATTACTACTGGCTGTGTGACATTGGGCAAGTTCGCATGGCCTTCAGAAACTTGGATTCTTCATCTGTAAATTGAACAGAATCACAGGATGCATCACTCAGGGAGGGGACAAGAATTGGACCAGAGGACTGTAGCTATGGCACCGCAGAACGCCTACCAAGCAGCCAACGCTCCATATCAGTGGATTGCTCTGCTTGCCAGAAACCCAGGACAGGGCCTTTGACTGCAACACATTTCAGAAGTGATCACTGGTCACTTGGGAGGATCAGGCCCTGGGTGGTCACTCAGCATTCAGAGAGAGAAAGAGACCCCAAGTCTAGTGGGGAAACCAGACTTGGTTAATCCAGGACTGTGATACCTTCTGAGGTACTTAGTGAAATATATTTTGAGTCTACATTTACACGGCACATTTCACATACAAATCCAAACTTTGGGCTTCTCTTAAGATGTGGTCACACTGGTCTGGCCTTGCTACATAATGAAAAGAAGGTGGGCTGAATAGCAACTACCTCCTTGGCCAGGGAATCTCAGCTTGGCCACAGACCCCACTACTTCCTATTGCCCCATACTCAACCTTCTTCATCTTCACACATGTTTGTGACCTGGCCCTCTGGGGAGTTACAGATAAATTACAGTGCCATGCTGTTGGTGCTGTGAGAGCACAATGAGGAACCGGGACGCAACCCAGGTGGTCAGGAAACACTTCCCAAGGGAGCCAAGTCACAGCTTCTGCGCCATAAAACCCACAGATGTGGCTGAATACCCTCTTTATGGGTCAAGGACACAAAGTCAGAACTGGCAGGAATCTGTCATGGAGTACCCAGGTCCTGAGGGTTGTCTGAGGTCACACAGCCTGCTGATGGCAGAAGTAGAGTTGGTCCATGACTATGGGTCATGGTGGTTCTGGACCCCCTACCTCCTGGACTCCTCCTTGGAGTCTCTTGGAGGGGAGCAGGATTTGTGCTTCAGAGGCTTGGACTCTAGTATCTGACACTTCCTTGCAGTGTGACCTCAGGTAAGTCACTCAGTCTCCTTGAAGCTGCGTCCTTACCTGTCAAATCAGGCTAAGGATTCTGAGGGCCAAATATTGAGAAAGTGGAGAGTGCCAGGTGACTCTAGACATGCAAGGGTCACTATGATGGTTGGAAAATAGCCACCTTGTCTAGCAGATTGCAGTACCATCTGTTTGACAGGGACCTTCAAGGCGGCCCATGCCCACACCTGCCTTTGCCAGTCTCTAGTGGGAGCATGAATGGCCTTTTGTCAGAAGTGGCCCCAGAAGGCAATGTTTGGGATTCTTTGACCTTGGCTGTCAGTGGGACCCTGGGTGCAGAGCCCAAGGGCTCCCCTCTTCTAGTAGACTCCAAGATCAAAGGCCATGCAAGGGTGAAATGGGAAGGGAGCAGAATTTTGTGGGCAAAGAAGAGACACAGCAGTGATTCTTTTGTTTTCTCCTGGGCACCTAACACTGCATGTCAGGGGCTTCCTTTAAGTCCCCCAATTCATGGCTATCACTATTTTTATAAGTTAAAGAATTTCTTTTTTTCTTTTGGGTTAGGGCTATTGAGATAATGTAACAGGTTGAGGGCCCCAGTGCCCTGAGTTCCTAATTCATGGAGTGTAACTTTGGGCAAATTTTAAATTTCTCTAAACCTCATTGTCTGTGTCGATAACACTGGCTTTGTCTAAGAACTTCTTTGTAGTTTGCTGGGAATTAAATGTGGTCATGTGCTGAAGGGTTTACACAGTGCACCAGGACTCCAGCACCGGAAACTCTAGTAATCACTATCCATGGCCAGTGTACTACATATGATTTACAGACCAGCTGTGATTTTCTAAAATCCCACAGCTGTGCGGTGGCCACTGCAGAAATCATGGCATTGCACAGATGGGACGATTGGAGCCCAGAGAGGGCAGAGGTCTACTCAAGGTCACACAGCAGAGCCAAGTTCAAGTGTCCTTAGGTGGAAGAATGAGCAGCATCTTCCACAGGGCCTGGCCAGGCCCACTGAGCAAGGGATTGGCTGTTTCTTGGGCACCCTGTTTCTCCCCTCAAACTGCTATGCAGGAAAATAGCCTGAATGTTGCTTTAGACTTCCCTGGGGGTGAAGAACTCTCTCCTTCTTTTGTGGTGTCACTGACTTCCTTGCGTCTGTCCTAAAGGGACCTCAGCAGCCCCCTCCCCACTTGGTCCCTCAAAACTGTCTTCCAGAAGTTTTGTATTTTCTGCATTCTGGCCACAGGATGGCGCTGCTCCACAAGATATGAAAACTTGCACCCAGCCCCCTGAACTGCATTTCCTTGCCTCAAATATAAGTTAAATGCCTACTGTGTGCAAGTCACTGTGGCTATGGAGGGAAGGGCTTCAGTTATTCATTATGGTTACATTAGGCTCTGCAAATAATCTTAATGCAAATAACGACAGTGATCGCATTGGCACAGGTCCTGGTAATTCACCATAATTATCTGGTTCCACCTGCCAAACAAACCCTCTGTTAGGTGGGATGGGTCATGAGGAGGAAACTGAGGCACAGAGAGGCGAGGGGTATTGTACAGAGTAGTGTGCACTTAGTAGTCATCCAATGAATCATAGCTGGCGATTGGCTTCCCCACACCACTTTCATCCGTGAGGTCAGGGACTGTTTCTTATTTGTCCTTCTGTCCCACTCCCAGCTCAGCTTCAGGAGACCTTTGCAGCAGGGAGAGGGGAGGCAGAGGCTCCCTACCAGCCACGCAGCTGCAGCGTGGAGCAGTGCAAGCCGCAGCCTCCCACCAGCTGGGAAGAATCTCTCGGTGCACAGCTAGGGTTGGAGCTGTTGGAAGAGACCACAAAGAGAGGAGGTCACTCCTTTCACTGGAAGGCTTTTGTAGGATGTGAGTGACTCACCAGAATTTGGTCCCTGAAGACTACCAGTGGCTGAGTGGTCAGGAATGATTTATTCATTCATTCATTTGTTCATTCATTTATTCAGCTGCTCCATGCTAAGCACTAGGAATACAGAGAGGCAAAACCCAGCCCCTGTGTCCCCTGGAGCTTCCAGAATGGTGTGTGTGTAAGGGGGGGAGGGAGAGGGATGGAGGTAAATAACTAAGAACACAGTTTAGAATGAGTGACTCAGAAGACTGCGCCAAGTGCTGTGAGCGAGGGGACGCTACACAGAAGAGGGTTCTTGAAGGGTAGATTACCAGGTAAAGAAAGGTGCCCAAGGGTAGAGGACAGGAAAGCACCTGTGCCAAGGCCAGAGCTGTCAAAGGACGTCCATCACTTGTTTGAGGACAAGCAAAGGGGGCAGCCTAGCAGACAGGGGGGGCCAGTCAGAGAGGGCTGCAAAAGCTGTCCTGGGGACTATGGACTGTGTCCCAAAGATGTCATGGAACCATCATACCTGGATCTGGGCCAAGGTCTGGGATGCAGAGTGGGGTGTTGTAGTTCATGTGGCTCAGTGATCTGTGCAGCAGGTGGACAGGGAGGTGACCACCACTTACAAGAAAGCCCTGGCTGGTTTCTGTGCACGGTGCCAAGCATTTCCCAGCCTTGGCTACTGTCTATCTTACAACATGGACACTAATGCCATCCTTCCTTTATAGATGGGTCAACCTAGGCTTGGAGTCAGAATTACATTGTTCAGGGTCACAAAACTTGTATGGGTGCAATTAGGACTTGTTTTTTTTCTCTGTGTGTGTGTGTGTGTGTGTGTGTGTGTGTGGTGCAGGGGATGAACCCAGGTTCTCATGCATGCTGGGCAAAGCGCTCTTCCATAGGGCTGTGTCCCCAGCTGTAGCACCATTTTATCCAGAGACAAGCAGGAAAGGTGAGAAGAGGCCAGTGTGGTTAGTCCTGGCATGGGCTTTGGGAAGAGCCTGCAGGCATTTCCATCCTGACTTTTTGGCAAACTTGAAGAGTGTTTACCACCAAATTCTGATTTGAGCAAGGGGTGCTGGGCATGGAAAGTGGGTGGGGTGTGCATGGCCAGAGATCTCTGCACATGTGTGCTATGCTGTGGTCTGCATTGAAGGCTGACAAGGGAATGGGGACCAGGCGGGACAGAGGCCTCTGTAGGATCATCAGGGCAGCCAGGTGTGTGTGTGGCTCCCAGGGCAGCTGTAGCCCATTGATCCACTTTTGAGCTGAGCTGCTGGGACTGGGCAGCGGGTGGGGTGGGGTAGTGGCTGTGAGCTCAGGAGCCCAGGACAGCTGGCATGCGTGCTTACAGGAGGGTCACTCTCTCCAGGCCACCATGAAGGGTAGGGCCACATGGAAGTCCATCACCCTGTCCTGCACTGTGCAAGAAGCCCGAGGGCTGGGGCTGGATTTCCTCCCAGAAGCTTCCAGGGCTGCACCTAAGCACCATGTACAGTGCTCTGGGCTTCCCAGGCAGGGTGGGCACTGTACTCACAGCAACACCTAACACCACGTGAGGCGTGGTGCAGGCCATAGGATGTAATACACATTGTTTTGCTTCATTCTCGCTTCTCTTTTTGAACCCAGTTTTGGGTTCTCTGATGTCTTCCCATTCTTCCTGAAGCACAGATGGCACCTTCCAGCTGGATCCTGAGCCTCAGGAACTGGTCCTCAGAGACGCTGATTGCTCTCCTGCTTCCTGGAAGAACCAGCGGCTCTGGCTTTGACCTCGGCTTGTCTTTTCCCTACACCAGGCCTGGAACCAGCTCTTACTTTAAAGAGCCCTGCACTCCTTCCATGAGAAATACTATTTGGAGGCCTCTGTCTGGTGAGGGAGGAGGAAAACACAGCCACCCACAGAGGAAGAATCCTGATCTGAGCTCTAGTGACTTTGGGCAAGTCTCAATGCTTCCCTTGGAACATTAGAGGACCAACTAAGTCCTTTCTGGACTTGTTTGAGTTCAAGAAGAAGATATGGAAAGTGTTTATGCCATGTACCTAGAGTCTAGGTTCAAGTTTCAGCTCTGATGCTGTGTGGCTGTGTGACTCTGGGCATGTTACATAACCTCTCTGAGCCTCAGGTTCTCATCTGTGAGACAAGAATAACAGACGCCCCCATTGCAGGATGTTTGTGAAGTGGATTTCTGATGCATCTCACCCAGAGCAGGGACTCAAGGGATGCAGATTCCCCATCAGCCACCAACACCCAGAAGGCAAGGGCTGGATTGCTAGGTGGTTTGGGACAGTGTGTGTATGGGAGAGATTGTTAGGGAAGAGGGAGAAATTGGAAAGTGGAACGTCAAGGATTAATAACAGAGGTCCTCAAGTCAAAATCAGCATTGCTGTCTGAGAGGAGTGGCTCTGGCTGCCTGGGGAAGCCAAGACATGGACCTCCACACCTCTGCCTATGTCATTGGAGATGTGTCTCTGGAGGTGTGAGCTGGAGAGGCAAGACGGGCCATGTGCCATGGAGAGGGTTTTGTAAGGACTCTGTATCTGGGAGCTCTATTGGCCAAGTGGTTGGCTGTTTCATCCAACAAACTTTTGGAGAGGGCTGTCCTTGTATCCTGCCCCAGGAGCTCCAGGTCCAGCAATGAACTGCTCTCAGATCCCTTTCCCTCTGTGTCCAAGCACTGGAGGGAGTGAGTGGAGGATTGTCAGCCTGTGCCTCTTGGTATCGATCTGCTGGGGTTGGTGCTGGCTGGAGTGGCAAGAGGAGGACGCCGCAGTGCTATTAGTGCGGAAGACACGCTGTAATCTGTCAGTGTCACCCTGGGCGCAGCTGGCCGGGGAGCCATCCCGCTGTTAACTCCTCCCTTCCCAGCAGTCACCCACCAGGCACACAGATCAGACAGCAGCCTCACATGCCCCCACCTTTCCCTATGGGAGGATGTGTTTGCTAGTTTCCCATTTCTCTCTGGCACCAGCCCTCTGCTTCAATTGTGCTGACACATTCAGTGTTTCTCAAATGCCTTGGATGTTTCTACATCTGTGTCTTCCAACATGCCTCAATTTTTACCATTATTCCAACCAACTACCCATCCTTCCATTTATCCAACCAACTATCCATCCATCCATCTATCCAACCAACTATCCATCCTTCCATTTGTCCAACCAACTATCCATCCTTCCATTTGTCCAACCAACTATCCATCCTTCCATTTATCCAACCAACTATCCATTCTTCTATTTATCCAACCATTATTCCAACCAACTTCCATCCATCCATTTGGTTCAATTCAACTCAACTCGGTTCAGTTCACTTCCTAAGATAACTGGCTTTGCCATGTGCCAAGCCAGTGACAAGTGTGCCATCCTGGTGTGGAGGAGACCATGAAGAGTCCTTCTCATCCTCCGTGGCCAGCTCTGAGTCTTGCCTCTCTTAACTCTTTGCTGCTGGTTCTCCAGCAGAAGACACTGGCTTGAAGAGGCTGTGCTGAGAAGAAGTCTGGCTTTCATGAACTCCGCAGGATAGAGCTCAGACAAGGAGAGAGACAAAGCATGGGAAGGATGTGAATGCAAGGTGAACCAACAGGTCGGGGTGTTGGCTCCATGGAGGGAGGAGCTTCACCCAGCTGTGAGTACTCTAGCAGAGCTGGAGTGGACGTGAATTAGGAGATGAAGCAAAGAGGAGGGAAGGGAGACCACTATGGAGAAGGGGGCTAGTGTGGATGTGAAGATGTGAGCTCTAGAGGCTGAGGCCTGTCTGGCTTATTGTCCTAACTTTGGCATAGTCCTGCTGTGTGATGTGAGAACATAGCTTCATTTCTCTGAGCCTCGATTTTCCCATTCATGAAATAGGAACACTAATGTAGTCTATGTGATTGCTGAGATTAACATATAATGTGATTAGATTTATACCTGGCACAAAGGGAGAGCTCAGTAGCTGCTTGCTGTGACTATTATGCCTTTTCATTGGGCGCCAGCCATATGCAGGAACTGTGCCTGAGGATTCACTGTCATGTCTCCTCAGAGCATCGCAGACACTGATCCTATGTGGGGATCGCTGAGGAAAGGAAAACTCAAAGGCTGTCCCTTGCTCACATCAAACAGCTGCAAAGGATGGAGCTGCCCCAGGACAGACCCCATTCCACTACCCATTCCCCTCTGCCTGCCCTTTTGCTGCCTCTCAAGAGGTGACTGCTCCAAGATGCAAAGACTCTAAAACCTCCACGTGGGTTTCTGACTGGCATGTTCTTTTGGTGTTCTCTGTTTTGACCTTGAGTTACTGTTAATTCTTGTTTCATGTGTCTTTTTATCTGTTCCCTAGAGTCTGAGAGCAAGAAAAATATATTCTACTCCAGAGCACCAGAAGCGTTGGCGTTGACAATGAAAGCAACAGACTCACGACGTTTTCCTTTTTGCCTTGCTTGCTAGGAAGCTTGTACTTCTCATAGTGCCTCCTTCCGCTTTCCATATGGTTTGGTTTTTCTGCCTTGAACAGTCTTTGAATTTGCATGTCTTTTACTGTGAACTGTTCGATTCATAAAAGGTGTGTAATAAACAGAGATTGAACTAAATGAGAAGGGGAGGATTGCAAGTTAAAAAATACTTCAAATAAAACTGTGGGCTTAAGGAAAGTGATGTGCCTCTCTCATGTCAGGGCCCCCAACCTCAGGGTCAGGCCCTACCTCTGGCTTGCTGAATTTTGCATGCAAAGTCCAGTGGTGATTTTTCTCTGTCATGTAAGAGTCAATGACTCTTCTTGCACTTAGAATACATCCAAAGGCCTGCCCTTTAGTTTATAGGACTGACCTCTGCCTTGTCCAGTGCCACTTGGCTCTGTGCTCACTCAGGATAACCACTTGGTCACCTTGTAGATCTACTCACAAGCCAACACCTTTCCTGCCTCAGGACAAGAGGCTTTGCACATGCTGTTCCTTCTGCTGGGACCTCTCCACTCTCTCTCTCCCCTTACTTTGGCCTACAAATTTCAGCTGAAAGTCAGTGACTCAGGAGACTCCCAGCTCCTCTCCCTGTAGGTTGTGGTAATGAGTCTTCAGGGATGGCTCCTGGTGTTTATTCGCCTTTCTCATGCCTGCCTGTCCTCTAATCAAAAGGTGCAGCTCAGTGGCAGAGTGCTTGCTCAGCATATACAAGGTTCAGGGTCCCATCCCCAGTGACACACACACACACACAAAGATGAACTCTACCTCTTATCCCTGTGAAACTGGTCTGGGCTTTGCAACTTGCTCTGGCTGATGGGATGTAATGTGACTTCTGAGGCTAGATCTTCAGGTGATGGGTAGATCTTTCTGCCTTTTGGGACTCAGGTGGCATGCCATGAGAGATGCACGTCATCTAGGGAGACCCCAGAGGGTAGACATGAGGTGTTGAGATCAGCAGCCCCCGTTGAGCTACCTGCCAACAGTCAGCACTGCCTCTAACCATGTATGTGGGCCAGCCAGCTTGTCCTCACCCCACTGAGCTTTGGAGGACTGCAGCCCTGGTCACCATTACCTGGAACGAAAGAACCGTCCTGCTGAGCCCTAGAATTGTGAGAGGCATGAACACAGTGGCTATGGGTTTTTTGTTGTTGTTGTTGTTGTTTTGCTGGTGTTGGGGGCTAAACTCAGAGTCTTGAACATCAGCCAGACCTGCACTCTACCACTGCAGCCCCAGCCCCAGCTCAGTGATTGTGGTATGCCACTGTTTCAATAACCAAAAGAGAGGGCAACCATGCTGCTTTTGAGAACATTGCACTCACTTCATAGCTTCGTGACAATCTATAATTACACAATTATTTGATTTTAGCTTGTTAGTTTTCTCCTTCTCCTTTCTTCTCATTCTTCTATTTCTCCTCCTCCTTCCTCTTCCTCTTTTCTTCTTCTTCTTCTTCTTCTTCTTCTTCTTCTTCTTCTTCTTCTTCTTCTTCTTCTTCTTCTTCCTCTCCTCCTCCTCCCCCCACCTCCTCCTCCCTCTTCTTCTTCTCTTCCCACTCCCCCTCCCTTTTTTCTTTTGGAGGTACTGGGCTTTGTTTGCTAGGCAGGTGCTCTACTACTTGATCCACTCCACCAGCTTTTAACCTGCTAATTTCCTGTCTTCCCTTCTAGGTATGAGTGGCAGGGGTAGGGACCATGTCTGTTTTGATTGCTGTGCATTGAGCACAGTGAATGGCATGTCATAGGAGCAGAATGGATGGATGAATGAATGAATGAACATCAACATGGTCCTGTAGTGTTCCCAAGAGCCAGTGGGGGTCTCCGTGGCTGGAGCCCAAGCTGGGTTAGCATGAGAAGGAGGTGGCCATGGCCCAGGCCTAACTCTCAGGGCACTCACAGCTCAGAATCTTGCACTGCCTCTATCCCCCAGACCTGTGAGCCCTGCCTGGAAGGGGCTGTACAGCCATCAGGGGGCCTGGGAGTCCTCTGCATATGTATGTGCACATAGTGGGAGGCCAGACAGAGGAGTGGATTCTGTTCAGCCAGGGATCTGGACTCAGATTGCTCCCCGTCTCCCACCGACCCAGCTCTGCCATGTTCCAAGCCAATCTTGGTCCCATGAGCACAGTCACTGAATGCTGACTCAGACTGGCAGGGCTGTGTCTTAGTGTTACCATGTTGGGCACAACTATGTGTCTGCAGGTAGCTGCTGTTGTTATTCTCCCCATCTTGCAGACCAGACAATGAATGATTAGATTACTTATGCAAGATCATGCTGCAAGTATGTAGTGAGAGTCAGGAATTGAACCCTGGAAAAGTGGCTCCATAGCCCACCTTCTTACCTCCTGTACCATTGTGCCTCTCTGAGCTTCAGGGTCCATCTGTGTGAAAGTGATGCTAACACCTGCTTAATAGAACTATGATAACATATGATTTGGCAGTGCCTGGAACACAGTGGTTCTCAACAAATTCCAGTTGTTTGCTGTGGCAAGATGGATAGACAAAGGCCAGCAGAGAGGGCTTCAAAGGTTTTACTGGGCAGGCACTGGGGTGCCATTGAAGGTGCTAGGATAAGAGTGACATGAAGAAACTGGTTTAGTTCAAGTCCCACCCTTTTCCATTGCTCCCTCCAACCCCCACAGCTACTTCCATCTTGCCTGATGTTGGGGCCTGAGTTCCATACCTGAATGCCTTATCTCTCCATGAAATGTTGAGATTCACACCATTTGAGACAGGTCATGGCAGACTTCCCAAGGAAGGGTTGCTTGCTTGCCTCTCTCTTCCTCTCCCCCCTCTCCCTGCTACCTCTTGGTGTCGCTGGTCTCCTCTCACAGGGCTGCCTCAGAGCCCTGTCAGTGGGCCTGTCTCCTTCCCCACTTTGGCAACCGAGAGAGAAACGCCTGTCACTATGGACTCCTTGTTCCCCTTGGGACACTTCCACAGTGGCACAGTACATGGAGGCAGGTGGAAGAGACAATGGGTAACTCTGGGACAGGGAGGAGAGAAAGCAAGCAAGAACCAGAGGAGACAAGTGGGAAAGAGGGAGCCTAAAAAAGATCAGGATTAGGAGAGATTCTGAGAGAGGGAGAGAGAGAAAGGAGAGCAAGGGAGGGAGAGAGGAAAGGGAAGGTCCACTCACTGCTTTAGGGCTCTGTGTACCTGGAGATAAGTTCAGAAGATAAGATCTGACCCAGCATCATGTCCCTTGGTCCTGACAGATGGGAGCATGTGTCAATACACATGCAGAAGCACACACTTGACATCTGGTGTACGTATTGTATAGATCTGGGCACCTGTGATATAGTGAGCACCCCTGAACCTGCCTGCGCACATCTGTGCACAGATGGCCCTGAGTGCACATAGATGAGGAGTACGGGGAACTGTGTGCAACCCACACGCATCCTCACCCAGAAACATCCTCCTCTCTGCACCCCTCTTCTCAATATGGCATCATCACCTTACTCTGTAAGTCTCTGCTGTTCTGTTCATGTCTCTTTCCTGCAGGAAAGCCCACCTCCTTGTCATCTCCATGCTCTTGGGGGCAAGCTCAGTCCTTGGTGGAAGGAATGGGCTCTAATTCCAGAGTGTATACATGTGTGTGCGAGTGTGCATGTATATTTGTGAATACGGGAATACGCAGGTGGACATGCACGCGTGCACATATGCCTTGGGGCACGGATGTGTCTCTAAGGTGTGCATGACTGAGCTTGTATGCACAAGTTTCCATACAGATTAAGACAATGGTGTGCTGGCAAAGGTTTTTTACAATTAGCTCTTTATTAAAAAAAAAAAAATCCCTGAATTGTAGCTTTTGCCCATTTCCTTGGTATGAATACTCCACCATGGTCATTTCAAGCTGCAGAGATAGCATCATAGTGGAGCTGGGAAGAGATGCAGGTAGTTGGCCTGCAGGAGTGTAGGAACTGGCCAGCACATCTGGGCCTGGGATTTGTGTCTGTGATAGTGTGGCAAGTGATGGACAGGGCCAAGTTATTCCTCTGGTGGTCCTGGGAGGAGTCTGCACGCTGCCTCAGATATGCTTCTTTGCAGTGCCTTAGTGAAGCAGAAGGTGACTGGCCACCAGCCAAACTCCTCCATGTTGCTTGGAAGTCAATCCAAACTGATGTTCCTTGTTAGGCAGGTTTAGACACCGAGACAGCTCCTGCCCTCTCCTGCAGTGCTCTGAGTGGAGGTGGGTGGAGCAGAGGAACATGAGGAGGAAACAGCCTGGTGCTTGGATGGAGGGGAGGAAGAAGGAGTGACCAGAGAGGGTGGAGGGATCCAAAGGCTGGGGCCCCAAGCTTGCCTGAAGCCAGTCAGCTGAACTCTCTCCTCTCCAACTGGGACTTTCTTCTGTAAGGGACAGATCTTCTGGGCTCCATGGCCCTGTCTCTTGACTCTCTGGAACCAGAGCCTGAAGGCTGGGCTCTGAGTGTTGTGATATTCATTCAAAAGCTAGATGGCTGAGATGCCATTAGACAGTGAGATGGCCCCTATGGTGGGCTTTGGGCCTTAGGGGACTCTGCTTTTGCCCCCCTCAGACCATGGGAGGAGTAGACCAGCAGCCAAGGGGATGAGCTCACCCTAAGCCACACATCTAGACCCCTCTTTGATGTCTCCTCCTCTAGGTTTCTGCCCAAAGGGTCCCACCGAGCCAGCTTCCATGGCTGACCACCATCTGTCCTCCTGAGATCACTGTTGGCTTGGCTGAAGGGCTGGCTGAAGAATGGCTGTTCTGGGGACCTTAGATGTGCGTCCCCCTAGTGGGAGATGTCCCACATAGGCTGAGTGGAGCTGGGAACTGGGAGAGAAGGAAATAGGCTGGTGGTAAGAGGCTAAGGTCACAGGCTTGACCCTTGCCCTCACTGTCGGGTGCAGAACTCAGAAGAGGGTGAGAATTCGAAGTTCGAACTTAGTGTTTGAGATTGTCCCAAAGATCTATCTGATGTGTGTTGTTGACATTTAGCTTTATGCTAGATGAACCTCCCTGGGCGCTTTTGTCTCCAGCCCCCAAATATTCAGGGTGAGCCTAGAGGGGGATGACTGGGATTTGTGGATGCTTGGCAACATGGGCACAGTGATTGGGGCTGAATTGAGCAGGGAGTTCTGAAAGGGAGTCAGTTCTAGAGTAGACTTTTGCAGATCTTGTGGTGCCAGGCTTCTTTCCTCTCAGATCCATGTAGTTCTGTTCTCATCAACTTTCTCTCCAACCCAGGGACCCTGGCTCAACAACTCCCTACCCTGATCTTAGACAGGGTTTTCCTCCCAGAGACCCCCACTTCTACCCACTCACATCAGCCCTGCTTTGCATCAGGACTGGGTCCATGGCATTTGGTAGGATCCATTGCAGGACGATGGGTCAAGGCTGTTTCTATGGTGACTCGGATTCCCCCAGAGGTTACTCTCCTGGCTTTCCAAATGACAATATTAAAATAACCAGGCCAGTGAATTCCAGCCACTTTAATTAATGAGACCTCATTGCGGCAGATGTCAGTGGGGCAGGATGGAAATTTTACTCTTTCCAGAGCACTGCATCCTGATGATTCCCTTGTAAACAAGCTGTCTTGGCTTCCTGTTTTCCTTCTTGTTTGTCATGATGTGTGCTGTGAGTGTCTACCTGAGCTTCTGGGTCAAGGGTAACAAATTCAGAAAGGTATGGGGAAGGTTGGTACAGGGAGGTGATAGAAGGAGGGAGGAGGATGCCTTTGATAACTTGCCAACAGATGAGTGTTTGGGTTTGCTCTCCAGGTCTTGATTGGATTTTGAAACACCCGCTCATCCTACTTGACAGCACAGATTTTCAAAGTTCAAATGAACTAGGTTGAATGTATTCAAGGCATTTTCAGAGGCATTTAAAACCCCTCTTCAATTAGCTGACCCTGGCAGTTTGGCAGCAAAGGCTAGAAGTGATGGCTTAGCTCTCCAGCTGCCATTAAATGGGACTTCTCTCCCAATGACAAGGCTCCAACTGCCTGGTTTGCAACCCCTCTCGTCGTTCCTATCCCTTCAAGCTGAGAGAGTCCCAGGGACCCCTGCAAGACCTTCCCCATTCTTCTGCCATTCCATGGTCCCCTCTAAGGAGCCTTCAGAACACACAGGCAAGGTCATGCCCATTTCAAGTTGCACACATTCATGAGCAAAACGGAAACCTGGAGGACAATTGGGAGGGTGAGTGGGGCTGATGTGTTTTAAAAGAGTGATCTCATGGCAGCCATGCTGTGAGGATCAAAGATGGATGAGGGGTTGGGGGTGGCTGTCATGCTACAAAGGTTCAGAGGTGTGAAGGAAGAGGTAGATTGACATTGTGTGGAAGAGACTTTTGCTACTAAGTGCTGCTTTTGACAGGGTGAGATGACCCTCTATTCACTGGAAGCATGCAAGAATCAGTGAGGAAGATTTAAGAGGGAGTTCCTAACTTTGGGAGTGGGGACACACGTCTCAGATGCATGACATCTAAGCCTTCTATCTTCCAACTCTGAGAACTGTGGCTTTAGAATTGCTTCAAATGAGATGCCAAGAGTTGGGAAAGCAATTAAAGAAATCCACTGAAGTGAGGACCAAGCTATAAAAAAAATCTTTATTTCATGTACCAGGATTTTTTTTTTTTTTAGGTTTCTGCTTTTTAAAATTTTTTTCTGTTAACAGTCTGAAAAAAAAAAAAACCCACCAAGAAAATAAAATGAAACTTGTTTTCTTGAACTGGTTGGAGCCGAACATAAGCCATCATCCACTATGGGAAGCAGCGCCCTGGGGTCCCCACCCTAGCCCTGCCCTCCCGGCCCCCTAGCCCTTTCTGGCACACTGGTGTCACTCCACACCTGAAAGGCCTTCTTCAAGCAGTCTTAGGCCCAGGCCTAAGACTGGAAAGAAACACAGATGCTGCCCCAACACTTCCAGGGCTCTGGGAGCTGGGCTCGCTTACTGTCTTCTTGAACCTCTCCCTTCTCCCTAGGTCTTGACATTCAGGTTTGGAGTCTGGTGGGGTGGTGGTTTAAGGTTGAGTGGGAAGGGATAGCTTGCCATTTCTGCCTAGTCTTGAGAGATGTTCAGTGGCCACCATACCTAATCAGTCCTCATCACTGTGCCTGAGGGCCCACAGCCTCCCCTGCCATTCTGGCCTAGGCTGGCAGGGGCCAGAGTTTTTGGGCTCCAACTGCTGGATGAACTAGGAAAAGAACTTTGCTTTTGTATACAAAAGACAGGAAGGGCAGCCAGGAATGGGCCAGTTTAAGAAGCCTTCTCAGTCCCTCTTTCAACTCTCCAGACAGCTTAGGAACCCTCAGGGCAGGCTGGCTCCAGAGTAGCAAACTAGAGAGGCTGGCTGCTGCTGGCAGCCTGGGCAGGGTTAGGAATTTCTTGCTTGGGAAAACTGTTGATTTTGTTGTCTGAACTGCCTCTTGTTGCTCTGGGGAAGAAAGGAGAGAAACCAGGGGTGCCCTGCACTTTAGTCTGGGTGCAAGTTTAGCTTTGGACTGGGGTTCCCTGGGGGACCCACTCTGCTAAAACTCTCCTCTCCATAGAGGGAATCTTTTACTCCTTCCCACAAACCTCTGAGGGTTTTTTTTTTCACTGACCCCAAAGACAGTGAGGGACCCTGGTGGCTGATCTCTTCACTCAAGGAAACTTCCTCCACTTTCTATGACCAGGTTATAGCATTAAAGAAAGGACACAAAATGAAGAGTGGCTTTGGGGACCTCTGTGTCCTTTCCCTTTGTCTTAATGGCAGGATACATTGGCTCACATGTGTGTATTTTTGCTTTGACATTGGATGTGGGAACAGGGGCTGGGGAGCACAGTGAGGAGGCATGTGAGGTGTGGTGTGTGTGTGTGTGTGTGTGTGTGTGTGTGTGATGAGAGAGAGAGAGAGAGAGAGAGAGAGAGAGAGAGAGAGAGAGAGAGAGAGACTGCTATGTCTTGGGAATGTTCTCAATATCCCTGGAGCTCCATGGCAGCTGTTTTGGTCATCCTGGGCATCTTTTCTGGGCAGGTGGCAGATCTTAAAAATCACAGATACACTGAGCAAGAATGGGCCTTTGGAGCTTGTCTGGGTCTGTCCACATGCTTACACAAGGGGAAGCAGAGACCCAGAGAGGTCACACAGCAAGGAAGTCCTGAATGCTGTCCTGGATTCTAGACTGTGCCCTTCCATGCATGTGTGTAGTGGAGGGCAGGAAGGAGCATGGTGTGCAGTTGTTGGGTTGTTGTCCATGGCTTTGGAGGTTGTGAGCTAGTTTCTTCTGAGCCACACTCCTGGCTGCGGATGGGGTAGAAGGGGTCACATTGAACGCGTGACCCCTGAGGGACTGCAGAGCTGGGCTTAGAGGGCTGTGGATGTGTGTGTGACCATGGGTGGGAGTGGGATGTGGGGCTCCTCTCTCTCCATCAGCAGTGCCTTTATGCTAGCAGGAAGAGACCTTTCAAGCACACCTCCTATAGCTCTTGGGGCCTTTCTCCTCTCCCTCCGGCTCTATGCCCAGCTCACATCTCTCACAATGGGTTTTGTTTTTTGTTTTAAATGGATTTATATATTTGTTTTCTGTTTTTTTTTGTCTTTACAAGTTCCCTGCTAAATTTTAAGTCCCCCACCCCACCCCATTTTTTTGTTTTCACAGTTTAAAGCTGGAAAAGAATTAAAAGAAAAATACTATCTGATTTCTTGCAAGTAAATCCACTTACTATATATTTACATTTATTTATAGTCTGTGGTTTTTTTATTAAAAAAAATCACCACTTGTTTTTCCTTTTTCTTTTGTAAAAAGAAACCTTTTTGCAGTGTCAGAGTTGGACCCACTGGGCCTGGAGGGGGCATTAGTGAGTCCAAGGACCCCCAAGGACCCCTTCCTAGGGAGCTAGGGAACCTATGAGTCTGGGGGTCCACCATTGCCTCAGGGTCATGGGTGGCCCTGAAGTGAGGGGTGAGAAGGGAGAACTGCTTTATATCCCCAGGAGGTGTCTCCTGACCATAAGGACAGGAGCTTGGGGATGGTGACCCCAAAAGATTCCCCCTGAGGATTCCAGGATTCCAGCATCTCCCTTCCTCCCTTTCCTCGAGGCTTAGGAAGTCATCACAGTGGGCTAAGGACCTTTAAGGACTGGGAACCTGGGACTAGCAGCCCCAAGCACATCCCCCCCTCTAGGCACCTAACGGACAGGGGGGACCAAGGGCTCGGGGTCACCGGAGGCCTACAAAATGCCCCATCGGTGCTGGGTGGAGTCAGCTCTGCAGCCACTGAGCTTCCCCAGCCGCCTGGGGCCCCTCCCAGGGGCTCCAGGGACGGCAGTGACCACGCCCCCTGGCCCTGGGGCCCCTGAGTCTCCACCCCCACTTTCCCAGGGAGGCAGGGCCCGCTTGGGTTAAAGGGAACATTTAAACTCTCCCCGCAGGTAAAAGAAAAGAAAAGAAGGGCAACAGAAAACCCTAAGAAATACTGAGAACGTCCCTCTTCTTTTTCCATCCTTCTCATTTTTTTTTCTTTATTGTTATCTTGGTTCCCTGTTAGTTTTTCATTTAAATTGGTTTTTATTAAATGTTAAAATAATGGTACATGGGAAATCATGCATTTTCTTTTAGATTTATTTTCTATTTTAATTTTTTTTATCCCTCTCGCTTGGTTTTAAAGTTTGTTAATCTTCGCTCGTTTATGTTTTCCCGCATTGCCTGTGGGTTGCTGCTTTGTTCCTCTTATACTTTTGTTCTTTTTTTTTTTAATTTACTTGTTATGTTTTTCTCTTTTTTTTTTGTTTTTTTTTTTTTTGTTTCGTTTTTGTTGATTTTTTTTTTTTTTTTTTTTTTTTGCGTTTGGAAGGTCTCCCGTGGGTGGTCTGGTCCCCCGCCCCCGCCCGCGGCTGGCCTCCCGGGGTCCCCGGTCCCTCCCGCCGCCTGCTCCTCCTCCTCTGCTCGGCCTTGGCCTGCGCGCACGCGTGGCCGTGGACTTCAGACGGGCGTGGTCCGGCGGTTGGCTGTGTTGGAGTGGAGAGAGTCCTTGCTCTCCTTCTGGATACAGTTGTGGACTTGGAGGAAGCTGTTGTCCCTGTCGGAGTTATAGGTGGCGGTGGGCGTGGTGGCGGCCTTCAGGGGGTCCCTGCTGAGGGTGTACATGGAAATCTCCGTGGACGGCAGGGTGTTGAAGCCCTTGATGCCCACGGGCGAGGCGTCCCTGGAGTGAGAGGGCTCGGTGGAGCGCGAGCTGGAGCGGCTGCGGCGCTGGTAGCGGTAGCGGTAGCTGGGGATGCGGGTGATGGCGGAGGCCTGGAGGTAGTCCGTGGCGCGGGCAGTGGCCCGCAGCTGTTTGTGGCGGTCGATAAACATGTGCACGGCCAGCACCCCGACCATCTCGGCGATGATAAAGGACAGGGCCCCAAAGTAGAAGGACCAGCCATAGGAGTAGCTATTCTTTTTGGAGTCGCTCTTGGAGGGGTCTCCGGCATTGGCTGAAATATACACTATGATGCCGATGATGTTACTCAGACCTGTGGCACGGGGTGGGGAGAAGAAGGAGTGTTAGCATTCAGGAGGAGGTGGGCTGCTGGGCAGAACAGCTGCCTGGGCCTTTCCAGCTCCGGGTTTCCATGAGCAGGTGACACTCTCATTCCGAGAGACAGAGGAGAGAGAGACATCCTACAGCTAGTGAGAAATGATAAGGATAGGAATCGCTTACCGCCCACCTTCCCCTGTCCCCTCTCCATAGCCTCACTGCAGCTGGGGGTCAGAGGGCAAGTGGGCAAAGGCCCACTATCCTGAGAAGGTCCCGGATTCTAGTTCTTTTGCAGGTGGTGGGAGGGGGTCTGGGGATGTTCCTGGAGGACTCAGAGGGGCGAGAGCATTGCTCCCAGCAGGATCCCTGTTCAACCTTCCCTTGTGACAGCCTTCAGCCTGTCCCAGGACTAGAGATGCCTCCCCCTCCCCCCACAGTCCTCCTAGTCCTGAGGTTGGGTGCTCCCTTCTGTCCCCCGCTGGGCCCGGACTCCTGCCTCCCAGCCCAGTGGCCATTACCGGCAGACACGAAGAAGATGCCAGCACTCAGGATGATGTTATGTCGAGTCTTGTAGAACTCGCTGGCTGCGATGCAAAGTCCACCCATGAAAAGCAGAATCACACTGAGGATCGGGAAGATGCTCGAGGCCCTCACCGCCCCTGTGGAACACAGAAGGCCAAGGGGGGAGAGAAGGTCGAGATTGTGAGACTGTGGGATGCAGGCTGCAGGGGCTTCATGGACCCAGCTCGGGGTCCAGGTTGCTTAGCCACATGAGGCAGGGAGGGAAGGAGGCAGCGAGGGAGAGCCACTGCCCAGCTCACAGCCCTTCTGGGTCACTACCTTCAGGTCCGAGCTCCAGTACTTTGGTGAGTCCACAGGGCCCTGTGTGTCTTGACCTCTGTCCCCATCCAGCCTTATGTTTCCTGGTCTCCATGTTCTCTCTGGTTCAGCCACAGCAAAACTCCCATTGACAATGTCTTTTTTTTTTTTTTTTTGGTGGTATTGAGGTTTTAATTCAGGGCTTTGCACTTGCTAGGCAGACACTCTACCACTTGAGCTACATCCTCAGCCTTTTTTGGTTATTTTTGAGATTCAGTCTTGCTTTGTGTCTGGGTTGGCCTGGACTGTGATCCTTCTGTTCTTGCTTCCCCACACAGCTGGGAGGCCAGGTGCACACCACAGCACCTAGCTGTTGGTTGACATGGAGGTCTCTTAAACTCTTGACCCCAGCTGGCCTCAAACTGCTATCCTCCTCATCTCTGCCTTCCAAGTAGCTAGGATTACGAGCTTGAGCCTCTGCTGCCTAGCTGACAATGTCATTTCATGCTGCAGACTTCAGACATATTCAGCTTTCTTACTGGAATGTCTTTCCTGTTCCTTACTCAGCAAACTTGTATTCCTCCATCAAAACGCAGCTCCAAGTTCCCTCATCTGTGAAGCCTTCCCTGACTTCCTCATGCAAAGTTTTTAGCTCTCTCCCTTGTGCTTTGGGGCGCATGAGCCCATTGAGAGGTAGTGTAGTGTGGTGGTTAGGTGTAATCTCATGGCTTGGATTGGAACCTGAAAAGGCGTTTATTAGCCATTTAAACTTGAGAAATTTATCATGCCACTCTGTGCCTCAGTTTCCTCACCTGTAAAACAGGGAGTACCTGCCTCCTAAGATTGCTGTGAGGATCAAATGAGTTGATTCAGGTAATGTATTTACAAAAAAGTGCTGGGGCAACACATGGTATTTAGATTATTAAACGCTTGTTTATATGTTTATCTCCACTATAAATAAGCCATAGGTGCCATGTGCCTTTTTTCTCTTCATTCTTTCTGTTCAAAGACACAGGAGATTCCCAACACAAACTCATTGGCCAAATAAATTCGAAGTGGTCAAGAAAGAGCAAGAAAGAGGCACATTTCAAAGAAAAGAGAAAGTAGAAACAACCCAAGAAGCCTCGGGATAAGGTTGGAAGGATGGACCACAAACAGGATAGAAGGACAGAATATTGTAAGGAAAACGGTAGAGCAGGAGAGGGGAGGGTTGGCAGCTTGACTGTGGCCAGGCTGGGTGTGTTCCTTATAGAGGGACAAGTGTCCCAGTGAGAGGCAGGGTGTGGGGACCTCCGTAAAGTGTCTCTGTAAAGTAAAAAATTTTTTCCACCCAAATTCAAATAGGCAGTGAGTGACGTCAGGACCCTGGTGGACTCCCTGTCCAAAAGCTGTGGCCAGGCAGGGGCGAGGTCTGGAGGCCAGAGCAGGGAAAAGGACACCTGCTTCAAATGTTGGAGTCACTTCAGTGGCTTCTTAGGAAGCCAGGTCCTGTGAGCCATGAGGCCCTAAGTCCAGGGATTTGGAGATGATGGTTCCAGGAATAGGGGCTTCCTTCTATCTCTGTACTGTCCCTTTGGGTGACTGCATGACTGAGAAGGCTGTGTGAGAGGTAGTGTAGAATCCTCTAAAAGAGTTTGCTGTGACATGTGGGATGTGGGAACCTCATTTTCCCCTCACCTGCAGCAAAGTCTAACTGCTCACTGCTGCTGTTGGGTGACAGGACTTGTTTTTTGGTGGGGGATTTGAAAAAGAATAGAGCAGTATACCCTGGAGAGCAGCAGAGGTCAGACGCTGAGGACAGGGATTTTTCTGCAGTCTTAGCACCACGGGGACAGTGCTGCTCCCTCCCCGGTTGCTGGTGGGGTGGCCTCTTAGTGTGCTCTGCCCACAACCTGATCCCCATCCCAGGTACTGCCACACTCCCGTGCAGACACACGCAGCTCACAGACATTTATTCCTCATCTTTACAGGCACATGGGGATGGTGAGAGCTTGGTGAAGACTCAGGAGAAGAGTGAATATTCATCAAGCACCCACTCTGTTGGAAACCTAACGTACACATGAAACATCATTTCATCCTGTCCTCAAGATGTGTTCTCTGCCATAAGTTAGAAAGGAATGCTGAGGTTTAAAGAGGAGAGGTAACTTGGCCAAGGGCTCTCATTTGTGAGTCAGATTTTGAACCCAGATCAGCCCTTAGCCTTTCTCTGTGAGGCTTCCAGGGAGGGCATGGAAGGGTCTGGAGAGTCTCCTCCTCTCTGATTTTCCCATGTGTGAGATGGGGGTGTGGACTGTTAGGTGATTTAATGGCTGTGGCATCTCTGTGTGAGTATGGCTTCTGGCTAGCAGAAAGGAAATGCCACTGTTAGGAATGAAACAGGGCTTGTGTGGTGTGACTTCTGAGGAGCAGCAGAGGCTGCTCAAAGGAGCAGAGACAGTGACTGTTCCCATCCACAGCATGCCTGTGTTCCCAGTGCTGGACTGGCTCAGAGGCAGCCCAGGGCCTGATGTTCAGCTCAGCTCCTCCATCTGTGGGAATCCAGGGCCCCAGCTCAGCTTTCTGTCAGCATAGGGAGGGAGCTGGGATTCTGTGCGTGCATGTGAGTGAGTGTGCATGCATGTGCACGTGTGTGCATGTGCGCACATGTGTGTGGACAAGATGGAGGGAGTCGGGTGGGGTGGGCATGGACCAGTCAGCAAAGCACATGGAGGAGACAGAACTGCTGCAATGGCAGGGAGGTGCTCCACCTGTGCTCTGAAGAGGGCCAGCCAGCAGGCCACTCAGCAGAAGCCTATGTGGCCAGCAGAGCTTCTCCAGTGCCCAACCCAGGAGGTTAGACTTGGCAGGGGCCAGCCCAAGCCAGTGTAAGAGCAAGCAGGTGTGTATGTATGTATGTGTGTGTGGAGGGAGGGGAGTTGTGCCTTGGAGGTGCCTCTTGAAGGAGGGCTTTCTGGCTGGGCAGTGTCACAGACCGAAAGGGGATTTTGGAGTTAGTCACATCTAGGTTTGAAACCTGACTTTGTCACTTACTGTTTGACTGTTGGACAAGGTTTCCCATCCTGTAAAGTGGGGATAATGACACTAATATCTAGCTCCCAGGAATGCTGGAAAGCTCCAGGCTGCCCACAGGACAGCAGCACTGGTGTCCCGGGGGGCTGGTGAGGAATGCAGAGCCCTTGGCACCACCCTGGGCCTACAGAATGGGCATTGATGTTTGAATGATGTTTGAATGAGATGCCCACAAGATCTGTACACACATGAAAGCTGGAGAGGTGCTGTTATAAGGATTAAGTGGAGAAACATCCGTGCCATATCTGGTGTTAGAAGGTGACAGTAACAGGCAGCAACTCTCCATGCCTACCCTTGTGCTGGGGTTTGAACTCAGAGTATCATGATTGCTAGGCAGGTGCTCTACCACTTGAGTCACGCCCTCCCCTCCCCTGCAGTCCTTTTGCTTTTTAGTTTTTTTTTTCAGATAGGATCTCATGCTTTTGTCCAGGCTGGGCTCAGTCAGTGATCTTCCTACCTCTTCCCCCTCAGTAGCTGGATTACAGGTGAGTACCACCACCACACCTGACTCAGACAACAAGTCTGATATTTCTGAGGTTCCTTCCTCTTCAGTTCAAACAGAACTTCCTACACTGTCCTGACTTGCCATGGAGCCTGGTGTGGGCTCAATACCAAAATCAATCAGAAGGAGCAGAAACATCTAATTCATTCAATGAGCATATACTTGTGGGTCTCCTAGGAGCAAGCATATAGCACATCACAATGCCTGCTTACATTTGCAGAGCCTCTCCTGTGCCAGACCATGTCCTAATGACTTCCGGGACTAACCTGTTGAAACCCCATGAAGTCTTGGCTTCAAGAACTGCAAACACCTACCACAGGCACCCGCAACCTTTTTCTGGATGGGGACAATAGTAACTATTTTGGCTTTGCTGGCCATATGGTCTCTGTTGCTATCTCTCACCTTTGTTGTTACAGCATGAAAATAGTCATAGATGTATGTAAGCAAATGAGTGTGGTAGTGTTCCAATAAAACTTTATTTACAAAATTAGTTGGTAGGTCTGCTTGCTGTAGATGGCCCCCTCTGGCTGAGAGCACATACTGTATTAGGACAGCACCACATGGTCTGGAGCAGGGGCTGCCAGGTTCTTGATTGGCTATGAATTCAGTGAACAAGTACTAATCAGGTGCCCACTGCTGTGCCAGCTTCTGGGCTAGACAAGGGGACATAATGGGAATAAAATCAGGCCTGGACCCTATCTTTCTAGTGCTTATGTTCTCATGAGGAAGATACATGTCATGAGATAGTAACAGAGTTGAGATAAAGTACCTGTCAGAAAGGTACCCATGTGGCACCACGGCAGGTGGTGACAGGCTAATGTCCACTGAGCATTTAGCGTGTGCCAGGCACTGACTTAGGCACTGTATCTATATTAACTCATTAGTTCTCATTACAACCCTATGAAGTAATACTTTAATTTTGCCCATTGTTCAGACTGAAACTGAGATACAGAGAAGTTCAGCCATTTGGCCGAGGGTTGTGAACCCAGGCCTGAGTATCCCACCACTGCTCTGCCCCACCTGAGGCTCGTCATCTGGTGTGTCTGAGCTTCTATGGGATCAAGGCAGTGATTTTGGAGTTCACTTTGGGTGAATGGGGAGAAGTCTCAAGGAAGAATGGAGGCAGGCTGTGCAGTGTTGGGGGGGTTTCTGGTGGGAGGGGGGCAATAGCTGCACCAGCCAGGGCTTGGGATACATGGCTCATTCAGAGACTGACCAGGCTTGCTCACAAGGCGCTCGTGGAAGGGAATGGGGAGCCCAGGCAGGGCCTCATGGATCACCAGGGGCCTTGTGAGTCACACTGAAGAGCATTACCTTTATCCTGGGAGCAATGGGAAATGTTGGACCAGGGACTTAGACCAGGCAGGGTTATTGTGGTCTGATTTGCATCTTAAGAAGCCAAGTCAAGGGTGGCTGCAGGGACCCAGGGGCAAGGCTACTCAGCTGACAGGACAAGAGAGAAGATGGTGGTTGACCAGGGTAGGGGTGAGGGTATGGACAGGGGTGGTGGGTTTGAGAGACATTTAGGGGGGACATAAGGCTGGATGGGTGACTATGGGGAAAGAGGAAGGTGGCATAATGCCTGGATTCACAATGACAGGCTGGACTGGAAAAGTCATTTTTTTTTTTTGGAGACTGGAAATGAGTCAGCCTAGAATCAAGGGGAGAGGGGAAAGAAGCTCAAGATTTGGGACATCCTGAGTTTGAGGCGCTCTGGGGCTATGCTGTGGGGCATGGAGGAAGCAGCTGTGGTCAGGTGTAGGGCACAGAGGTGCAGATTGGGCTGAAGCTGTAAATGTGGGCATCATAGACACACAGATGAACACAGAGGGACTTGCCATGGCCTCGTAGAAGGCTGAGACCCCAGTGTGTGGTGCCTGACTCTGGAAGACCAGTGTGACCTTGGCCTCGACTTTCTTTACTGTAACAGGGATGAAAATCTTGTCTGCCTTAGAGGTTTACAGAGATTAAATAGAAAGAATGTAGAAGCTTTTGAAAGCACATGTTGGCATGGAGAATATCCTAGGAGCCCATGGAGGAAATGAACTCTTACCTTCTGGAAGGGGTGGCCTGAGCCACACATTCTTTGTAGTCCTCCTTTGGCTACATTCACTGGGCAATTCTGTTGGGATCTTAGGCCCCACCCCATGACCACCACGCTGTGAAGTATTTCTTCAGGGTGGACACAGCTGACAAACAGCAGCATGGAGAGGCCATGCTCTCCCTTCACTTGGTTAGGCAGAGAAGGGGGTGTGGGTCAGCAGGCAGGTGGAATGGTGCGGGAGGTCAGGAGACCCTGGCCTGCTTATGGCTCTGTGCTTGGTTCTCCATTCAGGCAGGTGCTTTGTCCTCTCTGGCTCCATCTACACTCTGCTAAGGCTGGACTAAGAGAGCTCTCAGGTCCCATCCATTGCTGATGGGGTCCCCCAGGACCTGTGCTCCCAGGACCTCTCCCCAGGGCCCCTCATCCAGGCCAGGCTGCCATCTCACCCCATCCTTGGGATCTCACCCCACGTCACCACAAGTAGCACAGGGGAGGCCCCCTGTTTTCCGGGCATGGTATTAAACTCTTTATGTATGTTAGCCTGTTTGGGATTTGATCCATTCTAATGGGGTAGATTTGCAGATGTGCTACATTGGGAGGGGCTTTGTGGGCTACCCAATGACAGTGACGATGAATGGGTAGCAAAAAGTATGTGTGTGTGAGAGAGAACAGATTGCTTGGCCTCACATTGGCTGTGTGGTCTTGTCTCCAGGCTGTCAGAAGTCGTCCCACTACCCTGTCTTCTATCATGTCTCCAAGCCGATCCCTCAGCACCCACCTCCCCTGCCCACCGGTGCAAGCCCCTGTCTCTGCCAGGAATCCACCCAGGATCCCATCTCAGAGCAAAGCTGAGACCCACAAATGCCGGTCCTGTCATCTGGCCTGGCTGTCCCCAGTTGGCCAGCATCAGACACTTTGCACAGGCAGTCCCTCAGCCTCCCCAGGGTATCTGCAGCAGCCGCCACTCCCTCACCTCCTTCAGGTCTCTGTTCAATGCTTCTTTTGCCTGGTCTTCAGAGCCCGCCTCCTCTTTCTCCTCTGTGCTCACTGCTGGTTTACACGCACCGCAACGCTAAGCAGCAATAATAGTTAATGCAGACTGAGTGCTTACTATGCTCGGGGTGGCCCAGAGAGCTTCTTATTCCAACTCACTTAAACCTTGTCACAACCTGGGAGGAGAGCAGGGACCATGGGCCCATTGTGAGGAAACCATGGCCCAGAGAGGTCAGCAGGAAAGCTTCGGGCTGAGTTTGTCATTATGCTCCTCTTCTGCCTCCTACTGGTGGCCAAGGTTGGTGTATTTATTCCCTGGTAGTCCTCACATCTGGCCTCCACCGCTTTCTCCTCTCAGTCAGGTGTCCATGTCCACCTGTCAGGTGGCTGGCAGTGTCCCTTGGAAAGCCAGTTTCTTTTTAATCTTAATTTTAAAAAAATTAAGTTTATTTATTTTGTGGTGCTGGAGTTTGAACTCAGGACCTAAATAAACCTTGAGCCACTCCACCAGCCCTTCTTTTGTGATGTTTTTTTTGAGACATGGTCTTGAGAACTACTTGCCCAGGGCTGGTTCCAAACAGTGATCCTCTTGATCTCTGCCTCCTGAGTAGCTGGGATTACAGGCACGAGCCACCAGCGCCTGGCTGCCTGTTTCTTTGGGTGCCTGTTTTTCCTCTCAGGTGGTCTGTGAGTCCCTGGGAAGGCGTCTACTCTGCAATCAGAAGTACCTTCCTTGTGTGAGGCTGAGGATAGGGGAAAGGCTGTGCCTGTTCACTCTGGCTGTAGAGAAAGTGTGGCCTGAGAGTATGGTTATTACACTGAGGCCGCCCAGCTCTGCTCTGTGCATGTGTGTGTATGTGTGTGCACGAACATGTGTGTGTGGGGGGGGTCTGGGGCACCATCTCCCTCCCCCTGTAGGGAGTGTGAAAGAGACAGCAGCCAGTCTCAGAACCCTCACCCAGACTTCCAGCTCCAGGTTCTGAGTTTGGAATGAGGAGACCCCACCCCACGCCGCAGACCTGCACTACAAGAGGCACATTACAGTGGATTTGGGGACTTAGTATATGATAGGTGCTTAATATAGGACCCTGAAAAGGAATCAAATTCTTCTGAACCTTCTTCCCTCAGTCCTAATGACATTGGGAAAACTAAGAAACACTAGCCCCCATCTCCTGAACACAAGAAATACACATGTACCACGCAGGGACCTGCTCCCCCACAAACAACCATGTCCAAACCCGTGTTTGGACACTCACTCAGACGCACAGGTACACAGGCATCCAAGGACACAGCACAGCACAGATTCAGGCCCATGCATAGAGACGGAGGCGTGGACATTCACACGCTGGAGGCCTCTGGTTACCACCTGCACTCTCACCTTGTTCCTCACTCTTTGGTGGCTGAGGAAGAGGACAGAGGCCGCGATGACAGATGCATCGGATGGGCCCACAGCACCATTTCCTTGGCAAGTCCATCAAGTCACATGGGCTGGCAGTGCGACCACCATTCATTTCTGGGGGAGCTGGTGGTGAGCTCCATACCAGCCACACCTTCATCAGGCTCAGAAGTTTGGGACCAGGGTGGTGACCAAGGGATCCCATGGGGTCTTTGGACTCTCCAAGTCAGGATAGGCTGTGGGGCCCTAAACGCTCTGGGGCATCTGAGGAGGCAGAATGCTGGTTCGTTCATTCGTCCGTCCGTCTGTCCGTTCGTTCATTCATTCATCCATCCCCTCAGATACTAATTGGCACCCTCCTTCCACCAGGCCCTCAGGAGGTGCTGGGCGATCTCTTGTCCAGCCATGCCCTCTGACATCCTGCCAGTGAAACGAGGGGAGCAGGGGTCACCTAGGCACCTGACTGGCTATCCTGCTCAGCCTGTTCCCTGGGGCCTCCTCATCTTCCTGGCCTCTACTACCAATGTCGAGGCTGAGGGTGTGGACTTCTTCACTTCAGCACCATTTCCTTGGCAAGTCCATCAAGTCACATGCCTTTAAGCATCACCCACGTGCTAACAGCTCTGGGACCCCCTATCTCTGCCAGGACCTCTCTTGAACCCCAGACTATAGCCTGCGCCACAGGACGTCCCATAGGCATCAACACTGAGTCCCAGTCCCAATCTGCTACCCCCCTTAGGCACAACCTTGGAGTCATGTTGGACCCCTCCCTCTCCCAGCCTTCTGGAGCACCTGGAAGAAGGCCTGGCATACAGGAAGGAGGACTCCGTGAATTGTCACACTTGAAAGTGAAGGAAGTGCCACACGCCCATGGACGCTGTGACTTCATCAGAAGTCCTTAGACTTCTGGATGTGCCTCCCTGGCAGGGCTCAGCTTGGTTCAGCTTTTCTGTGCAGTTCTTCATCACACAGTGTGATTTGGGGCATAGGACTCCCCACCCTTACCTCAAGGGACAGAAGGGACAGAGCACGAATGTGCCTCAACCAGCCCACGCCTCTGCTTCCCTGGGAAGAAACAACTCGGGAGCCACTTGGGAACCTGGAAAATGGGCCCAATGCCTCCAGCACATATTCTGCATGAATTGGGCCCTGCTTTTGGGGAAGGAAAAGAATGGCTTGACAGTTCCTTCCCCCTCCTCCCACCTCCATCCCTATCCTGAATCCTATAACCCTGCCCAGTCACAGAATTTCTAATTTGTGGAGAAGGAACAGAAACCATTCCACCCCAAATGGCACGAACTCCTAGAGAGCCTTCCCTGGTTGTCCTACATAAAAATGGCCATCTCCACCTGCCTTCTGGCCCTGCTTCTTTTCACCGTTGCACTCTGCACACCTGTGTTTGCTTGCTTATTTATTTATTTATTTATTTATTTATTGTCTTTCTCCTTTAATTAGAGCATGATTTGATCTTTCTTCTTCTCTCCTCTTTTTCAGTCCCCATCTCCTGAAACAGTACTGGCTCAAAGAACATATGCTTAATGAATGAGTGAATGAATGAACACTTGTGAATTCCTGCAGAAGTTTTTAAGTGTGTGCATGGTACTGGGGCTTGAACTCAGGGCCCAGGTGGTCTAGTGCTTGACCCACGCCCCCAGCCCTTTTTGCTTTAGTTACTTTTCTTCAGATAGGGTCTCGAGTTTATGCCGAGCTTTGCCTGGACTGGGATTCTCCAATATATGCTTCCCAAGTAGCTGGGATGACAGCTGCATGCTACCCTGCTGAGCTATTAGTTGAGATGGTGTTTCGTGAAATTTTTGTCTGGACTGGCTTTGGACTGAGGTCCTCCTGATCTTTACCTTCAGAGTAGTTAGGATTACAGGCATAAGCCATAGATTTTTGGCAGTACTGGGGTTTGAACTCAGGGCCTCAGTGAGGCAGGCACTCTACCCCTTGAGCCACTCCACCAGCTCACCATCGCTCTTTTTAAAAAAATAAATATAATCTGTTTCCAAAGCCTAGGGTGGGGGTGGTAGGAGAAGCATGTTTCCTAGACACTGTACCAGGCCCCCGGTCTGAGTCTCCCTTATTCTCACGGGGGTCCTCTTTGGTAGGTGATGTCCCTTTTGGCAGCTGAGGAGAGTAGGTGAGGCACAGGCAGATCATGGATCGAGATGACACTTGAATGTAGGTCTACTGGCTGCCAGAATGGGCCTTGCCCTTGGATAGCTCAGACTTGCACGTCCCTCCTGAGAGCCAGGATGCTAATCCAAGGACCCAGGTCCCTGGAGAACAGTGACCTGTACACCTTCAGCTTTGGTCCATTCCAGAAGGCGGATGCCCCCACCAGGCCCTGGGCTGGGTGCTGTGAGTAAGGGTTGGTGTAGGTCCTATCCTTCCCTTAGGGGAAACAGAGTCCAAACAGAGTCCAGCGGGGCTGCCCCTCCCCCCACCGGCGCCCGGAACTGCAAGAGCTCCAGCTGTTTCTGGAGCTTACCTTGCCTGTCTGCTGCCCATCTGTGTCCAAGACAGGCTGCATGGGGAAGGACCAAAGTGCAGCTGCCTGGTCTGGGAAGTCATGGCTCTGGGGATTCTTGTGACGGAGCCCGTTCTACTCTCTGGATCCCTGTCCTTCCAGACCCCGTCCCATTCTCCTCACAGCCCTCTACTGCCCTCTGGAACCCAGAGCTGTTGCCCTCTGCCAGCAGTGCCCTGACCACAGCCACCTCTGCTCTATCAGTCCTACCTTGCTCCCATGGCCCCTGCCTGTGCTCTGATCCATGCTGCCTCCTCTTGTCACTTGGATGGCTGCAGCAGCCCACCCGGCCTCCCTGCCACCTTTATCGCTATTATCATCCCCCTGCCCCAACAAACGCAGTACCAGCTGCCCTTTCCAATTGGAAAAGCTACCTATTACTCTTAGGCGACCTGATTTCTTCCCCAAGCTGAGACTCATCTGCAGCTCCAACCTCAGGCTGTGTGCAGTGCGGCCTCCTCTTTGATCCTCAAACGTGCCGCGTTCTTCCTGCTTACCCTCCTTCAGGTACTCTCTTCCTCGGAAACTCTCTCACCACCTTCCCTTTCTTCATTCAGTAAGCTGTCATGGCCGCCTTATTTGAGTGACCCCCTCCTTTGTCCTTGCCCCATCCGCTGCCACTCTCAACTTTCCCAGAGCTGAGACTGAGTCGGGGGCAGAGGGCAGGGACCGTGTGGACATTGCTTATTGCTTTTTTCCTTCACTAGGCTGCAACCTTCGTGAAGGACTTGCCCTGAGAGCTCCCGTATGGACAATAGTGCCTAGCGCACAGCGAGCGCTTGGTAAATATCCCATGGGTGGATGAATGAATGAATGAATGATCCTTCTAGAATCCCAGTATCAGTTCTGCTGCCACCTTGTCCCAGGAGGGTTGGGGGTAGGCTCTTCAGCACCCCAGGCTGCTTCTATTCTACCTTCTTTTCTTTTCTTTTCTTGGCAGCACTGGGGTTTGAACACGGGCCTCATACTTGCTAGGCAGGTACTCTACCACTTGAGTCACCCCAACCAGCCCTTGTCCCCGCCTTCTGCTGTGGCCTAAACTTCAGGCCCATCGGTCTGTCTCCAGACAGCTGGTCATCAGTGCTGGGGGCTGTTTCTGCCCCACTCACAGGCCTTCCACATGGCAGGTGGGATGTGTAGGTTTGCAGCCCTGCCCTCCTCCTTGGGCCCAAGTCCCACCCACCTCTGGGAGCTGCTCTGCCCACCTCTCTGGCCCTCAGCCGGCTTCCTCCGCAATCCCCTGTTGCCTGCAATGCTTTTGGTAGCCATGACTTACTGTTCACTTATTCAACCATCCGGTCACTTCCTCCTCGGTCAGCAAAGCATTTTATTGTGCTCCTGTTCCCTGCCGGGCCCTGTGCTGGGTGCTGGGATGCAGAGATGTATGGGGCAGTCCTGCCTTCCACAAGCTCATGGTCTTGTCGGGGGTCGGGGGGCACGTGAGGCCCTTGGGAGGGCTTCTGAATCAGAAGAAGGTGGGTGGGGAGTACGTGTGGGGATCCTTCTAGGAAATTGACCCCTGTCTTCCAGCCTCCCAGGACGACCGGGTTAGAGCTTCATAGAGGATGACAGGAACTGACATCTCGCAGTTTTCCAAAGTCAGTGTTGCTGTCTAGTTCGGGACTAGCACTTCATAGGCCAGGGTTGGCAAACTGTCTGAGCAGACCGCCGTCTGCCTTTGTAACAGACCCTCACTGGACACGGCGCTGGCCCGCCTGTGAGTCTGTGGTGTCTGTGGCGGCTTTTGTGCACAGTTGAGTAGCTGGGACAGAGACCAAGGCTTAAAAAGCCTAAAATATTTACTATCTCACTCTTTCCAGAAAAAGTTTGCTGATCCTTGTTATAAATGCTCTAGAAGTATTACTGGGTTCCATCAACCTGGATCAGACCTTGGGAGATGGACACTGCTAAGGCTAGCCCACTGTTCAGAGACTCCATAATGATCCACACCAAGCTCTCTGCTCTTTAACAACACGGAAACTGAGGTACAGTGTGGCCATGGAAGAATCCTATATCCTTTCTTTATTTAAGAAGCACATATGGAGCACTTACTGTATTCTGGGTACTGTAATGAGCGAGATAAATGTCCTACTCTAAGACCCTCACCACTTGGCCGGTCATGTTATCACTGTGCTTGACCAAGTGAGATCCGGGCCCAGCACTGTGGCGCCCAGAGTGGGGGGGCTGTGTCTTGCCTGCCCCCTTCCACCTTTGTACCCAGGCCTCATCTCTGCCATGCTGTGCCTCCAAGTCCAGCTATTTCTCCAAGCACCCTCTCTTTTAGATGTGTTCTTCTTGGGGCCAGGGACTGCCTTGCCTGTCCATCTTGGCTTCCCCAGCACTGAGCACAGGGCCTAGCATAGAGCAGGTGTTTAATTCAAGTATATTGTACCATCAGGCTCCTGCACTAAGAGGAGGAAATGGGTAACCAATTGGCCCTTTGGGAATTCCATTCAAGAACAATGTCTTAAATGGACAGAAAAGGAAGTGACGAGCTGGCTATGATAGTTTTTCCTCTTTTTTTTTTTTAAAAATCTATAAATTGATTGTGTCCCTTTCTCTCCCCTACCAGCCGCCTGGCTGACTCTGTTCTGTGGGTTCTCATTGAAACCAGATTCTGGCTGACCTGAGGGCTATGTGAAGAGTAATTATTGAAAGAGACAGGGGCGATCCATACAATAAAAAGCCTTCTACATTTTTCATAAATGTGGTCAGGGTGACAGTAGTCACTCTTCTGTTGGGGAGGGGAGGAGGAGACAACTAGGGAGAGAGCCGAGGCAGGGAACCACACTCCGGGACTCAGCAAACCTGGCTGGTAAGAGGTGGCCTGAGAGCCATAAGCTTTGCTGTCTGGGCCTCAAGGACTCTCAGGCCCTCTCTGGGAAATCCCTTTCTTGGGAAGCAGGCAGCTTTGTGAGTTTCTGCTGATGCTTGAGAAATTCCCTGGGTGCCTCAAAAGCTTTCTCTTGATCATGTCTCAGGTGGCTATAAGATCCCAGCTGTCACATTAGGATTTAACTTTGACTTGACTTGAGGTGGAAGAAAAAAGAATCTTTCTCTTTTCAGTAGAAGTTCCAATCTGGCATAGCCTGATGGGTTTCTGCATTCGGTCATTCAAGGACTATTTACTGAACTCTTATTTTGTTCCCTGCACTGGTAACGGAGGACAAGAATGGAGAGTCTCTGTCCCGCAGAGAGGGAGGCTGGTCACTCACTCTAACAGACAGGGACTAAGTACTGTGTCTGGAAACCTGTGCAACAGGAAAGGGGGCTTTCTGGAGGAATGCTATTCCAGCGGTGACCTGGAGGATGAGTGGGGGAGGGCAGGGGGTGGCAGGCAGAGGGCACAGTGAGCGCAAAGGAGGCAAGGAGCGAGGAGGTGCACCCTTCTCCGGCCCTCTGCTGTGACTGGGGCTCTAGATAGCCCTGATCTTTGGCTTTCTGAAGGATCAAAGCACAGGACCCACAGCCTGGGGGGAGATTAAAAAAATTGTGTGACTCACGGAGGAAATATTCTGCTGTGTCGGCCTCGTAGTCCGCGTCCTCTGGGAAGTGATCAATTTGCTTGCACAGACCTTTGAAGTTCCCTATAAGACAAACAAGAAGGAGCGCATGAGCCGGGGTAGTTTGCAGGGCCCACCTGCTCTTCCTGATCTCCCTCCTGCCCTTCTGCAGCTCACTAGGTCCTCTCCCTGGTTCTGAAGGAAAGCATCACTCTGTCTGTTCGCACATCTGCCCTGAGGATCAAACACACACTTCACAGTCCTAGGGAGAGGATCTGGAGCGCAGACTTCAAAACTCTGCCTTCCGTCCCTGTCCCTGGTGTCAGCTTATGACACCAGGTGTTTGATTCTGGGCGCTCACTCAGAGCTTGGCAAGGAGTCACCCTGTGCCGTGCAAGTGAGGGGGCTGCAGATTGCTTTCCCGAAGGCAGACCCCAGACTGAGGCGACAGACAGACATCCCCACAGCCCTTGGCAGAGCCTGCGAGACACATTCCCATCTGCAGTAAGTGAAATTCACTTTCCTGAGCCCTCACAGCTCTGAGAAACCCCAGGATGGAGTTCACAGGGGAGGCCTGGGCCCATTACCAAATTCTAGAACTGCAGCTCAGGGAGGCTGTGGTTAGGAAATGATGCAATCCAGGGTCAAACTAAGGCCTTTTGTCTCCAGACACTTCCGCCAGGATTGCTGAGATGAGAATGAGCCTAGGCTCACGCTGCAAGCATAAGGCCTGACCTGCCCCCCCACAATGTTCACTGAGTGAGTGAGCCAACTATGAGGCAGTCAGCTTTCATACAAAGTGAAGAACGCAATCAATTTGCAGTCACCGGGGTCCACTTCAGGACAGCCATGTTTTTGTTGGCTTCATGCATCATTGTGCCCACAGCAAAGTTAATTTTCTCTGAGTGGGAAAAGAATCCAGCCCATGCTGGATCAAAGCAGGTTCTGTGGTCAGTCAACCTGGTCCATTTTAGCTTCCTTGAATTGACTCAGTTTCCCCCTCAGGCAGGTGCTAAGAATGCTGCTTGGTGTACTTCACCCTTAGAGACTGATACGAGGGAGAAATGAACTTGACTGTGTTCAGCCACTAACATTTGGGACTTTTTTTGTGACAGTAGGTAGTATTCCCTAATTAGTTCAGTCCTCAGCACTTGTTAGCAATTTACTTGCTTATAGGCATGAGATTCTGTATCTTGAAAAGCAAGAGTAGATTTTACTACTTACCAAAGATAACATTTGTTAATTTTAAGGTATGGCTACATCCCTAATCCAAAAATTCAAAACTGAAATGCTCCAAAATACAAAACTTTCTGAGTGTCAACACAAGATCACAAGTGGAAAAAATTCCACATCTGACAACAGCAGAAGGACCACAGTCAAATGCTAGTCAAATGCCTAGAATATTAAGTGGCTTCCAGGCTATGCGTCTGAGATGCATATGACACAAATTTTGCGTTTAGATTTGGGTCCTTTTTCCAAGATCTCTCAATATGTATATGAAAATATTCCAAAGTCCCCAAAAGTCTGAAATCTAAAACCCTTTTGGTGCCAAGCATTTTAGCTAAAGGATGCATCTTCTGTACCTTCTGTACAAATCACAGAAATAATTATATACCATAGACAGACATGGCGTCCTAGGTGTTTCTAGTATTATTATGGGATGCATGCTATGAAACTCCCTGGCTTTCATTCATAGACTGTCCCTGTTCCAAACTCACTGGCTTTACGTCTTCAAGAAACACAACTAACTCTCCACAGCTGATTGGGACTTCTGGTCACCTCACTGAAGCTTTGTAGGGTCAAAATGGACCCATGGAGCAGGTCTTTTCTCTTAGAGTTTGGGCTCCCCCTCTTCTCACTCACTCCACCCACCTGCATTTGGGGGCACTGACAGCACCTGGCTACCCCCACCAAGTCCTTTCTCCCCTGTATCCAGCCACAAATCTGCTCTTCCTTCTCTATGAGAAAAGTCTTCCCACCAGCGCTAAGAAGATGAAAAATCTCCCGTTGTTAAAACGACAAATCAGTGTAGTCAAAAGTCACTTTGTGAAGCACTTTCACTTTCTTTCCATTCACTCTGACAAATTCTTTGTAAGTGCCAGATCAGGGACAGGTGTCTTTATAAGGAATCAGTGGAGCAGGAGATGACTCTCTGAGAGTGGCACTGATGTGCTCATGGGGCCTACCAAGTTGAGGGACAAAGCTGGACCCAGAACCAAGGGCTCTCACCCAAGGGTCCTTGCTTCCTCTGGGCCATACCCACACCTTCTCCCTGCACCTGACTTCTCCCACAAGCCTGTGCTTCACTCAGGCTTGGATCAAGTGGCTCCTAGGACAGAGTGGACACAGAGGAAGGACCCAGGAGATGCCTGTGGGAAGAGGCCAGGTGAAGTGTGAGCATCCACCCTCTCCTCTGGGTGCCACAAACGACCATGCACTCCACAGAGCTGAACCTGAACTCATGTTCTCCCTCAAGCCTGGGCATCAGGAGGTTCCCACGAGCCTCTCCAGAGCTCCCTCATGTGAGCATGATGGGTTGGGAGCCCATCCCAACCTCTGCTCCTCCTCACTGCCCAGCCACTCCCATCTGTCACTGTATCTGCCTGTGTTAGCTCCTCTGTACTTTTTTCACTTCCCTCTGTGGTTGCTCACGGATAGCACCACCACTGTTCTTAGTCCCGGGATAACACCTAGTCTCCTCACTTCTGCATTTGCACCCAGTCTTTTCTTTCCCTACAGAGTCATCACAAGCCTTGAAACATACAAATCTGACCTCATGCCTCCAGTTTAAAACACACGCCATTGCCCAGTGCTCTCAGGGAGAAGCTCAAGCTTTTGACAAGGCTGGACCCACTTGCTGTCTCTGACTTTGCTTCCCACCTACCTCCTCCCTCTCTGTGAATCGGGCCTTTTGTCTACCACACTCCCTTCTACCACAGGACTTTTGCACTTGCTACTCTTGCTATCTGAGCTCCCACCACATCCTTTGTTGTCTCCTCCTACCTCCGTCTGCCCTCCTGCAAGGAACTATGGGGCGTCTGCAACTGGCTGGCTGGAGCTGGCTGCTGTGTGTGTGTGTGTGTGTGTTTGTGTGTGTGTGTGTGTGTTTGTGTGTGTGTGTTTGTGTGTGTGTGTTTGTGTGTGTGGTCAGTCAATGCAGCAGAAGCCTTAGGGGGCGGTCAGAGAATCAGGGGCTGAGGAGAATGAGAGCTAGAAGGATGGGCCATGGTGGTCAGAGAGGGGGATGAAAGTCAGATAGTGGAGGGGTGTGCTTATTGGCAATGCCTAGGTCAAGGGTAAGAGCAGAAACATGGGTGGCCCAGATGGAGGTAGGGATGATACTCAAAGCATTTGGCAACCAGAAAGATCATGCAAATTAATAAAAATGAAAACATTCCCTCTTATTTTCTGTATACATCAAGTATATATTAAGAAACTTTCAATTTGTACCCAGTTACAAATTGAAGTGTAAGCAATTCATCAAATTATTCTAATAGGCCCCAAATCATTGGCTGGCTTTTAGAAATTATTGGTGTGATCTTTTGCTGATGAGGCTGTCACAAGCTAAATGACGGTCCTGTCTTGCTATGATCTGACACAGTGAGCCGCACCAGATGCATCTTCTCTGGTGGAAGAGAAGCTTCGTGGTGTCAGCGCACACGGCGTTTCCTAACTTGTCCTCATCTGTTCAGTTGGGCCTGTGAAATAGAGCCTGCACCCCTCAGAACCACAGCCCCAGGGGTCCGGTCCTAGAACAGGATGGCATGTCTGTGTGGGGAGAGCCAGTGGGGGGGCAGAAGTGTCAGGAGGAGCACCCTTCTGGGCAGTGGTCACCTAAGCCCAGCAACACCACAGGGGCCAAATGAAGGTTCCACTTCTTCTGTCCATTCCTGCACCCTTGCCCACCACTGTGGGGCCATATGAGCCTGGACTGGGCCTCAGTTTGCTAAAATTCAGGGCCTAAGAACTGAGCTTAGTATTTGACCTGTCCTTGCAGGGAGAGGGGAAGAGATGGTCAAGCCAGCAGCTCTGTTCTCTGCCCCCAGAGCTCTGTTGTCTGACCCCAGAGCCCCCTTTTGCCTCTTGTCCTCTTCCTTGGATTTAGAAATGATGAGTACAACAGTATTTCAATATTTAACAGTCAGAGGCAGCTTGGGTACGTGCTGGCTAGATTCAAGGTCTTGGGAGTGAGGGGTTAAGGCCAGGTGCTGGAGGGGGACTGTCTGCCTGATTTGAAATCTCCAAGGATGACCATGGGATGACCATGGGATGACCTGGAAGAAGGATGAAGCAGGTTAGGGCTAAACTCTTCAGAGAATAAGGGAGTGTGTGTGGGGAGGGAATGTGGACAGAATGGGGGGTGAGTTTTGGAGGCAGGGAGTTAGCGAAGAGGTGGGGACATGAGCAGCAGTGAGGGGCAGGGAGATTGGGTGAGGGCATGAAGCACCCCGTGTGAGAGGCTGTAGGGCTGGGGGTGTCCCCAGGGAGGGCTAGGTTTTCATGTGATTAAGAAGAGAGGAGGTTGAGAATATGGGGATTCTTCTGATCGGACATAGATTGCAGGTGGATGCAGGGCCAGGATTGTGGGAGCAGGGGGAGTTGGAGTTTTGACCAACTTAACGGATGGAAGAGTCCTGAGGGGAAAGTGGCTAGGAGTGAGGGATGACAGGGCACATGGGGACCTGGGCCGTGATGAGATTGGTCCCAGTGGTCCCTGAGGCCAGTGGTGGCAATGAGGCTGAAGGTCAGCTGGCAGTGCACGGGGTGTCCAGGAGCTCTGTGAGCACTGCCTGGATTCGGTGTGAGTAACAGTGGTGCTGTGGCTCAGGAAGGGGAAGTGGGGCTGGAAGCTCTCCATCATTATTGGTGACATTTAAATTTTGTAGGACACCCATGTGGACACACATTACTACAGTTTGTGAAGAGAAGCATGATCTTATTTTCTTGATGGCAGTCAGCCTAGAGTTTCATGGTATCTCCTTCTTGATGGTGGTAATCTAGCCCACGGGTTGGGATGGCTTCAGACATAGATGGATCCAGGTACTCAAACTCTGGGATCTTACTCCATCTCTGATTTTCCTCTCAGTTGGCTTCATGCTTAGGTAGCCATGGTAGAGACACAGGTCTGACTAGATGCCTGGCACTGGGATGATGGAGGTAAATATCACTTGACCTCTGCCCTTCATGGGCTCATAGTCTAGTGGGGAATACAGAAAACAGAATGTACTAGAGTGCAGTGTCTCACATACTGTATTAAAGAGATGTCCAAGGTCTTAGGGAAGTCCTTCAGATAACATTTATGTAGCACCAACTGTATGCCATGTTCTGTGTGTGTGTGTGTGTGTGTGTGTGTGTGTGTGTAGGTATGCATGTTTGTTGGGTGTGATGAGGAAGTGGATAGGGGTGAGAAGGGCTTTCTAGGAGGGGGACCAGCAGAGCAGGCAGGGAAGTGTGGGACACACAGGAGGAACAAACGGTTTCAGGGGGGCAGAGTAGCTTTTCCCAGAGCACAGTGTGACACAAGGCAGGGAGGGGATGGAGAGGGGGTACACGAGGCTTGAGAGAAGCTGAGGCCTCTGTGGTTGTGAGGTAAACTAGCTAGAGTTAGGAAGAGTTTGAGACTATAGAAAATATATGACTTCATATTGCATTTCAGATCGACCGTGCCCTGGCTCAGGGATGGCTCCTATGCCCTCACCTGGCCCAGGGATCACCCATGCCTGGCCCCACTCATTGATTATTGGATAGGAATCCCCTGGCTCTCCCCTTGCATAGGTCAGCATAAGTTTTAAAAGCACCTGTGGAAGGGAAGCACGCTCTCTGCCTCCAGATTCCACCTGGGCCCCACCATGCCCCCTTTTATATTTCCCTTCCCTAACTTTTAATAAACCCACTTTACACCCACATGTCTTGCCTTGGGTTGTTCCCCCGCGGGACACAAAGAATTTGGAAGTCTTCTGACCAGAGACTGCACCACGGCCTTTAACAGTTGGAGCCGGCTTGCAGCAGCTCATGGGAGCCTGCTGGTAATATATCCTCCTAACTCACATTGGTAGCTTGAAAGCCACTGTGGTGCGAGTATTTACACCATAGGAAGTGGCCAGTGCTACAAACAAAGGCTATCTGCCTCCCGGCCTCCCTCACCTCCTCCTTAAGAGCCAGTTGTTAACTATGTACCAGCACACCACTGGCTGTGCGAGAGGACAGCTGGTACAAAGACATGACAAATTAGGGTGACTGGACATTTGCAAAAAAAGACTGGTTTCATTAAGAGGGCTGGCTGGGTGGGAGCGAGGGCAGAAGACACTGGATAGCTGCAGAGGAAGCAGGAACCAGATTCCACAGGGTCCAGGCTGGACTAAGGGGTGGGGTCCCCCCATACAGCCATGGGCTTTGCTCTTAGAGGAAGCAGGAATAGGGGACTCCCCCAGAAACTATGAAGGATCATCAGCCAAGTAGCTCAACAGCCATAAATCTCCACTGATCCCCCAACACTGCTGCCCAAGGGCAGCAACTCCAAAGCCAGTGACTTCAAGCCAAGCCGAGGCAATAAGGCCAAGGGCTGTGCCTCAGGCTACAGGAGCTAGGCCTCCAGGAGCTTCTGGATCAGACTGGGAATTTGGGATCACAGGTATTAAGGGGTTTAAAAGGAGGTTTTGCGAGCTTCATCAAAAGCACCGTAATATCTCACAGCACCAACTGCTGACTTGTTTCTCTAGATACAATAAGTGCTTCGCCAACCTACTCATTAGGGTCTGCCCACTGCCGCTTTATTTCCCCATATTCATGAGAAACAGAAAGAGGGCTGGGAGCCAGGAGAGGCAGGAGGGTGGCAGAGGGAGGGGATGAGGCCGCTGGAGTTATTCTTTAAGTGAAGCCAATGAAGGGTTTCAGGGGAGCTGCTTTCTCTGTTCTCAACCTTTTCTGCTTCTGGCTTTTTGCTTTCCTGGAAGGGAGGTGGAAGAGCTCAGGAAGTGGGGGCCAGGCCCAGCTCAGTCCTCTCAGGAACCCCAGCACCAGGGCAGCAAAGCTACCCACTGATGTTAGACGGTTTGGAATGGCAGCCCGTGTACCCATTGTATGAGTTCGCTCATTTGATTGTCCATTTGTTCATTTGTTCACTTATTCATCCATTCATTCATCCATCCATTCATCCATCCATTCATCCATTCTTTCATCCATTCATTCACTCACTGAGTTGCTGGGCAGGGTTAGGATGGGATAAGATGTCTATTCTGATGCCTGCCCTCCCTGAGTTTGCTTAGGTTCTCCCCTGCTTACACCCAAGGCACTTGGGTTGCCCACAGCAGTGACTCCTGCTCAGGTGTTGTCTGGTTGTGTTTGGTCCTGATTTTCATCCCCACAGAGACCTCTTTAGTTCTTTCTATGGGATGTGGGGGAAGAGATTGGGTTTCAGACTCAGAAATTTATGTCTGGCTTGTCCGTCCAGCTCTGTTAGTGATCAGCTCTGTGTATCTGAACAATTGGTGTGATCTCTCTGTGTCTCAGGTGAGAGGGTGGATTCTGAAGATTCAGTGGGATAGTTGGAGTGAAGACTCCCAGCAGGCTCCCAATAAATGCGGCTCTTCTGTTACTTCTTTGAGTGATGCTTGCTTCAGGAAGCTTTCTCCACTACCCTCAGCTGGAAAACTCTTTTCGTCCCTGTGCTCCATGGCAGGGCTTCTCAGATTTTTAGTGGGTGCAGGAATGGAAGCCAGAATCAGATTCAACAGGTGCAGAGAGGGGCCAAAACCTCTGCATTTCTCACAAGCCCCCAGGCGATGCTGTGCTGCAGGGGGGTTGATGGGTTCCTTCACTACTGTGGCTTCTCTCCTAAAATCATTCTTACATCGATGGTGTGCCTTTAATTAATGAAAATGGCTACCTGACAAGAGTTTATTGAACACATGAACAAATAAATGAATCACTGTGTGCACACACACGCATGTGTGGGCAGAAAGTATACTACACATCTCCATTCTCCTGAACAGATAAGCGTCATGTCAACTCTTAGAACCCCTGAAGCACAAGGATCTTTTGTAGTTCTCTTATTAAAAGTCTATCTGACAATATCAAGATACATGTATATGCCACAACTCAGCAACTTCTCTCAGAAGCGTGCCTTGAAGAAACCCTTGCATAAATGCACAGGACAGCAGGGCTTGGCTTGTAACAGCTATGATCTGGGAAGAAGCCACCTTTTCCACCTCCAGAGAGCAATAGCACCTTACAGTGTATGAATACAACAGGCTACTGGCAGCAGCGAAAAGGAAGGGTTCTAGTTACACAGGCCAGCACAGACAAATTCCACAAACGTAACACCAAACAACAAAAAAACTCAAGCTGCAGAAAAACACATAAAGTATGATTTTATTTTCACAAAGTTAAAAATGGGTACATAGCTGCGTGTGGTGGTATACACCCATAATCTCAGCTACTTGGGGGGCAGCGCTAGGAGAATCCAGGTTCAATGCTGGTCTGGGCAAAGTTAGCATGAGATCCTATCTGAAAAATAGGCTAAAAGCAAAAGGTCTGGGGCCATGGCTCATGTGGCAAAGCACTTGCTTGGCAAGCACAAGGCCCTGAGTTCAATTCCACCGCCACCACCAACACATGCCCCCACTCCTCTATGTACAACTAGTTTATAAGATCATTTAGAAAGAGATAACATGACGTAAATGTACACATATATGAGTAGTAAAATGGTTACTATAGTGGAGAAAGTGAGTGTATCCGACATCTCCTTCTGTGGCAAGAGCAACAGTAATCTAACCACATAGCAAAAATCCCAGTACTATTGTATTTCTATTGTGATACTGTTGGTAGCCATAGTCCTTATGTCTCCTTAGATCTTCAGCTTGGTTAGCCTGCATATTTGCTACTTTGTAGCTTTGACCTCCATCTTCCTTTTATTCTTTATCTACTCACCTTCCATCATTCTTTCTTTTTTTTAGTTTTTAGATTTTACATGTGAAATCTTACAATATTTTTCTTCCATGCCTGGCTTACTCCACTTTAGCATACCATCCTCCAAGTCATTTATCACATGTGGCAAGTGGCAGTTGCCTTTTAAAAGGCTGGATGGCATTCTACTGTGCCCTGCCCCACAATTTTTTTACCCATCCAGCTGTGATGACACCCGGGGGTTCTGTCTCTCTGCTACTGTGCAAGGGGTGCAGTGAACATGGGGTGCAGACACCTTTTTCCCAGGTGATGATTTCACTCCAGTGGGGTGCACCTGAGGAGGGACTGCTGGCTCACGTGCGAGCTCTAATTTTGATTTCTCTAGGATCCTCCACACTATTTTCTGTGGTGGCTGCACCAGTCCTCATTCCTACCAGTGGGGCACAAGGCTTCTTCCTCTCCACACCGTTTTTTTTTTTTTCAGTTATAGGAATTTGAACTTAGGACCTTGCAAGCCCTCTACCACATGAGTCATGCCCACTCTTTTTTTCTTTTTATGTGGTGCTGGGGATTGAAGCCAGGGCCTCATGCATGCTAGGCAAGAGCTTTGCCACTGAGTGACACCCAGCCCTAGCTCTTGTCCTTTTAAGAACAGCTCTGAGGTGGCTTCTCATAGTGGCTTCCATCTGCATTCCCCTGATGAGAGTCAGGCCAAGCACCTTGTCATGCACATATGGCCATTTGTATGTCATTGCTGAAGAAATGTCTGTTTATGTCCTTTGTCCATTTTAAATCAGGTTATATGTTTTTCTGCTAGTGAATTGTAGGAGCTCTTTATAAATCTTGGATACTGACTTCTTATCTGATATATGGTTTGGAATTGTTCCTTCATAGTCTGTAGGTTGTCTCTTCATTTTGCTGATGGTTATAGTCTTTTATATGTATTTAATATTAAACACATTAAAAACACACTTTGAAGAAAACAGTTAGTAGAACCCTCAGTGCTAGGCATACAGAAGGTGCCCACTAAATATCTGTTGAGTAATTAACAACCAACTTTACTACTGTTTGGTGCCAATTGTTGCCACGAATAAGGAAAAGCGGTCAGAGGGTTCATGAGAGCACGCATGTGCAGGGTGACGGGGAGGGAGTAAGTCAGCCTTGGACAAAAGGAACCAGGAAGTGGGACATAAGATGATGGTTTTGACCTCAGACAGAGGAAGAATGCAAGAGATGGGAAGACAAATGAACCAAGATCTGTGGGTGCTGAGAGATTGTGGAAGTGGCCCCAATGGACATTCTGAGCAGCTGTCACAGCATCCAGCTCCTGTTCCTGGTAAGGGTAAAGGGCCTCTATACAGGGAAAGGGCCAACCTAAAATGGAATCCATAAAGCCTCCCTGTAGGTTAGGGTGCCATCATAGGTGTGAAGGAGGGTTGGAGGCATGGTTCAAGTGATAAAGCAAGTACAAAGCCATGAGTTCAAATCCAAGTACCACCAAAATAGGCATGAAGGGACATTAGATCACCTTTCTTAAAACATAGTTCAATCCAATTCAACTCCCATCACCAGAGCAACCAGGCTCAGTGCTGGTCTCACAGTCTGGAGGCCACTGCCCGGGTTGGTACCCAGCTCTGCCGGGACACCTCTCTGGGCCTGGCTCATGAGCTACAGAATGGGCAGACAGTGGGACCCAACTGATGGAGTTGTGAGAATTACGTAAGTCACTGCATTGTAGGGCTTAGCATAGCATCTGTCACCTAGCCAATGTTCTATGAGTGGCAGGTGTTATTACCCTTTACTGGACCCCATGGTGGGGCACAGAGAAATTACACACAGTCCTTATCCTGAAAAGGCTCACAAATGAGTGAGGGGACACCAGTGATTACACTCCGATGTGTCAAAAGAGCTTGCCAGTCATAACTGTAGATGCTTGGATCCTACAAATGGGTCTGTCCAAATGACTGTCAACCCTACAGTACTAGGAGTAGGTGGATAATGAAGAAATGCTGTCATGTATTGATAGCTTTAAATTCATCATAGGAAGCCCTGGTTGTGGTGGCTGTGGCCTCCAAAGAGAGCTGGAGTCTTAGTCCTCTTCCTGCTCTTTTGTCACTATGTGCACTTGAATTAGCTCTCCAGATTTCAATCCACTGCTTCTGCTAGTTCCTGAGTTTTTATTGAGTCCCCACCTAGTGCTGTTGAGCTAGGCACTGTGACAGAGAAAGGGCCAATTCCAAAGTATTTCCTGTTCCCCAGAATGACGGGTGGAGTGAGACCCCAGGTTAATGAATGCACAGGACCCAGAGTGAAGACCACAAGGCCACCATGGCATTGGCTGGCCCCGTGGAGAGGCTGCCATGAGCCAAGCAGAGGGCTAAGCAGTGTACCTTGAATCCTCAACCCTGCTGGGCAGGTACTAGTGTCTTCTCCACTTCAGAGATGTGGGAACAGGGCCCAGTGAGGTGAAGGAACCATTCAAGGATTCCTTGCTGGTAGGAGGGGAAGGTCTGGGCTCTTCTGGTAGGGGGTCGGAAGCAGAAATGCTGCTACACCACTACAGCAGAACACAGGACCCTGAAGGCAAAAGGTGTGATGGTGGGTGCTAGGAAGTCTTCTCGGGAAGAACAATCTCAGATAAGCTGTAGAAAATGGCAGATGGAAGGGAGGCAGGGCAGGGAGGAGGTGCGAGGGCATAGAGCAAGGGTCAGTCAGAGAGAGGACAGGAAGGTGGGGCTGAAAGCCTTAGTCTGTTTGAAGTACTAGAAATAGATGTGTGGGCTGGAGTGTGTGTGTGTGTGGTCAGGAGAGAGAGCAGCAATGGTGGGATTATTTAGGACCTAAGGAGTTACTCAAAGTATAAACTTTGGACCAATGGAGAGCCACTGAAGGGCACTAAGTGGGAGGGAAATAATGATCAATTTGTGCCTCAATATGATGCCTGGTGTTTGAGTGGGGAATGGGTTGAAGGGTCAAGACCTGAGCCAGAGCTCAGATTCCTTCATGGAAGGAGAAGATGCCAGTAGGCTTGCCTTGCAAAATCACCTTGAATTCTGACCACAGATGTCCCCAAACCCCCTTGGTTCATGTTCATTGCCTGGTTTACTCAGCTTGGTGGTGGAGAGCTGGGCTATGGTCAAACGCCACCTATGCCGCTGAGCCATCACAGGAAGAAACAGCTCATGCAACATGGATCCTCAGGCTGGGGACACCCACCTGACCACACTCTCCAGGCCAAGAGTGCCCTGCTGTCAAGATTTTCACACACAGAGCTAGGCTTCCTGAGCATGGGCAGCAGAGAAGGGCTTCCCACCTTCCCTGCTTGACTGTCTTGCTTTTTCTCTTAGCCAAATGAAATTCTCCCACCTTCTCCATCTAAGCAACATCCATTTCACTATGGAGGGCAGAGCTTCGAGCCCCAGGTGGGAATATACAGGCAGGGCTGGGGCCAGCTGAGGTGCCTTGGGTACAAATTTTAAAAGGATGCAATGAGCGCTCCACTTTCCTCACCCTAGCCTGGCCCTGTGTAGGAGAGGAGATAATCAGGTCAGTACATGGTTAAGTGTTATGGTTTTCAGAACTGCTTCCCAAGGTAGTAAGCCCCCCATCACTGCAGGGATTCAAGAAGAAGGTGGTTGGGTACCTCTTTGGCTGGGATTCTGAGGTTTCTTCTGCCCCTAAGGAGTCAGGTTTGTAAGAAGCCATCTCTTATTCTCACAGCCCAGATCTGCGTCTCTCCTTCCTTTCATCTCTGCTTTCACCTCCCAGATAACTCATCCGCAATTAATCATAGGCTGCCTCATGACGGCTCTTATATTGCTGTCTTATCTTGTTATTTTGAAGTTCATGTGTCATTTTCCTAATAGAATTCATCCAGGGCTGGGGTAGAATTTCATACTTTCTGTTCTTTCACTGGGTTTGGGAGACTCTCTAGTGTTTATTAAAAATCTTCTTTGTGTCAGTACTTCACATGTCACCTGATTTAACGACAACATCAACATCCCAGGAAGGTTCTACTAATGGATCCGTTCTATGGGTGAGGACCTGGAGACTCACAGAGGTGGACAAATGTTAGCCACTATTTTTTAATAGACTCAGGACTGATAGTAGCAGACCCACCTGGGTATGGAGCCTTGGGCAAGTCACTTAGCTTCTGGAAGCCTCAGTTTCCTTCCTGTAAAATGAGGTGTTAACTTGTCCTATGGTTCCTTTGAGGGTTAGGAGTTAACACGTATGTACAGCTCTCAGAGCAAGCTGAGATAGTAATATTTCCATTGTTGCAGTGCCAAGAATGGCAGGGTCTTGTTGAATCTAGAACAAAGAATGAACAGAATAAAAGTTGTAGTGTTTCCAGGTGTTTAATAAGATCCAGACTGATTGTCCGGGAAGAAGAAAGACTGCTCCCCTGCAGAGCTTCTGATGGCCTCAACATTGTCCCTGCACCCAGGAGAGAACACTCTGCTTCAGCAGCCATTTGGACCAATGGAAAGGTAGGTCCCTTACGAGTCTAACTGGAAGCATTCAGTCCCCCAGTCATACCTGGGTCAAGTGCAAGAGACTACAAAGCAAAGGGCAAGACTTGGTGTACAATAGTTGATGAATGAATTGATTAAATGTAGTTTGGCAGCTTTCTCTGTGCCAGGCACTGGGCTAGGGAGACAGATAAGATGAGAAAGTCAGAATCTGCTCTGCAGGCTTCCCAGCCTAGGGGGAAGACAGAGTGGACCCAAGCGAGCTCTGGCTACCACAGCCAGCTTAGGCACAGACAGGAGTGGGCGAGACAGCTTGGTTGCCTTTGGCCTCTCCTCCATGGTCCCCAAGGGGAAAGAGGTCCTGAGGATGAGAAGAACCTCTGTGCAAGGTTGCAGTGGCTCCAGAGAGCACAAGGAGGACAAAGATCAGGGAGGCTGAGCTGGTTGCACAGTCATTGCATATGTGTGAGGAGGTGGAGAGTGGCTGGAGTGGGGGTGAAGATGGGAGTGGGACCTCCCAGGCCTCTGCCATCTTTGCTGAGGGAGAGTGAGATCTGGTAAGAGGCGCTCTGTTACTGCCTCTGGCCTCACTTGGCTGCTTTGGTTGCTGGAGAGAGGGCAAATGTTGTTTGCATTTCTGTCATTTAAAACAATGTGGTGTTGTGACACTCTGGAATCTGAAGATAAATGTTTAATAAAAGGATTCAATTTGATATGATGTCGGAACTTAATTAGATCCACAATGCACAGAGGGCTAGGCAAGCCCTTCAATTAGAAGCTACTTAAGGGTCTTGTGTGTGGGGATTGGCAGTGCCTGCAAGGGGCTGTGGGGGCTGGGATGGAGCACCCTAGCCTACAGGCCTGCCCTCTGCAGATTCTGGCTCAAGGGCACTGCTTTTGGGAAGTTCCGGCAGTGGGGATAGAGGGTCTTGGCCTGTTCTGTGCTTGCAAATTTGCATTTGCTAGCAATGGGGCTACAGCATGTGACCGGAGGATGATGCAAAGGAATCTGACCTATTTGAGGCTCAAGACCATGACCCCAGGTCAGACGAAGACTACTCAGAGGCCAACCTTGGACAGGAGGACTATCTTTAAGTCCATTTGGCTCTGAATCCTGGACCACTGAGGGTCAAGGCTGCTAGAAACTGGTAAATAACCATGCTGTTGATCCCAGCCAGAAGCCATTCTGCAGATACATCACAGTATGGGTACAATGACAAATACGGGTTGATAATAAAGTGCCTCTTATCTAAGCACCCTCACACTCCTCCGCTCCCTGCTGCTCTGGCCAATCTAGCTCCTCCTCAGGTATCTCTTAGATGTCCCCAGTAGCTGAAGAACTGGAGCCTGTTGAGCTGGGTGGCCCTGGCGGGGAGGGGCGGGGGGAGCAGGGGATGCAGTTTCAGGACCACGGTCAGCACCCAACACTCTGGAAATGGATTGGAGCAGGCCTCAATAGTTGTGAAATCTGTTGACTCTCCCCCCAATTCTGGCTTGTAAAAATGACAGCAGTCTGGGTGGCGGGAGAATCCAGAGTTAGAGCACAAGCTTTGGAGTCAGACGCCCTGAATTTAGAAGTCTCAGATCTGCCTGCTCCAAACTGTGTTAATAATTACTCTGGCCTCCTCTCTAAGTGGGTTAATAACACCCACATCAAAACGTTGTTGTAAAGACTAAAGAACATAAACAATGTGGGTGATTTCATGCTGTAATGGTTAGCACTTTAGGCTCAGACACCAGCAATCAGAGTTCAAGTACCAAATGGACGTCTGTCACGGGCAGAGTACAGGCTGGGTGGGGGAACAGCACTTGCTATGCTCTGTTTTGCTGGGTTGAGTGTAACTTGTGAAAAGCTTGCAGAGGGAAGAGATCACACCTGCTGATAGAAATAAGGTTGGGGTTTTTCTGTGGTTTGCAATGGTCCATCTGCCCATTTCCAGCTATAATCTGGTACTGGCAGTGCTGACCCTTGGCCTGGGCTTGCTGCACAAGGAGGAAGATGTTTTGGAGTCTGGAGGCAGAACCAGTTTCTCTTTTCTCAGCTTTTCTTGAGCAGTACCAGATGGAGGGACAAAGGCCTCTGTCACCAGGCACTGTGACTCAGTTTACTTCCTGTCTTCTTGCCTTTGGATCAGGGGATGAGTGTCTTGTTTACAATGTATCCACTTCCCCTACCCAGGGTTTTGGCTTAACCCAGTTGCTTAGTAAACCGTCTGGGAAACCAATGGATTGGCTGAATACAACTACAGATAGGGCTATATCTGATTGGTCAAGAGAGAAGGTGTGTGCACAAGCTTGGCAGTGATTGGCTGGACTCTCACACAGAGCAGACTGGTGAGCTAACTGCGTGAATTGCTTCCCTTGTGTGTTGTCTTGCCTCTCTCATTGGTGCCATGTCTTTAGCGCCCTACCATTTTTGGTCTGCAATGACAGATACATTCAACTACCACTGTTTCCTGTTCACTCTGCTCCAGGCACAGTGACTTCCTAGCTTTCCCTTCAGCACATGAACTAGGCTTCTCCCTCAGGGCCTTTGCACCTGTGTCCCCCCTTGCCTTGCATCCACAAAGCTGTCTCCCTCGCTTCAGTCAGGTCTTTGATTTAAAAAAAAAAAAATCACCTGATCATTGCCCTCCATTCCCTTCACTGGGTTTATTTTCTTCTTACCACTCACCCATGGATGTGTCTGCTCCCTGCTCTGCTGCCCCATTAACATGGAAGGCTCACAGGGCAAGACTTTGCTGTCCCCAGTGTGCCCACGGGCAGTGCTGGGACATATTTATGGACACTTTCCAAAGAAATAACATAGTCACATTAGTTAAAACAAGGGAGTTCACAGTACCACACTGTGAGATAGGAAGACGTGTTTGTGCCCTGCATGTGCTGCAGGTGGAACCTCCAACCCGCCATCCCATTTTTCAAACCCAGAACTCCAAAAAATGAAATTGTTTGCCTCAAAGTCTCTCAGCTAAGCAACTCAGGTCACCAGACTCCAAATCTGGTGTCCCCTGAGTGACAATGTCTTCAGTTACTTAATCACTTGCTAACTTGTTTTCCCCACCAGAGGTAAGGAGCTAAGAATGGGATTCTGGGCCTAGGATCAGATGAAGGTCAAATGGATTGATTTGGTTAATTGCTAAGAGAAGGGTCTGGAGCATACAAAGAACTCTGTAAATATTGGCCACTGTTGACTCATTTCATTATCGAGCTATGATTGGAGCACCCTTGTTAGAATCCCATCCTTGAATTTCAGATGCTTTTTTCATGCAGTTGCACTTTAGGGAAGACTTATGTTAAATGTCTATCTCTTACTATTAAGACTTATCCTGGGGAGGCTGTGTCATATGTTCTGCCTCCCCTTGGACAGCCTAAGACCCCGGAGTCTAGAAAGGGTATTTTTGGTTTTTTGTTTGTTCGTTTTTGATGGGACTGGAGTTTGATTCAGGGCTTTACGCTTGCAAGGCAGACGCTCTACCACTTGAGCCTCCAGTCCTAGAAAGGTTATTGCTAATGGAGGCCTAGACAAAGCTTTGTTGTATGTCCCTTCTTTCTCATTTAGGTCTGCAATCCATTCAGAATTGATTTTTTTTTCTGTATGGTGTGAGACAGGGATTGAGATACATTTTGTTCCCCACTTGGATATCCACTTGGCCGACATCATTTTGTCCTTTGTTTGGTACAGAAGTCTCTCTCCGCCCTGACTGTCCTGTCCTTTTTCGTGACTCACTCCTCTCTCCCAGTTTCCCATGTCCCTCATAACGTCTTTCCTGACTAATTCATTATTCATTTCTTCCATCATGATTTCTTGATTTTCTAGTTTGTCAGGCACCTTGCTAGGCACTGGGGAGAATGGTGAGTGAATTGGAGATCATCCTTGCCCTCACAAAGTACACAGGCTTGGCGGGGGGGACCCAGACATTGGCCAGGTATGGTGCATGTGGTGGGTCTGAGGAAGGAGAAGTCTGCAACTCCTGGGGGTGTAAGACAATGTAACCTAGTCTGGGTGCTAATGAAGCCCTCCCTGAGGAATCCATGTTGAGGCAGACCTTTGGGAATGACAAGGAACTTGCTAAATACAGACACAGGGCTGTGAGATTGCTGTTTCTCCATCTTCCAGTCTGTTAGAGCACTGAGATATTTAGTACTCTTTCTTCATGCTTTTGTATTGTGTCTTCCCATCTGGATGGATGTTCCTGGGGGACTGGGAACAAATGCTAGTTTTTTAAAACTCCGTGTCACAGCCTAGTATAGGGCTGGAAGCAGGGTGGATGCTCTAGGTTTGTTGGTGGATGGAGTAGAATTGTTGTATCAGTCTATTTTTAGGTCAGGCTGGAAATGCTGCAACCTGGCCATTTGCTCAGAGGATGGGTCTGGAGGAGGAAAGTTACCTCAAGGTACTTCGGGAAGAAGACAGACCTGGTGTGACCTTGGCTTTGCCACATAACAGCTAGTTCACACTGAACTGGTTCCGCAGACTCTGTTTCCTCATGTGAAAAGGAAGTACAATCGTATCTACTTCGTGGGCAAGTATGCAGATAAAAGGAAGAAATCACATAAAATCCCTGACCCTGGCAACTAGTATGTTTTCTTTTCCCTTCAGAAATTCGAAACGTCTGGTGGGACAGCTGTGGACTTTAGAGTAAGACAGTCCAAAGTTGAACTCTGACACCATCGCCTCCAGCCTTCATTTCGTCGGGCGCTTGCTCACCTGCAGAGTGGGCCGATAGCTCCTGCTTTTGAGGATTTCTGGGAAGATTCATCGAGACAATTTATGCTGAGCACCTGTCACATTCTAGGAACTGGTAACTGTTAGTCATCAATCTAAACCCGACATATTTCAGCTGCTTGCCAAGAGTGTAGACAAGGCTGGGCCGTGGCTACCTGGCCTTCGGACCTGATCAGTACACATGTGGTGGTGAGTCAGAGTGGGGGACAGGTAGCGAGTGAGTTGAGAGATGTGTGCTGGGGATACCTGGTGGTTTCTGGATGGGTTCCAGGACTGTGGGCCCAGGACATTTCCAGCCTCTCTCCTGTGACTTTGCCCTCTGAGTCTTGGTGGGACCGAGCTCCCGTTTCTTTCTGAGGCACTTCTGCCATATGGCCATATCTTCAGCTGGACTGGAACTGGGTGAAGCCCAGAGGAAAGCAGCCAAGTGTGCCTGCGGGGGCCTCCGAGACAGCTGCTCCTCTGTCAGCCTGGCTGGAAGGGCTGCCCCGATTGCCATGTCCTCTCCTCACTGCCCTCACAAGTGACTGGCTCTCCCCCTTCCTGGGAAGACAGGTGGCACCAAGTGCCTACTCTTCCCCCGCCCCTTCTATCACCTTCCTCCTGGCCATGAGGGCTTTACCATTCCTCGTCCTGGCACCAGAAAGAACAGAACAGACACAATCAGCACAAGTTGTTGGTCCTGGCGGTGGCTCCTCTCCCTGGTCTGTCCTCCCCCTTGGAAAGGAAGGAGAGGACTAGCCGATGGGGTAACAACTGAGAGGAAGGGCAGGAAGCAGATTCATAGTGATGCCTACTATGTGCCTTGCGCTGTCTATACAAGACCTTTGAAAATCCTCTGAGGCCAGGGTCATTGTCCCCATTCGGTTGAGGAAAACGAGGCCCAGAAAAGTGAAGGGGTTGCCCCAGGTCACACAATGACAGAGGCAGGACTTGAACTCGTGGCTGCCAGGCCCCCAGTTCTAGGCTCCTTCTACCATACTTGAGTTCCTCCACCCTGAACAGTACAGGGACATGCCAAATGAAGACCATCCTCATGGCACTGCGAGGTGACAGGCTTTTGTTTGTTTGTTTGTTTGTTTTAATTCTGGTGCTGAAAATGTAAAAACTTCAGTAGGTGCAAATTTCTTATGCTTATGCTTACACTATTATAAAATATAAACAAAATTGCCCTGGAGATTCAGAGTGGTCACACTACTGGAATTCAAATGAACAGCAATGACTGAACCCAATGGATGATGCTGTTCCCTGGAAGCTCTTTGGAACTCACTGTGACTTGGCCAAGATGTGCCAAGTGTTGTCTCAGTTTCTTCCTTTCTTTTGCAGTACTGGGATTTGAACTCAGGGCCTCATGCTTGCTAGGCAGGCGCTCCATTACCTGAGTTATGCCCCCAGCCCTTTCTGCTTTCATTATTTTTCAAATCAGGTCCTGGGCTTTTGTCTGGGCCAGCATGGGCTCAGGAGATGGGCTACATCTCCTGAGTAGCTAGGATGACAGGTATGGGCCACCACACTCAGATTGTTGATCAAGATGGGGTTGTATTAACTTTTTCCCCCAGGCTGGCTTTGAACTGTGATCTTCCTGATCTCTGCCTCCTGAGTAGCTGGGATTGCAGGTGCAATGTACTTTGCTCAGCTTGATTCTGTTTCTTGACCAATGTTTTCTGTTCAAGATATCGCTAGACGCTCATGCATGAAGGTCATCTCATAGGCATTTGCTGACATTTGCTCCTGTTTTCTCTTGAGCTGGTGACAACCCTGAGGCACACTTCCTGCCCAAGGATGCTGCTTTTGTGATTTAAAATCACTGTCTCAATTCTTCAAAGAAGTGGGAGCGGTATTCTCTGAGTCTGCCTTTCCCTCTGCACACACTGCAGCGAGAGCATTCAGTCTTTCCAAGGAAGAAGATTTCATTCTGAGGGCTGATCATTGTCACTTGGAAGCTGGTTACATGCACCACTCTCGAGCATCTGGACATGTTAGAAGTCACATGCTGTCACCTGGGGTCACCGGTTTGTGTAAACACAAAGTTCAGCCCTGAGACGGCACTGCCTCTAAGATCCTTATAAACCAGCGACACTTAAGTAGATTTGAAAAGATTAGCATCAGCACAGGAACACGGACAGTGAGTTGCCGGACTGCAGGCTCTGGGGAGGGCTCACAGATGGACGTCTGTGTCTTGTGCGACTTTGCTCAGGTGAAAGCGGAACAGGCTAGAAGAAGCGAGTAATTGGTCACTCACCTTTCAGTACAAATCTTCCAAATCTGTTTGCAGAGGGAAAGTGGCTCTGAGAAGCATTCCTTTACTGGCACGAGAACTTAAAGCAGGTCGTCCTCTGGGATGCCACCGAACAGCTCTCAGTGGCACACCCTGACAGCAGAATTCATGCTCCACAGTGAAGCTTGCAGCAGGGAGAGGATTATGTTTACGTGGATACATTTGGAGGGAAGGGATTCTTATGGTTTCCTCCTAATAAATAATCACCACGTACAAACCGCTCCTGGCCCCTTCTGCCAGTTTACTATTTCTTTGGAGTTTTTAAGAGCACAGACTTAGGAAGACAGGTCCCCAGATCAAATCCTAGTAATAACACTTACTGGCTGTGTGGCCTCGGGCAATTAATTTACTTAGCCTGTCTGTACAGCCTCTTTTTGCTTATCTGTAAAGCAGCATTGGTGGTAATGTGTGACTACACAGTGGGTTTCTGATGGAGCTCACAGGAGAAATGCATATTAAATGGGTTGTGCACAGCCTAGATCACTGATTGCCTTTGCCTTGCTCACCAGGTCCTCTGTTGCACCTGGCTTGAGGCCAGCAGGAGCCCAGGGAAGAAGGTGGACTCACTAGTCCAGCCCCTCTGAGGCTGAGTGTGTACCTTCCTTCCTTTCATCCTTCCTTCCTTCCTTTTCTTCCCTCCTTCCCTCCTTCCCTCCCTCTCTTTTTGTTTTGTTTTTTGAGATGGGGCCTAGCTTTATGCTGAGGCCAGCCTGCTCTACAGTCGTCCTATCTGTGCTTCTCCGTGGAGCTGGGATGATAGGTGCACATATCACCATGACCAGCTATTGGTTGAGATGGGCTCTTGTCAACTTTTTGCCCAGGTTGTCCTTGAACCATGATCCTCCTGATCTCTGCTTCCAGAGTAGCTGGATTACAGGTGTAAGCCACCATGCCTGGCAGTAAATATTTCTTGAATAGAGCTGAATTAAAAAGACAACTGGCACTTCAGGTGTTTCAGACAAACTTGCAGGTTTGCACAGCAGGCCACAGTGTGTGAGAATGGCTCGATTTGCAAACCATGTTAAGCACACACCCTGGTTTTGTGTTTGCCAACGACAACAACAATTAGACAGCAGGTGACATTTACTGAGAGCTCCCAGTCTACTGCTAGCTCTCATTGTGGCATTCTCATTAACTCTCCACACACAATGGCAAAGTCTGCACTACTCTCATCCCTGTTTGCAGACCAGGAGTCTGAAGCACAGAGAGGTAAAGTGACCTGCCCAAGGTTGCTCAGCTAGTCACTGGTGGGGCAGGATTCAGAACTGGCCAGTTGGCTTAACCAACACTTCCAGAGCCCCATTGATGTGCTGGGCTTGCAATGGAGTGGCACAAATGAAATGAGCAGTGTGCATCGGGTCTTCAGGAGGGCCGGGTGGCTGAGCCCCACCCCAAAAGTGTCTGATTCAGTGGGTTTGGGGTGATGCCAGAGCAGGTGCCTAGCGGGTTTTCCTGGGGGCCTGGTTTAATGGATCTTACCTTCTTCCACTTAGAACAGGAAGATAGCTCAGCCATGTGTGTGGGCACACACCACTTACAGGAGGGAGAAGGAGCCAAAACACAGCCAGTGCCAACCGAGGTTTGGTTGTGGAACTCAGGTTCACGGGAAGAGTGGACAGTTTTTCAGGCATCTGTTCTTTGCCATCCTGGCTCTGACACTAACCTACAAGTCCCCTTCCTCACCCAGTCTTCAGACAGATGTGGCAATTCACATTGCTGTCCTCTTTGGAGACACTTTTGAAGTGTTAGCAGGCCGGTCAGGGACACTCAGCCAGATGCCCACATAAAACCACAGCTGTGCCCCTGCTGGCGGGGGGTGGGGGTCCTCCGGCGTGAGACTCCATTGCCCTGGACTCAGCCCTCTCTGGGAAGTGAGGTGGCAGGAACTCCACCTCCCAGCATTCAGCAGGAAGACTGAGTGCTTAGGTAGGATGTTGTGCCCTAGCTAGGCACTGCCCTCAGCAATGTTGCTCACTGGTAATTAACGTGGACCAGGTGTGGTGCAAATCACAGAAAGGGACTGGCCTGAGAGGCTGGGAATTGCTTAAAAACCAGTGCTAGAGTTATCAATGGTAATGGCTAGTATCATTTATTGAGACACTGGCAGGCCAGTCATTGTGCAAAATGTCCTACTGAAAAATGTCACTGACTTCTTTCTCTTGGTCATCCCATCATTATCTTTGCTGTTGGATGAGGAGACGGAGGCTTTACCCAGTTAAGACCAGTAATGCTCTGTGTGACCTTGGGCAAGTTGCCTGACCTCTCTGGGCCTCCAATATGGGTTTGGTCTCAAAATCCTCTGAGGGCCTTTCTGCTCAGATTCCGATGAAGAAACACATAAGTCCTCAGGGCTGTGGGGCTTCCTAGCATGGGGAACGTCTCATCCTTGACCTTTAGCTGTCAAGGGACCTTGGCTCCCTGGAATTCATGATTTAGAATTCTATACACTTCAAGAATTATTCCCAAGTCACTTAGCACCTATAAACGTGGGGAGTCTGTGTGGTAGGCAGAAGGGAAGCCAGGCCTGGGCTTCTCACAGCCCCTCAGCCAGTTCCTGGTGATAGCCAACTCGCTATCCTGACTGTGCCAGGTGCCACACATTGTGCCCATCATGAGGAAACAGGACCAGAGACGTCAGGCTGCTGACTCACAGCTGCCCAGAAAAGGGTCAGAGCCCGGATCTACTAGTGGAGGCCATCCTGAACTGCCTCTCCTGCGCCTCTTCCCCCTTCTGGGTCTCAGTTTCCCCTTCATTTTGCTGGCCCCATTCTGATCCTGCTGCCTGTGTCCTGGACACAGTGTAAAGAACGGCTTTGAGGTGGCTAAGAAGCAGCTCAGAGCCTCCACCCCAGAGACCAATTCTGCTGTTCTGGGGTGACACAGCACTTGAGTAAGTGACCCTTGGGGTCCCTCCAGATGTGAGGCATTTGAAGTTAGGGTCCAGAATGTGCTAAACAGGGTCTCAACCAGGCTTTGCACCAACCCAGGCATGGGCAGTGGCACATTTTTGACATTTCAACAATTAAACTCAGGTTAAATTTTTTTTTTTTTTTGGCAGCACTGAGGTTTGAACTCAGGGCCTCCTGTTTGCTAGGCAGGTACTCTACCACTTGAGCCACTCCATCAGCCTTTGTTGGCATTGGGTATTTTGAAGATAAGGTTTTGTGAACTATTTGCTTGGGGCTGGTTTGAACCACAATCCTCTGCCTCCTAGGTAGCTAGGATTACAGGTGTGAGCCACTGGTGCTGGTCCAGGTTGATTCTTTATACAGAGGAAAGAACCTGGATATGGAGTTGAAAACTCATCCTGGCTCTCCCACGAACTTGCTGTGTAACCTTGGGCAAGTCCCATCCTCTCTCTGGGCCTCATTTAAAACGAGGATTGGAAAAGATAGTCTTGGCTTTATAACTTGGCGATCACACCCTGCTTTGAGATCGCTGTGGGCCTGTCTATCCTCTCACTAGAGGGTGGGGTCCTTCCAGGCAGGGCACTGGTAACTTCTATTCACCTTGCCTGGTGTCCCCAAGGTCTCGACAGCTCCTCTCACAAACTCCTGGCGCTTCCCAGTGTGCTGTAGGCGGCTGATTTCTGCAAACTGTACCATATTCCATCCAGCTAATCACCAGCGATAGACGCTAATCTGAGTCTTAAAAAAGGAACCACATTGTGTTTTGTCTGACTTGATAAAATAGCCCAGCTTCAGAGAAACTGTGTTTATCTTTAACTGCAGTTAAAAAAAAAATTCTTAGTAAAATCTTCCGACAGTAATTTGACTATATGGAGTTTTCTACCTCTAGTCATTTTCTTGGAAAAAAAGCAGAAAAGGAAAGCAAGCACACCTCAGCAACAGGCAGTGCTGCTTGGGAATTTAAAGGTGCAAGCATGAGAACGCAGCCTGAGGAGCTGGCTCCTTTAAACCCTGGCTGGAAAAGTGCCTCAGCACCTTTAAACTCAGGGTCAACCGCAGACTAATGGGGAACTCCAAATTCCAGCCCTATTTCTCATGCCCCCTTGCTGTAGCATCTGAGGGAGTCACTTCTCTGTTCCATCCCAGCTTGTGTCTCTGGCCAAAGATGACAGCAGTGACCTAAAGTGCTCTGGACTGGTGCTTCCCTCCCTCTTTCCCTCCTCCCTTTGTCCCATTCGCCTTCCTTCCCTTTCTCTCTCTCTGCTTTCATTTCCTTCCTTCTTTCCTTCCTTCCTTCCTTCCTTCCTTCTTTCCTTCCTTCCTTCCTTCCTTCCTTCTTTCCTTCCTTCCTTCCTTCCTTCCTTCCTTCCTTCCTTCCTTCCTTCCTTCCTTCCTTCCTTCCTTCCTTCCTTCCTTTCTTCCTTCCTCCATCCCTCCTTTCCTTCTCACTCTCCCTCCCTCTCCCCCTCCATTTGATCCATATCACACATTCCCACTCCATCCTCTTCTCTGTCTCCCTCCCCCTCCCCCTTATTTTCCTTTACCCGTGGGCTCACTGGCTACTTTCCTCCTTTATCAGTGCAGATGCTATTTATGGAAGGTCTTTGTGTTTGGCTCTGCAAAGGCAGCTGAGAGCCTCAAACAACGAGGGAGCGCTTTCTTAAGAGCTGAGTAATATTTTGGTTCTTGTGTATTCAGTGGTTTGCTTTTGAAACTAGATTTCCAGCCCTTTGTGAGGACGTGTGGCTCTAACGTTAAGAGCTCGGCTTTATCCAAGCACAAAGACTAGCTGATTAAGAGTCCATAGCTATGGCTAAGGAAGACTTGGTCTCAGTCATTGGCAGCAGGACTGATAATTTAGGGTAAACCGAGGCCCCCAAATGGTCAATGAGTTTATGGTGACAGGTATTTATTTGGTGCAAGCTGACTTCATTTAACCATGGTGCCTCTGGCAAGGTAGGTGTCCTTATCCCATTTTACAGATGAGGAAATGAGGTTCAGAGAGGTTAAGAGACTTGGCCAGGGCCACATAGATAGGAAGTGACACAGCTCTTCTGACATCAAAGTCTGTTTCCGTCTAAATTTATCTGCTTTCTGCTGAGCAATGCTGCCTCCTGGCATCAGGCTTGAGACAAATGGACTAGAGCCAGGCAGGAAAAGACTAGGGGGTCCCCACCTCCCCAGGACCCAGGGAAGGTGGTGTGGCTGGAATAGTGAGAGGGGCATGGGATATAGTGGGCATGGGTCTTGTGTGTGTGTGCATGTGAGGGGGGCGGATAGAGATACAGGAGAGAGAGAGAGAGAGAGAGAGAGAGAACCAGGGTGAAAACATAATTAGGTGTTTGCTTCCAAGATGGGAATAACAATATGGTTTATTGTGAATTTCAATAGCCAGGCATTCTCATAGTGACACGTTTAGTCATCCAGAAAGGACAACAAAGGAAGCAAAAATGGCTAGAATCCCACAACTACGGTGAGACTGACCTGAGCTGGGCTGTGCTACCTAAAACTCACCTTGGTCTTGCCTGTTGGCACGTTGCCATGGAGACAACTGGGAAGCAGTAAATAAGAGTTGCTCTCTGTGAATTTGAGGCTTACTTGTCATTTTGGGGTAGCTGGGTTATTGTCATCTGATAGCTTTTTTGGGTCTATTTTTATCTAAGATGGATCTTAAGGCTACCAAAATATGATTATGTTTTCAAAGTCATCTTTTTCCAGATGAAGGACCTAGAAAAATTTTGATGTGATGCCAAAAAAAAAAAAAAGAGAGAGAGAACATGAAATTATGTATCCAATATGACCTAAGTCTTGAGGCAAATCTACATTCTTAGAAAAAGCACAAAGAACTTTCTGTCTTTCTCCTAAAATGTTATCAATACTTCTGTCTGGGTGAGAGTGTCATGAGTTATTTTAACTGTCTTCTTTATATTTTTCTTGATTTCCCACTGTTTTTTTTATCACAAGCATGTTGTGCTTATACAATCAAAGACCAATACTGGCTATTTATAAAAAACAGGATAGGTATTTGAAGATGAGGCATTTTTTTTTGAAAGGTACACAGTGACTTGTGTGTGCAGAGGCAAAATAAAGCAGAATTTTGAGCAATTTCCAGTTGGCTGCAATCCACGCAGAAGCCTGATAGATGTTAGAAAGTGGGCATGGGTGACAGGAACAGAGAGGGTCCTTTGCATTTCTGACATCTTCCTTTCCTGTGAATGTCCCTTCTCTGCCCCAGCTCTTCTGAGTGGAAGCACTTGTTGAAATGACCAAGGGACAGCTTCCCTCTGTAGGAGCTGCAGAAGCCCTCTCTTATTTATAGTTAGGGTTCTGCTTTCTCAGTGGAAATTGTTGCTTTTAATCCATGGACATCTGCCAGAACTGAAGTAGAAGGGGCAGGTAGGAGAAAATGGTCTACAGTTTCGGCTGTGTGGATGGGTACCATAAACACAAATGTCCTTAGCTTGCTGTGGGCTTCTGGTAGGAAACTGTCAAGAGCGCCCTTGAAAGCACCCATGGTTCAGGTCCCCACTGAGACTCCTAGGGTCCTCCTGGGTGGAGCTGATAAGCTCTCCAGCCCCCAGTGGCTCTGTCCTTTTGAAATGAGTGGTAAAAGACAACAATAAAAACCAAGAATCCTTAAATCTCAGGGAGAGTAAGGGAGAAAGCAGATCTGTTTTATGGTGCACTTTCAATAAAAAGATTTACAGGTAAGTCATTTTCTCTTCTTTCTAGGTGTTAGAGTGAGAGCATGCAGTAAACTAAGCTCCCAGGAGAGCTTGGTATAAATAAAAAATCCAACAACTGTCAAAATAAATAGCAACCAATCAGAAATACTATGTCCAGGGAAGCTCTGTTTCCAAAGCCATTCAGAGTGGTGTTAACCTGTTGCAGTGAGAGTCAGGAACACAGACACTGAGAGGGGATTGGAATGCCCTGAAATCTCAGCTGTGGAGGCCAGCCGACTGAGAGAACTGGGCGACGTAGGTCTAAGACCTCAGTGAAAGAATTCACTCATTTATTCATTAATTTGTCACCCGATGCTCTCCCCTGAGGGCCTAGGTTTCTGATGGAGTCCCAAGTGGAAGGATACAGCATGCTCTCCAGGAAGATCAAGGTGTGGGGGAGGGGTCCTGGCAATAATTCATTCAGTCACATTGGTGACAAGTGAATGGTTTGTGTCATTGTTGGAGATAAAGAGGCAGCTACCCCTGCTTCTGCATGTGTCTGTGGGTGAGCAGAACACAAAGGAGGTAGGCAGGTGGGAGTCAGATTACAGGCCAAATAAGTAGAATTGTCACTTGTCATTTACTCATTCAGCACATACACCCATCTCCTACTGTGTTCTGAGCACAAGGTCCCAAGCTTTGCAAGGTCTGAGTGAGTACAGAGAAGGTCCCTGCCTTCAGAGAGCTTGTAGCTAAGGGAAACAGGCAATGAACAAGCAAGAAAACAATTCAGAAAGCAAAGGCTTTCTACCTGTGATGTGTTACGAAGACTGTGAGGAAGTGTGGTGTGAACTGAGGAAGTGTGGTGTGAACTGAGGGTGTGGTGGGCATGGATAGGGCCTGGGGCCATCTCTGAGTGATGCTGCATACTGAGTCAGCAGAGCGGGAACTGAGGAAGAGGGTTGTGGGGGAGGAATCAGCCAGGGTAAGCACTTCTGAGTGGAAGTAAGCTTGTTGTGTCCAGGCATCGGAAGAAGGCAGAGTCAGGGAACAGTGGACTGGGCTGATGTGGTCAGAGACAGAAGCCGGGCCCAAATTTGCAATGCCTGTGGGTCCTGGTGAGACTTTTAAGAATCATTTGTACAGAGCAGGAATGGGTGGGTAGACCAGTTGGCCAGCTATTGTCGAAGCTCTAATAGGAGGCGGCAGCCTGAGTTGTGAGAGCTGTAAACATACAGGATGACAGTCCAGTCTCAGAGTTATGTTCTGCAGGCAGAGTCAACATTATCAGTAGAAGGATTACATGGGATGGAGAAGGAAAGAGAGGACTCAATGATAAGTCTTAAGATTTTGTCCACATTCTGTCATTCACAGAATTGGGAAAGACAAGATTTGTTTGGAGGGGGGAGACAGATCTTTGGGAGGGGGGTCTACAGGAGGTTCAGCATATCAACTCAAGTGTAGGAAAGGGGCAAAATATAGCTGGAAGGCAGACAGGGGCCAGGAAGGATTCCCTTGTCCCTGTGAGACGGCCAGACACAGGTAGCCCATGAAGGCTTTGCGAGGGACACTGTCAGCTTTCCCCTTTTGAGACTTGAGCATCTGGTGTGGATGTTTGGATGGGTGGTAGGAAGAGGAGAGACGCTTGAAGGTGCTGTGGTACCGGCCCATGCAGAATGTCAAGAGCCTGCCGGAAGGTGGGGTAGAGAGTTACATCATGGCTGAAAGGTGCAGAATGCTGTCAGCACATGTGAGATGCAGGAGTCTGTGGACTCCTGCTTCCAGAATCTGTGAGCTCATGGGTGGGAGTCCTCACTCTGCAGTGCAGTGAAGAGCAGGACAGGGCCTATGCTGCCAGATATAGTAGATACGGTGTGTTGCTTCCTTAGTGTCCCTTTGGCACTTCCTCCTGCCTCACAGAATCCTGATTTTGTTCTGCCCCTTCTTTTGGTGTAGCCCATGTCCCTCTAGGGAAGCTGACTCCACCCCAGCTTCAGGGTTGCTTCTGTCTAGGCAGGTAACCTAACCTTGGCCAGTGATTAGTAAGAGTGGTCATGTGACCAGCATAGGCCAATAAGATAGGAGAGGTTTTCTTTTCCTTTTTAAAGGGTCACTTTTTCTATTATTCACATATTAGAGTTGTATAGGAGTTCATTATGCCATGTACATAAGTGCTTACAATATACCTTAACTAGTTTCACTTCTGGAGGAGAGGTTTTTCTGAGGCTTCTGGGAAAGCAGCTTCTTTGCTTCTATCTGAGAATATCAGAAGCCTTCTCTGGCGCTTTGGGGGTCGTCCTTGTGAATGGGCAGCTCCAAAGCCTACACCTGTTCTATACACCAGCCTGGGGAGAATGAGAGAAACAGGTCGACAGGCTGGAGATGCCCTATTCTGTGAGCACCCACTTCCCACTGTGAAGCCAGACTGAGCTATGTTTGTCTGCTTGCAGCTCTGAGCCCCTCAACAGAACAGGGGGACATCCAAAGTGGACATTTGCAGTGGTGCAGGGCTTTTTGTCCAGGGCTGAGTCAGAGAAAGAGCTCTACTGCTCCTAGTCTTCTGAGAGTTGCTATCGTTGGAGAAGATAGTAGGATCCTTTTCCTATGCAAATAAGTCCTTTCTTCTTCTTTTAATGAGGAAGGAAGCAGATCATTATCCTATTGAACTAAGTCTCTCTTCCTTTTGTTTTTTACATGAAGAAAGAAATAGAGTAGGAGGGAGAACTCCCTTGCAGAACACGCTACATCTTGAGCTCACGTACAGGGGTGGGTTATGGAATCTCTGTAACCGAAAATCCAGAGGAAAGGTCTCATTATAGACATGTTTGGAGAGCAGTGGAGTGACCTATTTTCTGCCACTTTTTAAAAGTGGGAATTCATTTTATGTCAGTTGCCCCAGATGACCTCTAAGAGACAGACTAGCCCGAGGAAAGAGGAGGGAGCTTTGGGGTCCGGAGAAGTTCATCTCCCTAAGATTCATTTGAAAAATGGAGGACCCTCCCCCCCGCCCATGGACCTCTAGATTACATTAGGAAATACATGCAGTCTCTACAGGGCCAGCAGGTATAAGAATAAATAAACAAATAAATAAATGTGTGTGTGTGTGTGTATACCTACATATGAGAGAGAGAGAGAGAGAGAGAGAGAGAGATTTTTCTCTCCGCACATTCTCTCTCCATCTCCCCTGAGGTCTCTCCTATTGGCCTTTCATCTGCAGCCCACTCAGCTCATTTTACCAGTCACCTCTGCTTGTCATAGCTGGTGGTCAATTCTCTGTCCTCATCTTACTTGACCAACTGGTGGCATCTGATTTGCTTGGTGCTCCTTCTCTGACCCCTTCTTCACTTACCCCAGTCCCCCTTACTTGGTGTTATTCCCACCTCACTGGCTCCTCCACCTCTGTCTCCTTGAGCTCCTCCTCATCCTCTCAACTACTGCAGGACAGAGAGGCCAAGATTCGAGCCTCTAACCTCTCTTCTCAAGCTATCTCATCCCACAAGACTCCTTATCTAAGTCCAAGTAAAGTCCACCTCCTCACTATAGACTATAAAACCCTGCCTAGTCAGTCCCCAGTGCCAGTCCTTCCCCCACCCCCAGCTCAGCAGGTTCACTGTTCTCCTTTCAAAGCTCTTCACAAACCTTCTACCTAGAGCCTCACCAGTCCCCTGCCGACCTGACAACTCCCCATCTCCTTGCTTGCATCCTTTCTCTATGCTTTTTCTGTCCTCAGAGCACTCATGACCACCTGATGCACTGCATGTGAACTCATGTATTTGCTTTTTTCCCTGCTAGAGCACCAGCTCTTCATGCACAGCTGTACCTTCAGTTTCTGTCACGGTGTTTGGCCCTGAGGGGGATCTCTGTAAATAGCTCTCGGATGAATGCATTCATCTGAGAGCAACAATGCTACTGTTATTACCAAGGTCATTATCTTCTCCCACTGTAAGATCCCAGGGTCTGGGCTTACAAAGCAAGAGATAGTTCCAGTGACCTTCCAAGACCCTTGGTGTTTTCCCATCCCACAATCTGAAACATGAGGAAGGAATGTAAATGGCACATATGGGAAAGGACCCAACCAGCATGACTGATGCCCAAGGGCCTCAGGAGCGGCACACCCCTGTTCATCCTGGGCTCCCTAAAATACTATTCTGAGCGATACAGTTAGACAGCCGTTTACACGTCTGCTTTGAGGCAGTGTGACCTATGGTGAGAATGTCAAGTGAAACAAAAACATTCTGACATTTTAAGAGCTTTAATTTACTCACGATAAAAGCCAGAGCATCTGAGTATGTCAAGTTTATAAGACACAGAGTTTAGAACAGGAGTGTGCCTACCTAATGTGAGGGCATGTCAGGGAGCTGATGGGCTTGTTGGGAGCACACCGTCAGTGCATTTGGAAGAAACAGAGGCTGGCATTTGCAAACCATACGTCAGGCTTGACTCAGAGGGAATCTCTACCGTCATTCCGGTCTGAACCCAAGTTCTCTGTGAAATTAAACAATTGCCAAGGTGATCTCAGAGGTCCCGGGAGGACAAGACCTGGAAGACTGATGGCCGTCAGTAGGTGTAGTGAAGACAGCATTGACTTTGAGTTATACAGACTTGGGGGTGATCCCAACTCCACCATGTATAGGCTGAGCACCATCAAGCAAGTTGCTCCATATCTCAGCTTTGGTTTCTGCCTTCAAGTGGGAGAGACACTGAGAACCATAAAACCAGCCAGTTTCTTACTCAGGTTGCCCTGCATTCCTCCCTTCCTCTTGCAGTTCCACAGGACCATGTGACAGCTCTGCTGTCATGTCCATGTGCCATGCCCATGCCTGAACTACTACGCCACTATGACCCATTACACTCTTTCCCTTCAGGTTTGGGACAGAGGATCATGGTGACATCAGAAGCTGTGTGCTGGAGGTGATGCAATCACAACACCAAAAGGCACATATCCCTGAATCCATGCTTGGAGGAGAGCTGCCTGTTTTGGACTTTAAAGTGAGTAAGAAATAAGCTTGGATGTACTGAGCCACTGGGATTTGGAGTGTAGTTGTGATAGCAGATATTGTGACCCTGATACTTTTGCAAACAGGGGCGGGGATAATTTTTTTGAGGGCTGAAGTATACTTTGTGTGTGAAATTCCCAGGATGGGTGTTGGTTTGTTGCAGGGGTCTCATAAATAGGATGTGCTATCGTCTAGACTGGTTAGTTAATCGTCAGTCATCAGTACCATGTAGACGTATGCAGAGTTTTGCTAGACTCTGAGGGGGATTCTTGAAATTTAAAACAGCTCTTGCTCTCAAGTTCCAGGTCCTTAGTGTGGGAAGAAAACTGTCCTTCGTGTGTGTGTCTATTCTAAAATAGTAGGCCTTTGAAGGACAAGGGCAGAGCAAGTGTCTCTAGGATTGACCATTAGAATTCAGAGGAAGGAGGGCTCTTTGGCTAGTTAGGCAAGACTTAATAAATCACCCAGATATCAGAAGACAGCAGCTACTGAGGGCACCGTGAATAATGGGCGATCAAAAAAAGATTTCTATTTCATTTTAGGAGACTGGACATGATATATGAATTCTCGTAACAGATATTCTTTGCTAACCACGTTAGCCATGTAGGCTACTTAGAAAATGAACCTGGAATATGGAAACAGCTATCAATTAGGAAAAGAGACTCATTATTGAGCCATTTTATAACGTCAAAAGACAGAAACAATTCAAGTGGCCATAGTGGGAGAATGCATAAGTAAATGCTGATGTAATATGTCCTTAAGAAATGCCATTGAAGTCCCCAGCTTCATTTATCACCATTGCATCAGTGACTCCCACATTCATAACTGTGACCCTGGCTTCTCCAAGCTCTGTTTCCACAGCTCCATCTCCACAGGATGTGGCTGCCTGGATGTCGCCAGGTACCTTAAACTCAGGCATCCGAAATCTGAGTTTATGATTTCTGCTTTCCCATGCCCCCTACCACCCTCCAATGCGGTCACTTCCAGCATCTTTTGCCTCACTTATCCCAACTGTGAGAGGTGGGATTCTAGGAATTTTCTGTCATATTTCCTTTCCCTCCTCCCCATATCTAATCCATTAGGTCCCATGTGTCTTTTTAAGTTCACTCTCTTCATCTTAGCTAATACCTCCTTGGTCTATGCCACCATCTTCTTCCACGGAGACAGTGGCTTAGCTTCCCAGCTGGTCTTCCTTCCTGCACCCCAGGTCTCCCTCTAGTCTGTTCAAGATCAAGTCTGATCTTCTCACCCCTGCTGCTTCTCACCCCTGAAACTTTAATGGCTTCCCACTGCTTTTAGAAAAAGCCTGAAATTTTTAAGATGGCCCACTGAGCACCTTGTCTGAGCCATGCCTCTCTCAGCTCTCATTTAGCTATCCTCTCTACCTCCTTCTCTACCACCCACAGCATATCACACAGCTGTCCCCCTGCTCAGAATATACTTTCCAATCCTGCTCTTCCTCCCACTCCCAAAGGCACAACTGCCAGGCTCACGCCTCCCTCTCCTCTATCTCTCATAGACTCAGCCATCTCAAGGAAGAACTCCATGACCTCCATGTAGACCAGGCTCCTTTGGAACCTTTTATCACAGCCTGGATGGGGGAAAGGTGGCTTAGGATGTTCTAGATGTTGAGAAGCCAGGCATTAAGAAAACCTTTGTCACTGGTAATGCAGAGTGGCAATTCCACCTTTAGAGGTGGGGTGTTGGGCCATAGATCAGAGACACGATATTGAATTTGAATCACGACTAGTCATTTTTGTCTATTGCCAGACAACCCTCTATTGCCCCCACTCTCATGGAGCTTAGCACGTATTTAACAAGTTTCGCAGCCTGGCTCCCAGAAAAGCACATTTGTATTCAAGCAGCTCCTGCAACTGTGTTTTAGTTCCTTAAGTGAGACATTTAATTTTCTGGGTCTCAGTTGCAATAATCTTTTCCGACTGCGCGGTGGTGACTTGGGCAGCAGTCACACTGCTGAAATCCTTGGCGATCTCAGGCCTTGAACGTGATGACAGGCAGAAGCTAGGCTTTGAATCTGAGCAGCTAAAGGTGTGGCATTTCCAAGACCCTTCCCTGATCCCTCAAAGGACTTATGTTATTAAAGCAGTGAACAGAGCAGGTCCTGGCTGGCAAGGGCCCAGGGATTAACGTCTAGGGCGTTAACATCATAATTGGGCCAGGGTTGAAGGCAGTAACATCTGCTGTGGTAGGCTCTGGTGCCAGGGCCCACGCTATACCTCCTGGCTGGCTGGCTGGGCCTCTGTCTTGGGAGGCAGCCTGGGTGGACTTAAGGCTGCACTTAGCACCTGCTCCAGAGCAACTGTCAGGTGGTGAAAAGTTCTTATTAGGGCCAAGAAATTGACTTGTGTCTTGGGCTTCTCAAGAAAGAATGGGGACCCATGGGAGATTCGGCTCTGTGCCTGAAGGTGCCCAGGGACTGGTAATTGAGTTACCACTAAAGTGTCGAGAGGCTGTGGTCAGTGACAAGTATTAGTGGCATGAGGCTGGCAGGCAGTTCTGGGCCAGTCTGCTTTTCCTCTTTCACATGCAGGACTAGGGATTCTTTTCTTTTTAAGGCATTTCCCGAGGTGGCAGCTCTGGTGGTCAGGTGGGCAAAGGGAAGGTGGCAAAGGGAGACTGACATACATTGCTGAGAGACCAATGCTCTTGTAATTATTTTCCAGATGGGGAAACCAAGGCTCCAAGGGGGTGGTGACCTGCCTAAAACCAGTTGGCCACACAAGGGAGAGGGGCTTAGAATTTCATGGTTTGCTGAGTCTACACAGCCTTTTCTTCATCATGGGCCATTTGTGGATGTGGCTGAGCTATGTCACCATCACCTTCTGTGCTCAATATTCTGCTTCCAAAAGAGATTTCAATCCCGTCCATTTCTTGTCACCAGCCCTGGTGCCAGTGGCTCCCATCTAGATGACCACAGAGCCTCCTAACCAGTCTTTCTGCTCTTTCTTGATCCTTCATGGCTTCCTGTTGCTCAAGGAGCAGAAATAGACTCAAGTGGGTCACTTCCCTGCTTCCTGCCCTTCAAATGTCATCATGTCGTTAGGCTAGAACACAAAATATTTAAGGATGCCCACAATATTCCACATCTTTTATCCCCTGCCGTCCTCCCTAGCTTCTCTCCTTTTATCTCCCCTCCCTGTGCTCTAACTGCACTGGTTTTCTAGTGCTTTCTGGAAGACTTTAAGCTCTTAGTCCTGCCTCAGGGCCTTAGCATGTACAGTTTCTTCTCCCTGAATGCTTTCCTCTAGTTTTTGCCTGGATGACCTTTACTTAATCTTAAATATTTCTTACTCCAGGAGTGTTTATGGATCTTGCTGTCTAGCCATGTATTTCTCTCCAGTACACTGTATTCTGTGTTCATCACTCTTTTGGGGGATGCTGGGGATCAAACTCAGGGTTTTGTGCATGCTAAGCTTTTACGAACTCCTCAAGATTAGGGTCCTTGCTAACCCATGATGGCTCTCCTTCCCACGGTACCCCCAGCTCCTCACACACTGTGGATTTCCAATAAGCACATTTTAAATTTGTGGGATAAATACCTGGGACTAGAGAATAGTCAGCCTCAGCTCTGATAATGTAAATGCAGATTTATAGAGTCCAGTTCATTAGAACGTGGTTTCATCCATGTATTCACCCATGACTCATTTCCATCAATATTTACTAAGCACTGACTGGGTGCTGAGAATGCAAAAGTGGATGAGGAAACTTGCCAGCACCCCCCCCACCACCGCAGCTCAGGTGGGGTGGGGGACAGGGTAGATATGGAACCACATAAGGGCAAAAAGTGGGCCTTCCAGGTCAGGTTGTTCCAAGTTTGACTAAGGATCCAAAAAGCATCCATAATGTGAAAATAATCATACCCAACTTGCAGGAGCAGGCGAAAAGCTACACTAGAACAAAGTTCCATAAAGAGCTGCTGTGGTTTGTTATTATTTCTCAAGGGTGCATAAAGTGAAATTAGGCCAGTTCTACCCAGCTGGGGGAGTCAGGCAGCTTCCACGATGGGGTAGCAGTTATCAAGGAGGGTAGACTGGGGGAGGACTTTTAGGTAGAGGAAGTGGTGAGAATAAGGAAGGATTGCTGGGGAAACCTGACCTTGTGATCTTTTGAGAATTTGAATCCCTCATTTTTTCTCTCTCTTGAGTGGTTCACACTATCCTCACTTTTCCCAGAATGGTTCTGTTTGCCTATTGGGGACACTCCCTGTGTCCCCTCCTCCCCCCCACTCTTACCCCTGCTCTCATTCTTGTCCTCCTTGTATGAGTTGGCACCTCCAGTTGCTCCTTTTCCCTCAAAACTGGGAAGCATGAAACTGGGGACATGTCTGTCATCCATCAAATGCAATTGTGAGCTGGCAGCTGGGTTTTGTTACTGACTGCTCAGTCTCTCACCACATCTATCCAGGAGGCGTCTGCCCCTGGATGGACAAGTCAGTGTTGCATAGTGAGACAGTGAGATGGAGGGGAGGCCTGAGGCCACCTTCCACTCTGGGCAGGGAGCACCTCTAGCACCGTTTTGAGGAGGACCATCAATATCACTCACAGACCCTCTGCAGTGTCTCCAAGTTCATGTCCACCGACACCTGAAATGAGCATCAGCAACGTGAGCTTCAGACTCCAAGCCCAAAATTCAAGCACAGTCTCCAAATTAAACAGCTCTTCAGGAAAGAGCTAGAAGGATGTCCAAGAGCAAGGAGGGATTCTGGGGCCGTAGGGCCACAGCTGGGTAAGTATTGACTATTACTACCCATGTCACAGGAGCCCTTTCAGGGGAAGGACTGGAGTAAGATCAGAAAACCCCTCAGCTTCCAGAACCCCTGCTTCCTGCTCTCTAGGGACTCAAATTCCTTTGCCCAGGAGCAGGGCCTTTTGTCACATGCTGACAGAGAATCTTATGGCAGAGGGACTCAATTGGCCTTGGGTAATACATTCCCTTTCTGTGCCTCAGTTTCCTCACCTGTAGGATGGGATCATAATACCACTTCAGAGGTGGCCTCCAAGCATTTAGCATTGCAGCCAGAACAAGTGTCTGAAAGCCCAAGGGTCACTTCTTGTTTATACCTCTAATGGCTCCTGATGTCCCTCAGTGTCATTTCCAGAGTCCTCACCCAACCCACAAGCACTTCTGTGTCTAATTTCCACTTTCCTGTCTCTCCCATTTCTCTCCTCCATCCCCTCTTCTGTCTTCCACTTGTCTTGTAGCACAACAAGCACCCTCAGGACCTTTGCCCTTGCTATTCCTTCTACCTGGAATGCATCCGCCCCAGATATCACATGGCTCGCTTGCTCATTGCCATTGGGGGTTCTGTTCAATTACCACCACCTCTGAGAGACCCTTCCTGACCCCCTTACTTTGTATGGCATTTCATTTCTGTCACTCCCTGACCACTCACCCCGCTTTGTCCGTCCTGCCCCTTGACAAACATTGATGTATTTGATTGTTACTTGCCTCCCTCTGCCCGTCAATCTGCAGAGCCCAGGAGAGGAAGGTCTTTGCCTTCTTGGATCTCTGCTGATTTCCAGTACTTCGAACTGGGTCTGTCTCAGTGTGGATAGTCAATGATTACTTCTTGAACAAATGTATCATGTGCAGTAAAGTCTGGGAAAACATGCCTGGCCCCTCGTAAGTGTTTGATATATGTGAGATTTTACTTTCCTCATTATTAAATGAGAAAATACATTTAAAACGCACACCCCTTTGGGAGGGGCAACAGGCTGATTTGAATTCATGCTGGATTCCTGTAAAAGGGAGGATCCAGTTGGGAGACCAAAGGAAGGCAAGCCAGGGGCCCTGTAGACGGGCTTCACTTGCTAAGCAATTTTGCCTCTGGCCAGCTCTGTTTATGTCTGTGTGTGCGCCAATTCTCCAGGCAATTGGATTGCATTACCCTTTTCATTCTAATAATATGAACAGAATTCAGATGTGGTATTTGATGATGTCTTGCCTATTAAACGGCTTCAGGACTGCCTGGCTCACTGCAGCAAATTAGTGTCAACTGGAGGATCGCCGCACTTCCTCCGGAGTGCCAGCGTTTCTGTGCAAAACCCAGCCATTTACAGTTTATGTCTAAAAAATGAATTTTTATTTCATTGGCTTAATCTTTAGAGGTATCAGAAATGTGTGTTTATTCCCAGGGAGACTTCTGTAAGATTCCTCTAACAAGGCAAGAGCTGGAAGGTTTCCTGAAGAGGGAGAGAGAGAAGTACACCCTGCCTGCTTGGAATCGCTGAGATTCCTGCTGAGAGAAATCAGAAGGGAAGCTGACTTCAGCTTGGGAGGGAGTTAAAATCTTGAGATCAAGGCTGACAGACTGGGGTGCTGGGGGGAGGGGAGACAGGGGTGATAGAGAGCTTTTTTCCCAGCTCTGTTCTCCTAAATCAGAAGTCTGGGAATTGCGTGCATCCAGCTCTGGCCCAGCCCCTTATAAGCACTCAGTAAGTGTAAGTGCGATCAGAGTTGAATTCAGCCAGTGAGGTTTAGAGGCTGTGTTCACTGCTGTGCTCTGAATGGGGATTCGACCAAGTCCAACCCCCATTCCCCAGCTCCCAGCACAGTCACATTACCTAATAATTTGTCACAAATAGCCAGCAGTGTGGAAACCTTTGCTGTGGCTCCGGGAAGGATGCTGTCTTCCCAGGGGAACCTCCAGTGGGTGGGAGCATGCTCCAGCTCCACCCCCATGCTGAGGGAGGTTGGGCTCTGATCCAGAAGGGCCTACTTCTGCTGAGCCTAATGTGACTACTGTTGACTCCAAGGTAGCTCTTTAGGGAAGGGGCCTGTGTGATTGTAATCTCCGACTGGTCATCTTGTTGAGGAACATTTCTATTCGGCTCCTGCCCTGCTGGCCTTCTGTCCTCAGACACAGAGGGAGGACAGACAGCTTGCACTGCCAGGAGCAGCCTCACCCAGTCTGCTGCGGCCCATCTGCCTGGTGAAGACTCCTGTGATCCTGGGAGTTAGAGAAGTGGCAGCAGCCGGCTACCAGCTACTGTGGCTCCAGTGCAAGGCTGCTGGTTATTGAGTGCAGTATGGCCAGCAGAAGGAGACCTCTGAGCACCAGTGATGGGCGGATGTGACAAGTGGAGATGACTGGGCCAGCGACATTTGCAAAGGAAGCTGTGAAAAGGTGGTGTGTTGAGAAAGGAATTGGAAAGGGAGGGCTTCATTCTTCCTCCCCTCTCCTTCCCTCCCTCCTTTCTTTCCTTCCTTCCCTTCTTTTCTCCTTCTTTCCTTCTTCTCTTCTTGCCTCTTCCTGTTTCTCTTCTATCTATGTATTTTTCCACTTATCATCAATATATACAACTATCATCTATCTATCCATTATCTATCATCTGTCTATCTATCATCCATCTTTTAAACTTTATAGATTTCCTAAGACCTTACTATATGTCTTGTACTATCTTAGTCTTTGGGGAAACAGCAACAAACAAATTAGAAAAACCTTTTGCTCACTTGGACTTATATTCTAATGATCTCTATCTAGCTGTCCATCTCATGAAGTGATTCAAAACAACACAGACAATAAAAGTTACAGAGACTCAGGAGCAAAGTATGTGTCAATCAGAAGAGGTCAGAACCACAGGAGAAACAAAGAACACCAATGGGGGGCCAGTGTCCTAAAGAGTTGCCAGTGCTAAGGGAGAACTTTGGCCTGAGTTACCACACAGCCAGAGCAGAGGCAGAAAGTGCATGAGGTCCATGGGTCTTATTTGCCAGAAAGGGAGGTCACCACTACCTTTATTTCTCCTGCTAATGAAATGTGCTATCTAGTCATATTGCCTTTTTTGAGCTTTACAATAGTCTCATGATTTAGTTACCATTATCAGCCCCATTTTACAGATAAAAAACCTGGGCCTTAAAAAAAGTTAAGTGCCTTGCCCAAGGTTTCATCTGGAACCCATCAGAGTTGAGAGGAATTGTCAGGCAGTCTAAACTGAGAGGCTTGCTCTTCCCCTGTCCTTCACTGCCTCTCTTACAGGGCAAACTGAGAAGGTACATCAGTGGTCCCCAGCTGAAATCCTAATTGTCCTGGAAGACAGGAGAAACTAATCGTAAGAAGGGACACACCCACATGCAATGGGAAAACTGAAGACCAAGTATGGAGTTCATCAGCTTTAAGGTCCAAGACCCCTACTGGCCCAAGAAACGGGAAGAGCAGAGCTCGCCTGGTCTACGCCAACCTGAAAACCCTACCCCCATTTCTTGGTCGTAAAGGCATGACCTTAGTGAGAGAAGGGAGTGGAAAGGCCCCTGTTAACCTAGCCTGGCTCCCCCTGTTCCCTTGCCCATGCTTTTATCACGGAACCTCATTAGGTCTCCCTCAGCCACTGTATTATCAGGAGCAGGAGCGGGAGGCCGCTCTCCAAGGTGCTGAAGCAAGTGGCTTTCCTTCTCTTCAGATGGGCTCCTTGTCCTCTGGCTCACTACTTCTGGTAACCAGACTAGCATCCTGGCAGGTAAAAAAGGAGTCAACCTGCACAAATGACTTGAGAAAATGTGCCAGTGTGTAAGCTTTCAAGTTTATTGACAGGGAATGGCAACACTGAGAGGTAGCTGAGTGACTGTGGGCAAACTTCTTAAATCTCCTGTGCCTCAGTTTCTTCATCCATGATGTGGGAATAATAGTAATACTCATGCTGATCCCAAAAGGAGTTGCTATAAAGATCAGAGTTACTAATTACTGGGCACTTAATGGTTTCTGGAGAATCCTAAGTTACATATCTATGGTCGTCATCGCTACTGTGGTGTATGGCAGAATTATGACCTGCTGGGGGAAACTGAGCCCTGGGGGTTCAGTGGCAGCTGGCAACATAGAAGACGATCTTGCTCTCATCTCTTTCCATGACATTTTCATGCTAGACAGGAACCTACTCCTCATCCAATTTTCTGTTGTATCTTAGAATTCTTAGTCCTTCAACCCGTTCTAAAATTTTGAATTCGGTGTGTCACACAGTTTTTAAACAACTTCTGTACATCAACAGTGAGTCAGTGTCCCCCCACATCTCTCAGCTCTTTGTTGGGTATGTTGGGGGGATCTAATCAATTATTGTTTGCAAAGCAGTTGAGAAATTCTCTTGTGAAAGTTGCTATAGAAATGGAAGCTGATGTATTATTATTATTACATGTGCTTATAATTGTTTTCAAAGTGTACTGATTGGGTAGGAAAAGGGGAGACCATATTTTCTTCCTTGATGGTGGTGGATAATGTTTTGTAGGTTGGACTTGATGGGTGTAAGTTGCTTCATGAAGTCATTGTATCTCCACAGCTATAGGAATCCACAATGGGAACGGTACAAAAGGATTTCTCCTTTTACTTTTGCACCCCACTTCCTTCAAAGCCTATTTTCACTAACGAACGTGAAAAGAAACATTGTAAGAACAACCATATTATCCCAACTTCAAAAGCTTCAGTACATATTTCAATATAAAATTTCCCGCAGAAAGTCAAATTTGGTGGATAGAATCCTTTTCCTATAAATTTATGCTAAACATTTAGCAAGATTAAGTTGAAATCAAAACTTGAAGCAGAAACAAGGGAAGGTAGGGATAGAGATAAACTCCAACAATTAAAATTTTACCTATCTAAAATGTTATCAGAAAGCTTGGTTGGATTTGTAAAAGTTTGTGTGACTTTAAAGTTGGCACATCTGGGAAAGATCTTTGTGGGGTTACATGTGTGTTTCTTTCCTCACTCTCTGCTTTCCCCAACATCATGGAGAAATGCCTGTTTTCCAGGTATGGTTAGCCACCAGTCAATGCAACTCACCCCTCATTTCCTTCAATGTATCTGTTTCCTAATGAAGTTTGAAATGATGACATCAACCATGGATCCTGAAAACAAAGTATACTGGGATTACAGTTTAGCTGTGCGCAGAGGAAGACGCCAGGCGTGGGTGCAAGCTGTTGGAGTGGGGATGACGTCTGAATTAAACAGGAGTGCCATCAACTATCAGCAGCTCTGTGGCTAAGTTTTAGCTCTTGCTGCACAAAATTGATTTGCAATCAGTTATATTTGTTTTTTTTTTAATCCCATAAAACTCAAGAAGCCTACTCCAGTCTTTAAAGTTGAACAGCCATCTGCTTTTATTTATTTATTTATTTACTGACGGCACTGAGGTTTGAAGTCAGGGCCTCACACTTGCTAGGCAGGCGCTCTACCACTTCAGCCATCCCGCCAGCCCTTTTTTCATGATGGGTTTTCTCAAGATAGGGTCTTGAGAGCCATTTTGCCTAGGGCTGGCTTTGAACCGTGATCCTGCTGATCTCTGCCTTCTGAATAGCTAGGATTATAGGCTTTGCCTTGTTCTCTGCTTTGGTGTGATTAAAATGTACATCTCAAGCCTGGAGTAATGACCATCTCCTTCTCCACCGGCCCTTTGAACTCCAGTCACACCACACAGTCCCCAGGCGAGGCACTTCTATTCAGCTCGATTCTCACCAGCCCTGCCACCCTTCCCAGTGGTAGACATTGACGTCTTCTCCTCCCAGTTCCTGGATCATTCCTGCATCATGAGAGTCCTCACATACTCATAAGCACAGGGAAGGATGAGCTGAGTATTGCTTCCTGAGGGTAGACACTGATTTTTCATTGTCTCACAGACCTTGCTATGCTGGTCTGGCCCCACTGTGTGGCAGGCAGTAGTACCTTTTATTCAAGCATCAGGTTACTGTCATCTCATGACAGCTCTGTGGGGGTTTTGTTCCTGGTGGATTAGCTGTATTGCAGATCATCACTGAGTACAGTGATTCTGTTGCATCTTGATTTTAAATATTATGGATTCCATTACTTACTTGGCTGTGGTCAGGCCTATTGACTTAGCTCTCAAAGCCCCCACTTCCTCCCCTTGCTACTCGCCATCCAAGGCCATGCCACCTTCATTTCTCATCTGGATAGAGACAGTGGCCTCCTCAAAGGTCCACCCACAATTACTCTTGTTCCTTCTCCTCTCATTATCCAAACCATAGCCAGAGGGGTCATTTGAAATGCAAATCTCATGACAGGTTTCTTCCCTAGGTACTTTGTTTTCCTTCTTGGTCCTTAATTATCTCAATTTGCTCTCCTGCCTCAGGACCTTCGCTCATGCTGTCACTCAGCTTAGACACCTCTTTCCTTGCTCACCTGTCACCCAGTTACCGTGCCATCTCTCTTCCTCCAGGCTAATTAAGCCTTGAGTTATACGCTCTCCTGGCTCCCCATGTGTTGCCTTCACAATGCTTACTTCGCACAGTTTGTACCTGTGTGTGTGTGTGTGTGTGTGTGTGTGTTAAGCTCTAAGAGCACAGAAACTGAGTCTGTTGTTACTTCTCACTCTATCCCCAGAACTTAGGCATCCCACGCACAAAATGAAGAATTAAAAATATGGTTGAATGGATGAATGAATGACTCTGGGGTAAGAGTAGGATCTTTGCTTAGCAAAGCAAGAGCTAGAGGAGCAATCTTTACACTTACACATCTATCATCCAACCATTGGGAAGATGTGTGCCAGCTGGTTAACAGCACTGCCCAGCTCTGTGACCAGCAAATCCTTGTTAGCAGCCTGAGCTATGATGCAATTTTTTCCCAGTTTAAGTTCAGTCCTTTATAAAATAACTCCACTGACTTGTGGCAAGTGTCCAAGAGGCCCGTAATGAAATGCAAATAAAAAATTTAAAGACTGTATGATTTACAGAAAAAGTAATGCCGCACCCTGCCGAGTTTTCCTCAGAGGAATACAGAACCCAGAATTCACCACTGTGGTAGATGCTGGGCACCCACTGCTTCTGACAGCATGAAGGAAATGACCCACCCTCACCAAGGGTCCAGCAAGTCGCGAGACCTGCCTGTCATGTCTCATAGCCTTATAATTCAGGGTGCCCCAATACTCCTGCACTGGGGAGCATGCTTCTCTCTGCCTTGAGCCCCTGCCCTTCCTCACCTCCTTCTGCAGTCTCCAGGGCCCCGGGATGAGCCTCGTTCATCATCTATCCAGGTCATTAGCCTTATTCAACTTAGCACCTCCTTAGTTGAGTGAAGTTCTCAGTGAGTGGACCCACTACCTCCTCCATTTGCTGGCGATCATCCTGGCCTCTTTCTCCTCTCTCCAATATCTGTCCTGTTCCACCCACCTGCAAGTCTTGCCCCAACCTGTCCCTTTTCTTCAGCTCTACCACCCAAACTATCTGCCCCGTAAGACTTTGAGACAATCTCACATTACTCTTCCTAAAGGAAATATGACTGGGCCTGAAACTCCTGTCGCCTCCTTTTTATTAAGAAAAACACCCACCTCCCTCCCGGGACCTGCCCAGCCCTGTGTGAGCAGGCTCCTGCTACTCTTCTTTCAATGCTGTCCTGGACTCAGGTGCCCCCAGCCCCACCCCTTCATTAGGGTGTCTCAGGTGTGACACATGTGCTCAGCTGCACTCCTGGCCGCCCCCACCCTTCCTCTGCCTCTCAGAACTGTGACTCCATCCTCCTGGCCGCCCAGGCAGAAGGACTCAGTCACCCCAACTCCTCTCTCTAGATCATACTCAGCTTCCAATCAGCCTGCACAGCCTGTCAGCTCTCCCCAAACCAGACCACCACAGTGCCTGTGCTACCAGGTCCAAGCCACCACCAAGTCTTGCTTGGATGATGGCAGCAAGCCTAGCTTGTCTGTTTCTGTTCTTGTCCTCTCTCTATGCAGTTCTCAACTGAGCGTGTGGAATAGCATTGCTAAAACATGTGTTAGGCCAGTTCACTCTTCTGCTCAAAACCCTTAAGGGGCTCCCATGTCACATGGAGTCAAAGCCAACGTCCTTGCAGTGTCCTGTAGGACCATGTGACTGTCTCCTTTACCCTGCTACCTCTTTAGTCTTTTCCCTGCTTTGCTTGCTTCATTCCAGCCATATTGGCCTCCTTGCTGATCTAAAACACAGCAGGCACGTTCCAGCCTCAGGACCTTTGCACCAGCTACTCCCTCTACCTGGAGCACTTTTCCCAGACGTTTACCATTTATGTATTATTCCCTAGGTGTTGTTTGCTCCTTCATTTCCTTCAAATGTATTTATTCAAATGTTAATGAAGTCTTCTCACTAAGGTCTTCCCTGTTCACACTATATAAAATTGCAATGTTCCATTCCCCAGAAAGAAAGCCAACTTTTCACACTTATTTTTCTCCTTAACATTTGCCTCTATGTAGCATGCAGGGCTGGCTTCAGTGATACTTGAACTCTGTGATGACACTAACCTTGTGTCTAGAAAGGACTCTTGGTCAAAGCTTGGTTTAGTGCCAAGTCTTTGTCTCAAAATTCATTTTATATAGATAACATATATACTAGTTCTATATACACAATACATATTATGTACACATGTGTGTGTGTGTGTGTGTGTGTGTGTCTGTGTATTTAAAATGGGTCCCACACTTTACATTCATTGCTCCTAGCAACAGCTCAGCCTACTTATCTTGTTCCTCATGTCCCCCCACTGGAACACCAGCCCCACGAGGGCAGGTATATCGGTCTCTTTGTCCATCTCTAGAAGCACTGACACTGGCACAGAGCCTGGAATGTGGCAGACGCTCAATATGCTTTGCTGAATGAGCGAGACCTCCTGGCTAAGCAAGCCGGGAGCATCCTTGACACTCGTCAGCCTTCTCTGCAAACCCCCCTCCCCCGTCAAGTTCCGTTTTGCTCCTTGATAGATTTTGAGTTTTCCTGCCTCTCTCCGTTCCCTTTTCATGGCCCTCCGTCAACCTGCCTGATGGCTTCTAATAAGCCTCTTCCCGGTGGCCTCCCATTCGTCCCTCCACCTCCTCCCACAGTTCCTGCCTTCTATCTGCAGAGCCCAGGAAAAAGGGAAAGTCCTTGGCATGGCCTCAAGGTCCTGTCCAACTGGCCCTGGTCCTCTTCTGCTACCTGCCCGCCTCTGCAGCACAATTTCTCTGGCCTCCTTCTGACCCAGTAAACATGCTTTCTGGTTTTGCATTGGAATTCATCTGTCCTGTTTCTGGAACACTCTTTGTCCCCTCTAACTCTTGCTCACGCTCAGACCCCAGCCCCTTTCCTGAACCCCTGCACTGACTCTCCCTGCGTCCACTGTGAGCCACGCATCTCTTTCCTGTAAGAGTCTCACGGTAAGGACATGTGCTGATCAGCATGTTATTTTGACTGAAGGCTCTTCTGCCCACAAGACTCTGAGGGCAGAAGGGCAGGACCACACCTGCGGGACCTCGCATCTCCCTTGCTCAGAGAGTTGCCATCAGGTAGTAATGTCACTTGGTGTGTGAAGTGACATGGCCACCATGCTGAGTAATTAACTCAGGGTGGCCTCACTGTTTAGATATTTGTTACACCCTGTCCCAGGGAGGCAGACAGCCTCAGGGGCATGAGAATGACATTAGGACTGTAGAGCCAAATGCAAAGTAGCCAGGCAGCAGGAGACCTGGGCCTCACAGGCTGCCAGAGATGTTTCCTTTGGTAGGCATGGAGTTGGCCACCATGGTATTTCCTTTTTTCACTTGGGTGAGTTGCTAACACTGAAAAATTGGGAGGTTTCACGTGAAACTTTGAATACTTGGCTTCTTTTGAAAAATCAAAGCATCCAGCAAGCTCAGTCTGCAGAGCATCATTTGGGGGAAGCAGCCCTGGGGCTGCCTGGCCAGGGAGAGCCTGGGTTTAGGGTGCTCCTCCTTTAGGCCACCTGCCTGGCTGCTCTGGGCCCTGGTCTCCTCCCTTGGCCATGGTGACCACAGAGCTGGACTATCTGAAATGGGAAGGGCTCTGAGACAGAGCTGGGAGAGGTCAGGAAGGGCCAGTCTGGAGAGGCCAGGGGTGCCTGAAGACTGCAGGAGTTCTGGACCCTGTGGGAACCCTGCACTGCATCCCCAGCCTGGGCAAGTCCTCTGTGGCCAAGCCTGTGTTGCTGCTCTCCTTCAGGACCACAATGCTAGAAGCAAGAGATGACCTGAAGATGAGGCCCTTTCTTGGAGGGTTTTTTCCCTTTGATTTTTTTTGAGACAGGGTCTCACTATGTAGCCCAGGATGGCCTTGAACTCCTGATCTTCCTGTTTCCATCTCCCAACTGTTGGGATTACAGGCATGGCCACCACACCAGCTTTCTTGGGAGGTTTTAGTGATAATGATAAGAACTCCAGGGTCTTACCTGATGAGAGCAGGGAAATATACCTCTTGAAATCATGATTAATTTTTTTGCCTTGGTTATTGCAATAGGAACAGACAGAGAGGGAGAGGAAGAAGGGGAGAAAGAAAGAGAGAGAGAAGGAAAGAGAGAGAGAGTGCAGAGAGGGAGAGTAGGGGAGAGGAAAGGGGGAGAAAGACAGAGGGAAAGAGAGAGAGAGGGGAGAGAGAAAGAGAGAAAGTGTGAGTTTGGGGGCATTTTCAGAGCTAGAGTTAATTCATTTCTGAGTAAAGCTCAGTGGACAAAATCATACCTGCCTCACCTAAATGCAGTTTCCCCTCTTCTCAAGAGTGGGTCTTTCTGTGGTACCGTGTGCATTCCCGTCTTCAATTGATTTGTACTAAGGGCTTGGAAATGCTTTGTCCTGTGTATTTCCCTGGGTCCTTGCAGTTTGCAGACTCCACTATGTGTTATTTGCTATGGCACTCACTGCTCATTGTTGTATGTGGAGGAACTTTAGGAAAAAAAGCCCTGTCTTTCAAAAAACAGAAGTCAAAAAGCCAGATGGAGCAGTCCAGTAAGAAATGATGACGTAGGCTGGGTGTGGTGGTACACACCTATAATCCCAGCTACTTGGGATGTGGAGGCAGGAGAATTTAGAGTTTGAGGCCATCCCTGGCAAAGTTAGTATGAGACCTTATCTCAAAAACAAAGCAAAAACAAAAGGGCTGGGAGTCCCTCCAAAAGAAAAAAGAAAAGAAACACTGTCTTTATCTCTGCCCCTACCGAAAAAGTTCCATTTTAATTCAGTTTGTTTTGACATCAGCATGATCTTCATCAATGAGAATTTCCTAAGGATCTCCTTGAACCACAGATTACATTTCTTTTCCACGTTGGGCAGTCCAGTTTCTAAGAGCACTCAGATCTTTTAGACATAGGTGCTGGGGAACACAGTCCTGCTCTTCTCTGCCGTAACTTGGTTTTTGCCAAGCTGGTGTCTGAGTCTTTGTTGTGTAGAATCAGGAAAGGGATAGAGAAGAGCAGAAAGACAGAAAGAAAGCAGACGGGATCACGGAGGGAAGCCAGGTCTGGCAGGACTACAAGGAGTCATGACTGATGAGGGGGACACGGGACATTGGGGCCAGACTGGGGGATTTGTGCGTTTGGTGGAGGAGACCCTGGAAGTTAGAAATGCTTCTGAATGGGTCCCTTCTAGTGTTCTTTGGGGATCAGGAGCAGACTGTGATTGGAATTCCTTTTTAATTACTCTTTGGCTTCTTAATATGACTCAGCAAAACTGAGCCACTTGGAGCCTTACAGTGTGTTAGGGTCACACAAACTCGGCCTGCTGGGCTAATGGCAAAACAGCTCCTGTAAGGAGAATGTCAACTGTCCCCCTGAGGTCCTGGGTAAGTAAGTAGAGCCTGGGTCAAGTGTCACCGCCTTGGGAAAAGCCACTCTCTCCTCCTCCAGCAAGTAGTTACCTTCTGGTTGTGCTCACACAAGTTCATAGATCTAGAACTTACCCTCTGTAAGGCACTTTGCCACTTTCCGAGCCTGTCTGCCTTCCCAAGCCACTCAGCTTTGTAGAATAGGACCAAATATGTCTTATTGCTCCTTATAGATTCTGCCCCCAGCTAAGACCACAGTGGATGGCTCCCGTTAGACACTCAGCAAGTGTTTGTTGAACGAATGAACAAAGCTACCAGCGGATGAATTTATTTAAGATGTTCAAATCCCTTTAACAAGGTTCACACCAAGGGCAGTATAGGATGGAGGCATCTAATAAATACATGATTTTATTACTTCTGGGAACCTATGTGAGTTAGGAAACAAATGTTCTCAGGAAATTGTACTGGGCCCTTGTCGTTATAATTCTTATGAATGATTCAGGGAAGGGAAGGCAAGTTTGCTGATGGTATGGACAAGCTGGCCCCCAAACTTAAACTTGTCTTGGTCTTCTGTCCTTCCCTACTGACCCACACCCAAACCGTAAGCAGATGTTGTTGGCTTCACCTTCAACACTGACCCTTCTCATCTCCTCCATTCCTGGAATCCAAGCCACATCTGCCTGCTCCAGGGCTGTTGTGATGGCCTGACTGGTCTACCTGCTTCTGCTTCATCCACCAGCCAGACCATGGCCCTGCTCTCCTTGACACTCTCCAATGGCCCACACTGTGCTCAGAGCCAAAGCCAAAATCTTCCCAGCCTGGCCATGGCTGTTCCCTTTCCTTCCTCTGCTCTGGGGACATTGGCCTCCTTGCCCTTCCTCCAATGCATGGAGCCATTCCTGTGGCTCTTGTCTTGAGGCTGTGTCTCCTTGACTTCCTTTGGGTTCTGCCCAGTATGGCCTCCCCATTTAAAATGGCAACGATTTTGCCTGACATACCCTGACTCCTTCCTGTTTAATTCTTCTGAATTGCACTTATCTCCGGCTGATCTAAATTTTGCTTTGTTGGTTGATTGACTGGCTGCTGTTTCCAGGAGAAGGAGGTCCCTCATGAAGGCCTACCTATGCTTTCCTTTGCTCTGGCCACTGTTGTATCCCAGTACCCAGGAGAGTGCCTGGCACAAGGAAGGGTCTGCGGTAATTCATAGAATGGACACTAGAGCTTTTCCTGGCCTTGGGCAGGGTCCTTCTATGGTACAAGTGACTCAGTTTCTGCTGTTTGCTGTGCTTGTACTGAGATGATATGATTGTGTGTGTGTGTGTGTGTGTGTGTGTGTGTGTGTGTGTGTGTGTGAAATGTCTATAGCTTAATTGTTGAGGATTAATGTTGCCATCTTGTCTTTTTCAGGGGAGATCAAGGGGCACTGGACATGAAAGGCCAGTGGAACCAAAGAGACAGGGACCTGTCTTCAGGTGGACAGTGGAGAGAAGGCAGAGGAAGTAATGTCTTGTGGGTGGACTCAGAAGGGACACACAACTCAGCCTCAAAGGAAAAGGGCCACTAGCCTGGAAGACACATGCTGCTCACAGGTCCAAGAGGGGACAGGCTGGCCTGCCTCTGGAAGGTTCTGCCTGGGAGGAGAAGGGATATACAAGGCTGCCCTGAAGCCTGGAGAACATGGGGCCTGGAATTGCCTCTATTTGGATAAGTATGCCCTAGATCAGAAGTATATCTTAAGATTTTATTTCCTATACTGGATGGGGCTAGACACTGGATTTACACTCTGTGCTTATGAATTTTAAAACTCATATACAGTTTTCATTTTTATAAAATATTGTTTTGGCTTTTACTGGGCACAGTAACATTGATCCGTGAATGGACAGTGGTGTGGTGAAAAGGGATATTCTGAGAATTGAGTTTCTTCCACCATGACCCATGGAAGGGAAACTTCTAGGCTCTTGGGAATGGGGCAGGTGGCAAAACCTGAAGTGGTTTTTGTGCCTTTGTGGTTTTGCTCAGAGACCTCAAATCCTCACCTACTTTCACACTGCTACGAGTGACCGAGGCCCAAGAGAGTTTCACGGAGACATGGAGTGGGCACGTGCTTTGTTCTAGGGGAAGAGTGTAGAGCTGTCATGTGCAGTAGTGACAGGTAAAGTAGTACAGCTCTGGCTGGAGAGCATTAGGGCTGCCAGGTGATTTGTGGGACTCTATAGGACACGAATCCAGGGAAAATGGTATGAACAAGCCTTCCCAAAGCCACAACAGTGAACAAACAAGGGCCCATGAATTTGAGTGTGGGCGTGTGTAAAGCTGTTTTTGGAGGAAGTTGAACCCTGGACTGTGAATTTCAAGCCTGGACAAGCCCAAGGTCAGGGCAGATTGTACTTAAATTCCAAGGGAAGGTGCTGCCCTTCCTAAAAGGGCAGGGGAGAGAGATACTGCTGGGCAGACTTGGAGCTGGTTGTGGGCTCTAGGAGAGGGAGATGGGCAGAGAGGAGGACCTACGACCTGCTAAGTGCTTCGCAGACCTGAGCACCCTAACAGACGCCTCAAATGCTTGCTGTTGTTCCCATTTTCTAGATGAGGAAATAAAGGCCAGAAGCTAGCTAGAAAGTTCTCTGACTAGCTCATGGCTTCTAGGTGTCTGACGAGTTCAGAGCTCAGCTTGTCTTGTGCATGGGACCATTGTTTAATTCCTTCCTTCTTCCCTCACTCAGCACACTGGGATCTAGGCTCTGCCCAGGGCCCTCCCTTTCTCCTGGAGTGGACAGTGAGCAAAGTAACAGGGCTGTAAGGGGAGCTAACCAGGAAGCGGTGGCTAAAGAGGGCAAGGGTCCAGGCCGACTGCTCAGGGATCCTCTTGCCACAGACACCTGACGCAAGAGGAGCCCACATGGGAGGGAAGGGCAGGGACAGTGAGACAGGAGAGAAGGGTTTTGCAAGTTGTGGGGCTGAGGGACTGCCAGTGAGACAGAGAGAAGGTGGCAGATGGAGCATGCATCCGACAGCCCTGTCACTCCAGGCTGTTGCTCACCAGAGGGTTGGGCGTGAGGGAGAGAAGAGGAAAACCCACTTCACACAGTGGTAGGAAGTTCACTGCTGTGGGAGTCTAAGTCGATGTGAGCTGGAAATACCGATGGTTTCCCATTAGGTGTGGGCGTTAGGCCTGCCCAGGAATTCCTAGCACGTGCTTAATGCAAACAGGAAGGGTGGGCACTGCGGGCGAGGGGCTGGACACCAACCCAAACTCTGGCCCTGCCAAGTCAGCAAAGTGACTGAGTGGAAATGGGGGCGTGGTCCCCATGCCATCTGATGCCATTTCTCACAGAGGAGAAAAGGAGCCAGGGAAGGGAGTTAACATCAGTCAGAGGCCTTTCCTGTGGTGACCATGTGCTGTTTCACAGGTCTCATTTCATGGAGGCCAGTTCCCATCTACAACTTACAAATAGGGAAACTGAGGACCAATGAAGTCAAGTAACCTGCCCTAGACTCCCAGCTGGTGGGCCTGTGCTGTGCCCTCCTAATTCCCCAACCTGTGACCCATCCTGTGAACTTGGCTGAGCAGCCATGGATCATCTGAGTCAGGAAGGAGTGGGGCCAGAGAAGCGGTACCTGGGGGCGGGGGTGGGGGAAGGGTGGGGAGAGGGCAACGTCAGGAATGAGATGATGAGGGGACAAAGAAGCAGGTGGAAAGTCGGACTGCTGAGATTGGCTTCATTTTGGGGATCAAAGAGCTGAGCGCTAATGCTAGCTTGTGCTGACTGCGAGCTAGTAGCAGCTGGAGTGCCCTCTCTGTCCTGTGCCCAAGCTGCCTCCCCTATCAGCGTGCCCCAGTGGAGGGAGGCCCCCAGGTCCTCTTGCCACAGTCTGCCTGAGTAAGCATCCCCCAAAGAGTCTGACTCATCCGCCTTGGCTCCCCCCACCAAAGCTGCAGGGAGGACAATGGCCCAGTGGCCCGGTACCTCCCAGCTTGGTCTGACTGCTCAGCCTCCTCTGGGAACAGTCAGCGATGCTTCCATCATGCTCTCTTCTTGGTACCTGCAGAGCCTCGGCTTCCAGGTCACCTCTCCTTCCCCAGCCCAGAGCTGGCTGACTTTCTGGCTTTCTCCCATGTCTTTGCATGTTTATGTGTCATTGTCCCTCCTGGGGCTGTGAGCTCCTGCAGGGCAGGGACAGCCTGAGTCATTGCTCATGACAGGACTTGGCACAAGACAAGGGCTGCTCAGCAAATATTTGTTGAATTCTAAATCAAACAGGAAATCACCCCACCCTTGCCTGGGAACCATTGCCTGGACTGTCCTGTGACCACGGCTTCTATCAGATGCGCTCACCTCGCATCATCCCTCAGATGCAAAGCACGCAGAGGCATCTGTCACATTTCAGCACTGTTTTCCTTCCTATGCTCTCGGTTGCTGGTTTTATTCCAGCCAATTCTCACTTTCTGTCTTGGAAAATCACAAGGAAACTCCACGCTGCTCCTGGAATTCTTGCCAACGTGATTCAAGCAGAATGGAGCACATGGCCCTGACTTCCCACACAAACAACGATGCTGCTACTTTCAGCGTGGTGGCCTCTTTCCTCTCGCCAGCCTGGGTTCCCTCCTTGCCCAGATGAAAGGAGGCAGTGTGTATGTCTGGTCAACCCCATGTGAACGTTACAAGACAGGCTGGCCCAGCCAGGGCTTGCCCACAGGTGACCCCTGGCAGGTGCACCCTGGGCTGGGCATGGTGGGTTAGTGAGTAAACATGAAGGTGCATTGTCTAGTGGGAATAATCTGGACCTGTCACGCAGCTCAGTCCCAACCAACTCCCTGCCCACCTACAGTTTTCTAAATCCTGGCCTCTTGCCAGTTTTTTTATCAACCATGTTTCCTGGGGTCAATGACTTGCTGTCTCTGGCCTCAGTTTCCTCATCTGGAAAATGGAAATGACATTATCACAGAACCATTATGAGGACTAAATGAGATAGAATCAAAGTGCCCAGCACAGGACTCAGTGCCAAGTGAGCATGCAGTGACGACCCTATGATGTGGTTATGTCTATGACATCCTCACTTGGTAGATGGGAGAAGTGGAAGTGCAGGGAAGTCAATAAGGTGCCCACTCACTCACTCCCTCACCCACCCCACCCCTGGCCTGACCCCTGCTCCATACCCCTTGTACACTGGATCATTTCTGGATCCCACACACCTCCCCAAACTCGCCAGGTTGACTTGTGCCTCTCTACCTTTGTGCCCATCTTGCGTGGAACATGTATCTCCTGGTCTCTGCCTGACTCAATCACATGCGTTCTTTAAGGCTCAGGCTCCAGTTCTCCAAGAAGCCTTCCTTCTGGGAACTACAGGTAAGTGCCCCTTAGTCTAGGTACACTTGTACCCGGCATACACTCCCGGACAGTGACAGTACCCTTCCGTTTCAGACATTGGGCTAGATCCTTTGTGACATGCTCTCAAAGTAGATATTATTTTCTCTATTTCATGGTCAAAGGGCCGGAATTTGAACTCAGCTAAGTCCTGCTACAAAACATTCTGATCTCTGTGGACATCTGGTTATGCGTGTCTTTTGCTGGATCTTGGTGTGCTTAGCTCTGTATCCCCAGGGCTCTGCACCACGGAGGGAAACAAACAATAGTGGTTGAGTGAATCCTGGGTACTCATGATGTATTGCTAGAATAATAGGGTCAAAAAAGAAAAGACGTGACAGAGCTCTGTAGAGTATTCCAGGTTCCCATCCTCCTCTGTGGCTTAAGCCTCATTCTCATTCAGAGCATAAGCCCTGCTCGAGTGTGTCGAGAGTGCCTGATCCAGTACCTGGCATGGACAGCATACATAGAACCCAGAGTGCACAAGCAGGCGCCTTTTCCCTAGAGCCCAATAACTTAGACAGCTCTGCCTTTGTGAACCAAGATGACACTGGGGCTCTGGAGTCCAACAGTTTTTGGTTTATACCAAGGGGCATAGAAGAAAGAGCCATCTCTATCCCCCAACCTCTGGGAAAGTGGATTTTGATGACTGTTGCATGCACAAGCACGAAGTGAAATGCCCAAGTGAGGTTAAAAAGTGCTAAGAATGCCCATCTTCTCCAGGCAGCCTGAGCGTTTCCTTTTTAGAGCAAAGCCTGTAATATTAACACACGGCAGAGAGAAGGAGAGAAAAACGACCGTTTCCCTTTGACATGGTGAAGATCACAGGGACTAGAGAGACCTTTGATCTGCATTAATGCATCACAAGGGGGCCTCTCCCACAAGCTGTGGGAGGCAGACATCCAAAGAACTTGCATCACTCCAGTCCACAGCATCCCTGGGCGCCTCAGATGACGGCCTGATATTGTTCAGAGTTGAGCAGGACTGCATCATGAGGACCTGCTGTGTCCTGGGCAGGAATGAGGCAGCCCTAACCCAGCTCCCATCTGGGTGTGGGGGGGTGGCTGGAAGACAAGGAAATTCAGGACACAGGCCTTGTCACATGGGCCCGTTTCTAACCAAGGGCATCGATGCCCTGAAGAGGCTCAGAAGGAACCAGGCTGTTGGTAGCAGGGACAAGCACAGATCATGCCCAGGAGGGTCACACCTGAGTTCATTAAGGAGTGCATCCAGTAACCAGCACCCCCATTTCCACCTGGCTGAGGGCTTCTCGCCCTCTCTTCTCCCCCAGGCTGGGCATTGCATGAAGATGGCCAGAAAAATCTGCAATTTGATGTCATGCAGACCTCGTTCTCCTGACTGTGTGTCAGACTTGCAGGGCTCTGGAGTGGGAAAGGTTTACAGTAAGGAGGGAAGAGCCCAGAAATTCAGGGTCATGTGCACGCATGTGCACGGGCCCAGGCCCACAAACAGAGAGGTATGCTTTGACATCTGTTCAGTCAAAAATACTAACTGCTCACCTACTCAGTGCTTCTTGGGTGTCAGGCCCATCACAGGGTCAGTCTTAACCAAGGCCATATTAGAATTCAATGTAATTCTGGGATGGAGGGCAGGGAATCTCACCTTGAGATCTGAGCCTGGACCTGAGGCCAGCTCTCCTTCCCCTTGCTGCTCAAGGCTGACTAACAGACTCGAACTGGGAGGGCAGGCCAAGGAAGAGTAAGCAAGGAAGGCACTGCCTAATTCTGTTAATTCTTGGCTGGACTGCAGTGTAATCAAGGGACCTCTCTCTTATCCACATAAGCTCCTAATGCTTACACAGCAAGAAAGGGAAATTAAGATAGGAATTTCCAGGGGGGAAAGCATGCATTTTAGGCTGAAATGTAAAGAGAACAGAGCCAGGAGAAAGTCAGTGTCTGATTTTATAACTCAGCTCTGAAGAGGGAGGCCTGGTGCTCTGGGAAGCAGCACCCTCGGAAGGTCAGGTGGATACCTGGGGAGCTGGTGAGGCTGGAAAGTACTGCCAGGAGGACACCACGATGGGGAGAGCCAATGGGAAGAGACCTATCCAAGGAGGGAGAGTCAGTGAAGGCTTGGGTGAGCACGTGGGTGACCCACTGGATTTATTTCTAACATCTCCTTGCTCTTCTCTTCCCAGTGTCCATCCTTGGCATGCAGCCAGGGGATTTTTCTAGCAAAGTCCAGTCTGGAGATTAGAGTGTAGGCTCTGGAGCCAATCTGCCTGGGCTTGAAGCCTGCTCTGCCCATATGTATGCTGTATGACCCCGAGCAAGTTACTTAACCATTCTGAATGCCTCTTCTTCATCATTGAGTGAGGATCAAGGTCATGCCAGACTCATAGCGTTGTCATGAGGACGGATGAGCCAGTGTGCGCAAGAACTTCCTCAGTGCCCCTCACATAGTAGGTGCTCAGTTAAGGAAAGCTGTTGTGATTATTTAATTGATTGACTGATTGATTGCAGTGTTGGGGATCAAACTTAGGGTCTTGCACATGCTAGGCACTCTGCCATTGAGCTGCACCCTCAACCTGTCATCATTTTAATTCGATTCATACTACTCTCTTTTTTTTTAAGCCCATGAATAAAAAACCAAAATACAAACAAACAACTCAACTCAAAAACGAACGAAGGACTTAAATAGACATTTCTTCAAAAAAAAAATAGGTAAATAGCTAATAAGTACATGAAAAGACGTCCCATATACTCTAATCATTAAAGAAAATGCAAGTCAAAACAACAGTGAGATACCACCTCACATCTACCAGGGTGGCTATTGTCAAGAAAACAGAAAGTAGTAAGTGCTGATGAGGGGGGCGAGAAACCGGAACCTTGTCTACTGTTGTTGGGACTGTTAAAATGGTACAGCCATAGTGGAAAACAGTATGGGGTGGTCCCTCAAATAATTAAAAATAGAATTACCATATGATCCAGCAATTTCACTTGTGAGAACATAGCCAAAAAACATTTCAAAGGGTCTCAAAGAGGTATTGTATGCTCATAGCAGTGTTGTCCATAACAGTCAAACCCCAAAATAACCTGAGTGTCTATTGTAGTATATGTAGTATGTGCATACAGTGGAATACTATTCAGCACTAAAAAAGGAAGGCAATCCTGTCATATGCTGTACCATGAATGAACCATGAGGAAGGATATTATGCTATGCAAAATTAGCCAGGTTAAAAAAACATAAATACAATATGGTTCCACTTATATGAGGGCCTTAGAATAGTCAAATTCTCAGAGTCAGAAGGTAGAACGGGGGTTGCCAGGGGCTAGGGAGGGAGGGATGTGGGGTTAAGGTTCAATGGGTTGTAGTTTGATAAATGAAGTTGTAGTTTGATAAAATGAAAAGATTGGATGTAGTGGCTACACACTGCATCCAATACCACTGAACTGTACACTTACAGAGGGCAAATTTATGTTATGTGTATTTTACCACAATAAAAAATACCCACAGGTGAGGCTCTGTGTTGTCCTCAGAGGAAATCACACTTCTTAGTCTATCATTGGTGCCACAGTTGGTTTTCTGTACCAGGGCTCCTTGCCTTCACCTCGGTGCTCCCTGTGGTCTGAGTGTTCTGTGGCCCTGACCCTCTGGGTCCTACCTTACTTCTTCCTGTGGCCTAGCTTCTCCCTCCCCAGGCCTCGATACACTACGAAGTCACATGGGCTACTGGGCCCCCATCTCGGAGAGGATGGTGACTCCCTCACTTGGGCTATCACGGAACCCCTCACTGGACTTTGGTCCTGTTCACTTGTCATTTATCACTGAGAGGCTGTGAGGACCCATGCCCTATCCTTTGTGACCTCCTAGACAGGTCTAGTACTTAGCACTGCACTTCAGCCAGTAGCTGCTGAATGGATTTGACCTCAAAAAAGAAAACCATGAGCCAGGTATAGTGGTACATGCCTGCAGTCCCAGCTACTCAGGAGGCTGAGGAGTTCAAGTCCAGCCTGGGCAGCACAGTGAGACTCTGGCTCCTAAACAAATAAACAAATATATACATACAGCAGATAATAAAAATAAAACAAATGGAGAACACACTGGCCGGAAGGACACTCATCACCCACTATTGTTTTAAAGCAAGCAGATGCCTGGGCGATAGGGCCATATTCAGCCCACCCAGAACCCTGAAAGACTATTTAGTTCCCTGGAGAAAACCTTCAGAGACAGCAGGCCCGGGCTGGGAGGGCTGCTTTTCCCTGCCTTCTTTCTCCTTGCCTCTGGAGCAGGAGGGATAAAGCAAGGGTTTGTGTTTCTCCTTTGAGAAATTAGGTCACTGGGTGTCGTTAAGTGTGCCTTACAGAGCTATGCTAATCAGTTCTCTTCTGGCCTAAATATCTGGTAATTATCTTGGTTTTTTGCTTTGTTAGACTTGGCTTGCTAAAACAGTTCATCGGCACTGTTACCTCTCTGCTCAAACTCTTGCAGGATGATATGAACCACCATCAAACAGCAAGCCCGCCTCAGCTCGCCTAGCGCCAGTCTTTATCCTACATGGGCTCCTCAGATCTTCCACAGTCTCAGAGGCAGGCCTTCCTATCAGCCTCAGTTCAGAGCACTCAGTGCTTCCGGGGCTCTGGGCTCCTTTTTTTCCTCACCCCAACCTTTACTCCCCACCCACAGTCCTGTCTTGGTCCTGCTCTGTGTGGGGATTCCCTGGACAAGTTAGATGTCCAGGGTGGTGCAGGGGCTCTGCCTCCCCCTGTACTAGTCAGGGTTCCCAGAGAAACAGAACCAATGGGATCGAGAGACAGATATAAAAGGAGATTTGTTATGGGGGTTGACTGTGTCCCATCACCTGGCCATCTGTGTTTGCAAGTAGGACAATCAGAAAAGCCAGCAGTACAATTTGGTTTAAGTTCGAAGAGCCAAATGCCAGCAGCTCCCATGCCTAAGGGCAGAAGAAGAGGGACATCCCAGCTTCATCTAGGAGCCTTTTTGTTCTATCTGGGCCCTCAATGTGGGTTGGATGGCGCCCACCCACACTGATGAGAGCAGATTTTCTTTACTCAGGTTATTGATTCAAATGAATAATCTCTTCCAGAAACACCCACACAGACACTCCTAGAAAGAATGTCTTACCAGCTATCTGGATATCCTTCAGCCCAGTCAAGTTGCCACATTCAATTAATCACCCCATCACCTAATCCCCAAATGTCTGCCTTTCTTGGGTCTACAGCTCCCTTACATCCTTGGAGGCATGGCTTGGGTCTAGGCTCTGCAAGAAAGTTCTCTCTGAACACCTGTTGCACCTGGAATACAAACCACCTGTTTGAAGGTTTGGCTGTCCGGTGGCGGTGTGTGCACCAGTGTGCATGCCTGTGTGTGTGCTCACGCACTGCTTTCTTTCCATATTTAGATCATTAACTATTTGCATACAAGGATCAAGTCTCCTCTCTCCTTCCTTCTCTCTGTCTCAAGCTTTTATAGAGCGTTAATCTAACCATAAGATTCCCCTTACAAGCTGGGTGCCGATTCAGATGCTGATTGACTGTTGACTGACACAAAAAGAGAATTGAAAAGCCAGTAGAAATGGGCCAGCTCATCTTTTGAGACCCAGATCTCCACATTTCCAGCTTTTGACCTAACACATTATGGTGTCAAAGACAAATAAAATTGAATATAAAATCTGGATAATATAGCTTACTGTCTTCTGATTAGTTGGCTTGGTTGGGGAAGCTATTTTTAAGTTATTAGCTCTATAACGCAAAAATCTCTCTCGGCTGTTAAGAAAATGATGATTGCCATGATATCTAAATAATGGAGCTGTGTCCTGGGTTTTGCTTACAATTTGTTTAATGTCCAGAACACTCTCTCAGAGCAGACTTACCATACCTGTATCTCCCAAGGGGACGTTGATAAACTCTTGAACCTCAAGCGTTAAGTCACTTGTCCAAAGGGCAGGTTAGCCAGAATTGCAGGCCAAGTCTACGTCTATGTCCTTTGCTTCAACTAGTTTCTATTTCTGAAGTTCTAAAATTGTATATATGGAAAGAAATGCTTTGACCTTGTGGTAATACATTTTTCTGTAAGGTCAGGAATAAATAAGTAAAAATTAATCTGACAATCTCTGAGCGAGCTGAAAAATGCCACTCTGTCTTCCCCTTGGATTTCACCCCCATAATTGCTCCCCTCATTGACAGCTGATTGGTTTAAATAATTCATACCCTTTCTCAAGGCCTATTGCTTCCAATTGGCATTTGCTGATGAGGGCTGTGACTGACAGGTGATTATAGGCTGAGATGTTCCTCCGGGCAACAAAGGGGGACTCAAACCTGTGCCTCCCTCCCCCCACTCCACTCCGCAGAGTCTTCAGGCAAGTCTCTGTGTTAGGGTCTCATGCTTCTGTAAAGCCTTGAATCATTAGTGGGCATCTTTTGGGTGCTCAGAACCTCCATGCATTTCCAGACCAGAGGGAGAGGACTGGCCATGCTTCCTGGGACACTGGAGGCACCTGAGTTCTAAATCACAGGCCTGGCTTGAAGCTGTATGCTCTAGGTATCTGCATGGAGCCCTGCCTCCTTCCTCTCTTTGACTGGGACTTCCTCCCTTCATAAGCCCATGGGACCCAGATAGTCTGCTGTCAACGGGGATTTCTTCCAGGCCCTCTGGTAGTGGGCAAAGCAGCCAGCCCTTTAGAAGGAAAGAACAAAGTGGTATATCCCGGGAATAAGGTTAGGGATAGAACGAGGATAAGACATAGGGGGCTTCAACTGAAGGCAATGAAGAGGTGACATGAAAAGGAGGGACTAGAAGTCATACACATTGTCAGACAGGGACCCAGGGCAAGAAAGAGCAGGCGAACACAAGCTTGAACCCTCTGGGTTGCCATAGCGATGCATTTTGGAAAAGTCAGGTGAAGGTGGTTGGAGGGAAGGCGGGGAGTGAGTGGAGAGTGAAAAACCACAGGCAATGGGGTTTCCCCCACCTGGCTGGCTTCTGGAGGGCTTTTGCAGAGAGCAGTGATGCTAACAAGCCAGGTCTCGAGATGTCAGATCCCTTCCTCACCGGCCAGGGTGACCTTGAACTCGGGAGCAATTTTAGTGCTCAGTTCACTACATCTGTCATCATGCAATATGGTACTCACTTCCAGGTGTGGGCTCCCCACAGCCATGTCCAGCCATGTCAGCTGATTTGTGCACAGTGAAGTTTAAAAAGCAAACTTGAGGTCTGGAAGCTTGACGGGCTGAGGATGGCATCTAGCACTCTGCACAGGGTGGGACCTTCAGAGATATGTGTTGGAGTGAACTAATAAATCATGAAGAAAGCAGAGACAGTGGGGTGGGTTGGGGTTGGGAGAAGGTACCGCAGAAGGAGGAAAGGAGGTGATCGATTCATCTGAGTAGGCAGCAAGGACTAGGGGAAGATGGGAAAGACTAGCAACTGAATTCTCTGAACTCTAATAATGTCAAAACTATTGGTAAAACCTTTATGCGGACAGCAGCCTGGCTATGAAGAAAACACCTCACAGAGCGTGCATGATTGATCTCTCTTAAGAATTCTTAAATGCTGTGGAAGGGGCATCTCCGTGGAGGGACCATTCTGGTGGAAGGAGCCATGGGGCCACTGTGGGCATATGGGAGGCAGGAGGGCTGGGTCACATGTGTGTGGGGGAAAATGACAGCTGCCACTCCTCCAGCCTCAATCTCTGTTTATCCATTTTTTAATCTTTTTATCCAGAAGCTCCAGCATTGATATGAAGCCCTCCTGTGAGCACTGCACTTTACAGTTTACAAAGGAATCTACTTGTCACTTCTGGAAGTGAAAGTAGCCAAGCAGGCAGGAGAGTTGGCAGTGGGGGTCAGGGAAGCGCCATTGAGTGGTGCTGATGGGGGCAGGGAGATCTGGTGATGGGGCCCCTGTGAATCTCTTGGTATTGCATTGACCTTTGATGGGCAGAGGCAAGGGGCAGCTGGCAGTTGTCCCTCCCCAATGATCAAATAAGACACAGGCCTGGGGATGGCCATGCTTGGCCAAGTCAGCTATGGCCATTGTCTGACTGTGCCCCCGCCCTTTGACTGTGTCCTACATGTCAGTGTTGGGACCATGTAACTACAGATCCAGGTTGCTGGCTTGCTTTAATGGCCTCTGGGCAGGGAGAGGGGCAGCCATCAGGGAACGGTGACCCTAGGGAAAAACTCATTTAATTTTTAAAACAGCCTATGATATGAACTTTTTAAACCCCATTTTGCAGACGAGAAGATTGAGGCCCAATGCAGCCCACTGATACTCAGTTTCCTCATCTGTAAAACAAGTTTGAGGATAGTACCTGCCTCAACAGGTGGTTGTGATGAGAGTGAGATAATCCAAACAAGTCATTTAGAAGAGAAGTCTCAATATAGCAGGTGTCCAATTGATTCTGGCTTTTATTAATCATTGGGGTGGTGAGAAGATGAGGTAAGTCAGTTTATAAGAGGAATGGTCAGTCAAAAACCATCAACGCAAACAGGTATGTTTAAAGCCAAGGGGGGTGAATTCCATCCTAGGAGACACACACTCTTCTTTTTATGTTGACTTTTCTTTTTTTTTTTTCAAAGAACTGGGAGTACTTCCAGGATGGTCCTAGGAATTAGGTCCATCAGACTCCATGGGGCCTGCAGGGCTATGTCGAATTTCCAACGTCACTGCCAGTGGAAGGCATGGCTGCCAGAGCAGTGCGCCCAGCTCTGAAGGCCCAGCTCCAGCTCTGCAGGCTGTGCCTCTCCTGCCTTCAACCTGCTCCTTGTTACGGGAGCATGGTGCTCCTCCCCCCCTTCATTTTCCATAGGCGGATGCTCGAAGAAGAGAGAAAAGAAGGAAAAGGAAGGCTGTTGTTACCATTTTTTTTAACTACTACTACTAACAGCAAGATGATAGAAATAGCCTGTTCTTACAGCTGGATGGCAGGGTTCTATCTGTACCATAGTGTCTACCTTTATGTTGTCCCCCAGAGGTCAGCACAGCCACCATCCCTCATGGCAGGAGCATGGAAAGGTGAAGGTTTTCGTCCAAAGGGCTGCTAACCAGGCACACCTGGACTGGGTGACACCAGAGCCCATTTCGGGATTCCTATCCCCACTCTCCTGGGAAGGCTGGCCGCAGGAGTTGTCACAGATACATGGTCTTGCCTTCCCTGGAACTGTGACCAAATGAATTTCCACTCTGTGATTAGCTTGAATCTTGGTGGTGGCAGAAGAACCTTCTTTGGTTGGGATCATGGCCCTCTTGATAGCTTTCTTTAGGAGAACAGTGACTGCCACCTGTGACTCATGCAAACTCCACCACCACAGATGTGCCTCTGAGGCATCACTGAGATGGTTCATTTTGCAGACAGGCAATGTAAGGCTCAGAGAGGCTAAACTACTGGCCCAAGGTCACCAGCCTCAACTGCTAGAACTGCTCTATGAAGCACAGGCTTTGGCCAAGTCAAATGAACTGTCTTCCTCCTCAGACAGCCACTGGTGGAGCGGGGCTTTGGGAACGATGGCTTGCTATTGAGACAGAAGTTTTCTGTTCCCTCCCTTGTACAGAGGAGGAGATGGAAACTCAGAGAGGTTAAGAGCTTTGGCCAAGGTCACAATGCTCAGAGGGGGAAGACACAGAAAACTCCTAGCCCGGATTCTCCTCCTCCACATCTGGTGCTGTTTCCTCCACCCCACTGCTTGGGAGCATCTGCCCATCAACCTGGAAATGCCCTGGAAAAATGGCAGGGACCTAATTTCCCTGAGTTGCCTAATGGAGCTGTCTCTCTCTGCTGTTTCTAATATGAAGTGTGTGTGTGTGTGTGTGTGTGTGTGTGTGTGTGTGTTTTAAAAATCTTTTGTCAGCAACAAATTCAACTGCAATTGTACCAATAATAAGAGTCCTCTTTCCTCTCTTTGGTTCTCACAGTATTACAGTATCAAAAAGCCTCTGCTCCAGAGGAAAAATAATAATGGCTGACTCAAAATAACTCCACGGAAGAAAATGAAGGTTTGATTTGAATTGCAGAGGGAATGACCTCTTCTCTGAATTTCCTGGAGGCTCTCAGAACCAGCAAGATCCTTCTACATCGAAGGATTCCCAGGCAAGAAACATCAGAGTTAAAGTGTATTTGTAAGGCAGGTATCCCTGTAATTCCCAAATACTACCCCCTGCCACCTAAAGAAGAGGTGCATTGATGCTTTGGTCTCTAAGTGTTCTCTGGTGAGAGGGAAATGCCAGTCTTCCTATCACTGTCCTGCTTTAACTTTCTTCCTCCTCTGGGGTGGGTCAGAGCAGTCCATACACTCCAGAGAAGCCTGTCACAGGTGGTCCCATTCATCACTGTGATTTATCTCCATAGAAGAGCAAATGCAGATTTAATCAATGGGATCTTAGATCAGATTCATCAGAACTCCATACGTAGGTCCCAGAGGAGATGGCAGGTCATGAGCGGAAGCTTCTGTAGAACACCTTTTTAACCCACGTGGGCATACTGACATCGCCAGAGGCACAAACACACACTGGCGTGTGCTGACCCTGTACTGCTGATGTTCAATCGTAATAAAGTTCTATGGGTTTCATAGATTTCTCTGTGGGGTGTCACAGCAGACAGAGTTGTGAATGGCACATTCTGTCTCTGCTTTGAGAATGGTTCTATTCAGCCAAGTAGCCAATAGGAATCGTCTTGATTAAGAAAAGTGCGTTCCTTTTAAGGGTAATTTGGAGAATTGTTGTGGCTTGACTGCCTCATGGTTGCAAGGATTTGAACAAAGCCAGTAAAATGAACTTATTACTCAGCTTTCATTTAGGAAGTGTATTCTGAGGCTCTGAGTTACCCAGTGAATCAATGGCTAGAGAGAAGAGAATCGGTACTGAACGTGTTGACATGCTGGACCCACAGGGAGGGTGACGGCACACTGGCCTTACCTCCTAGGCAGAATGAGGTCACATGAAGTCATGGAATTGTCACCTCCCCAAATGCCAATGTGAGTTGGCTTGGAAATTGCTGAAGAATGGATGAGACTTTGTCCTGACTTTGATTTAGGTCACGTAATTTGGGGTAGGAGTGGGAACACTGACTTTAAGTCTAAGTGGCACAAAGGGAGTGAGCACCTCAATGGAGCTGGGAGGAAATGATCAGAACTAGTGGTCTCGTTTCAATGCCGTGTGGCTCAAAGCTGTCACCCCTTTCCCTCACCCTCTGATCTGAGGGAAACAGCCCACTCTCAATATCACCTTCTCCCCGCCTTTCCACACACATTCACATTTGACCCACTTCCCCCTCCATCCAAAGGCTCGACCCAGTTCTCAAGCCTTCTCCCCCACAGTTCTGACCCAATTCTCTCATCATTTCCACAAAGACGTGACCCAATTTGCCTCCATCCTTCCCCCTGCACGTGCCATAACATTCCCCCTACAGCTCCCACACTACAGACCTGACCTCATTTCCACCCCCAGGCTCGTCATCACACCTGTTCCTCTTTCTCTCCCCACCACAGACCCGAACCAGCAGGGTCACCTGCTCCCTGAAGCCACGCCACCACCTCCTTCTCTAGTGACACTGGAGACCCAGCCTCTCCTCTCCCAATGCATTCCCAAGGATTTGACCTGATTCCCCCACTTCTCAAACCCTGCCCTATTCACCGATCTCACTGCTCAGCCTTGTCCCAAGACACACATGTGGGTCAATGGCAGAATGTCAAGGCCTCCAACCCAGCCGGCGTTTTCCAATTTCAGTTCTCAGCCCCACCCAGCAAGGCAATTACTGCTGCACCTGCACGGCCAGAGGAACCCACACAGCTGCCCGGGCCCTAATCTGATCTTCTGTTATTAGGTTATTTTTAAAGAAATCGTTTTGTTGGCAGCCTCTCTGTCAGCATTTTGGATTTTCTGTTTTGACAAAATGATTTGTGATTAGTTCCGGGGAAGTGGGGCAGCCTGACAGCCAGGGGTGAAAGTCCTTTATATGAAAATGTGGACAAGAGTCATTACCCTAGCCACCGCCTGGCCCCTGTGTGATGTCAGTAGGACTTCTTAAGAGGTTACCAGAGATTGCTCTCCACGGACTTCACATTCTCGGCTGCTGCCTAATTAAAAAGTAAATCTGTTTCAATTATCACAAATGATTTTTATTTATCCACGAGGAACCACACTATAATCACTTATGCATTTTATAAAAGCTTCCCAAACACTTATCAGGTGATAGGGCATTGAAGACTGTCAATCTTGGGGACTGACTCAGGGTGGCAGAGACTGGTTGGGGGAAGGTTGGAAGGCCTTTGATAACTACCCACCTCCCTCTCCACCTGCCATAGTCTGGATGGAGAAAGAGTCACCACCGCCCTCCCTGTCTCTGAACTCGGCAAGTGACAACGGTCAAGGTGGAGCCAGGATGGGAAATAGCTGCTATTTGTAAAAAAAAAAAATCCAGATTTTTCCTTCTGAACATGAAGGAATGCAAGTTAAAGGTTTTGGATAGGGCAAAGAATTATTCCAAGTGTTAGTAACTGTGACGACAGTTCTTGTCATGGAGATTACCTCCACATTCACTATCACCACCATGATTGCCATGACCTTCATCACATCGACCTTCTGATCCTGACCTTTACCTCGCAAATTGGTTTTTGCCCTGTCAACTTTTCATTTATGAATCTACCCTTTAAAAAAAGAATAAGAATAAAAAATAGAAAATCCCTTCTATTTTCGTTTGACCATTTTTGTGCTTTCTTTATGTTAGTTGATAAGGTCTATTTGTCTCTTATTCTCAATTTCTTGTTCTGTGGCTCTTCCCCTCCCACTTTCTCCTCACGCCCTCGGCCTCCCTCTTGGCTGGTTTAGTACTGAAAGCCTTGATGGAATGGCGTGGCCCCTGGGGACACCAGGTCCAAAGACCCAGTGAGAGGCCCTGCCAATTTGGAAGTTCTTCTTTATTCAGAGTGGAAAGATTTTTTAAAAAGAAGACTATAAACTCAGTTGTCGCCGGTCATGCATTCACAGACTCAACTGCATACTATCTACACCCGGTGAGTGCTTGCTGAATTTGAGTTGAGTGTCAGCTTTCAGAAGGGAAAAACTTGAGTCCACAGTCCCTTGGGAAGTCACCTTTATTCTAAAGATTAGGTCACATCCCTAATCTTTCCCACTTCTTCCTTTTGTCTTTTATCAAAATTTTTGACACAGACGCTAAAGTTAAACAGACTGGCCATGTCTAGAATCTGTTGGATGGACCAGGGTTTAAACCCCAGCTCCACCTGTGACTAACCCGACAAAAATCATGGAACTTCATTTGGCCTTGCTTCATCTCAATCCTACCCACAGTGGGAATTCTTGCCACACAGGGCTGAGTAGGAATGGAATGAAACAAGCAGTGCACAGTAGCTCCTGGAGCGTCCAGCCCATGGCAGGTGTCTGCCTAGCACATGGATGTGTCCTGAGGGTAATCGATTGCCCTTCCCTCCACCAGGTCCATTTCAGTACAGCTAAGGATTCGAGGCTGCATGCACTTGGGAACCAGCTCTCCCTCCACCCTCAGCTCATCTTTACGATGCTCAGCCATTAGGAGCCTCTGATGATGGAATCCAGAAACTGTAGCATAGGCAGGGAAGAAGGCAGAATTCCCGTGTGATTGGCTGTCCCTATGAACTGCAGGAAGGCTATGCGACAGCTCACCATGGATGGGGATGAGCATAGCTCATGCCCGGAGGAGATGTAGGGCTTGAAGCAAAGGAAGTGAAAAGAGGACATCCTGAGCCCTGCCCCCACCTCTGCCCCCATTTGTGGTGTGATGGGCAAGTTTCTCAATTTCTCAGCTTCTTCACAGGGTTGAGGTGAGAATAAAGTTAAAACACTTGGTGCATAGGAAGAGCCTTCGTAGATATTTCTTTTCCTTTCCTTCTCGCTATCCTCTTTGCAGTACTGGGGTTTGAACTCAGGGCCTTGTGCTCATGAGGCAGGTGCTCTACCACTTGAACCACACCCCATTCTTTTGGTTTTTTAGTTTGTTTTTTAGATGGGGTCTCCCACTAACTTTCCCAGGCTGACCTGGAACTTCGATCTTCCTACTTTTGCCTCCTGAGTAGCTGAGATAACAGAGGTGAACCACCATCCTCAGCCCCTCTCTTTCCTTTTGAAGACTTCTTTGTCTTTGTATTTCCCCTTCTTCCCAGGCTTCTTGATCTATTTTTTCAGAAATGCTGGCTGCTTGTGGGTGGGTGAGTTGGAGGGAACCTGAAGGTCTTGGGACAATGGATACTCAAAAATCCATAAGTGATAAGTATTTGCTTGCATAAGCAAATACAACACCCCCACCATTATTTGGGATTATTATTAAATTATAAAATCAAATGAAGCCAAAATAATAATTGCATCACAAGTGAGTGGACAGTCCTATTCTCTGACTTCTAACTTGTTTGAGACTACTGCCTAGCTTATTGTTGATACTCAATCATGCAGTTATTAAAAAGAGGACATTGAAACTGACAATACTAATAATGGCGATAAATCTTCCCGGCAGGGATGACTCTCACTTTGCCTTAATTGAAGGAAAGCTCTGGAGGTGTTTTCCCTCATATTTTTTTTTTTAAATCTTCCTTTTTTTCTCAGGCCATCTGTCTGGCTATTAAAATCCCATCAGCTTCATTGTGAGAACACTTACTTCCCCCATGCCTGCCATCCCAAAGGGGGCTCCGGGAGCCAGCTCGCTCGAGGCAGCTCAGGTTCCTCGGAAGGGGAGCCCATTTGCTCTCCGCTTGCTCTTCCTGGGAGGCCTCTTGCCTCCCCTTCCTGATCTGTCAATGCTGCAGAGGCAAGGGACTCTCTGATTTATTTCCAGGTCCCACATTGAGGCCCAGAAATTAGTTTATATCTTTACTAATGTGTTGATTCGTTCTACACTGTAAGAAATACCTACACCGCTTCTCAGCGGGCTAGGGCCTAACAAGACAGTGCTGAAATACAAAGCACACACTCTTGGGGTAGAGATCAACATGCCAAGTTCCCCGCTTACTTTAGAGACGATGGGGGAGGGGAAGCCCAGTGGTCCAAATGGTTCAGAGAGACAGAAAGAGGTGACCTGTGCTCTCTCAGACCCAAACCCTGGGTCCCCATCACCCAGATCATGTCTCCCGGGCTATGTGTACATTACTCCCGACCTTCCGGCTTCCTCTGAATCCCTTCTGTCACTCTGTTATACAGACGGTCACCACTGCTATGACAGAGCTGCCCCTCCTCTCCCACCCAGGCACAGGCATTCCTGAGAATTTGCTATGCTTCTTCGGAGCAGGGACAGTGGTCCTCCAACTTTGTGCTCTGCAACCACAGATTCAGCCTGCCATGGATCAAAAGTATTGAAAAATCGCATCTATGCTGAGCACAAACAGACTTTTCCTTACAAACACTTACATAGCGTGTGGCTGTAATAGGTGTCGGGTCATCTGGAGGTGATTTGAAGTGCACTGGAGAGTGTGCACACGTTACGTACAAATCCTAGGCGTTTTTATTCAAAGGACTCATGCAACCTTGGATTCTGGTATGGGGGGGTCTGGAACCAATCCTCCAAAGATACAGACAACTGTACTTCACAGTAGGGGTCAGTCCCTGTTAGAAAGATTCTGAGGTGGGGGAAAGAAATCCCTTCACCTGTGGAGGATGGAGAGAAAAGAATGAATTCCTCTGGCTCTGATGGAGTCTTGGAGAGGGGCATCACCTGAAGACCCTGTGCTCTTCCCCAGCACACCAGTGCATCAACAAGGAGTGATGGCTGTCTCTCCCTGGCTGTGGTCTGCACCACCCTGCTTTCTTGATGGAAGAATTGTAAGAGCCCAGTGCTATGAGTCCCATGAATTCCTGTGCGGGTGGCCTCTGACCTTTCCACTTTCTCTCCTGGTGCCTCTTTTGTCACCTAATGCAAAAAGCTGGTAAGTAGGGGGGGTGGAGGGCCAACAGCCTCTACTTCTCCTTCAAACCCATTACTCACAATGGCACTTTTGCAAGGGGACCTGTGGGCCATTGTGGTTTCTGAGATGAACTTAAGTGGTATGGGAACACACATTTAAACAGAGCTAAGCTAAATATTTCAAATGCATGTTAGAAATGTAAGTGGTTCATCAATCCGTGATTCCTTGATACCACTGCTCAGGATGAGGGTAAAACAGGGAACCATGTGAACAGAAGTGTTTGGTTAATCACAGGATAAGTAATGGCTGGATAAAGTGAAAACAATGCACCTGGTACCCAAATGACTGATGGGGAGGAATCCCGCTTTAAAACAACACCCACCATCTTTCGTGTAAGACCTTTACACGGACTACTTTGTTTTTATAACATTCTGCTTGACATGCCTGATTGCCCTTGTCTTCTCTGGCAGACAGGCATGGCAGTTCAGACAATGTCCTGCCTGAGGCCACTAGAGCCAGTCAGGATCCAAACCCAGGCCCACCTGATGCCCAGGTCCTCCTCATCCTGCTGGATTGTACTGCCTGATTAATCTGTGAGGACACTGGGGGGTGAAAATGGTTGGGTCCTGGGGAAAGTCCCCTGGCCTGGGCTGCCATGGTGTATGTCCTGTGTCAGAGGCCTGTCTGTGGGGCCTGGGTCTTCATCCAGGTTTTGTGGCTCCTTCTCACCCCTCAGACCACACCTGTTTCTTCCCTGCCTGGTGTCTCGGGAGTTTTCCCTCAACGGTGTGTCTGAGGAAAGCGGGGGTCTCTCTCTGTCTGGGAGGCAGACCCTTTCCTGAGTTAAGCTGCCACTTATCTTAGCTCCAACCAATTGCCAAGGGCACCAGCGAGGGGCTGCCCCTGTGCCCAGGTTCTTCCCACTCTGCAGGCAGGCCTCTGCCCATTGTTTGTGCTCTTTCCCTTCCTCTGTCTTGTTCCCTCACCCAGCCACTGCCACCTTGTAATGTAGCCTTGGTGCCACCATTGGCTCTTGTTCTCCCATGGTCTGAAAAACCATTTACTCAGACACGGGGCATGCATTGCCCCTCAAACCAGCCACCCCCTCTGCTCTGCTACAGGCTCCTGAACCTGGTATCTTGGACCATGGCTGTGAGACTCGGAGAAGCCCAAAGGCACAGAGTCCCCAAGCAGGAGGGAGGCTCTTTGAAGCAGAGTAACCAGGTGGGTTACTCTCTGGATTCTGCTATTCCATGGCCCAGGCCTAGACAGTCGCCTGATCTCTGAGCTTCCATAGCTTCTGTGGGAAGCCAGGGCTCAAACTAATTCTCCTTTCTGACTTCTCCTTCTTTCTTTCATTAAAAATTTCTGCTGAGAGCCTACTATGTGTCAGACACTCCTCAGATATTTCCTTCTGGCCATGGACCTGCCCCCCACTTAGCACTTGTGCTAGGCAGAGGCAAATCCGTCCCTGTGGGTTTTACCGCCTGGTTGAAAGGATGAAGCCTTGCAAACACAGAGGCACAAGAAAGTATATGGATTTCTGTGCATGACCAATCCAAACCAGCTGGCTTTGAAGCCGGGAGGGGGTGGGGAGGCCAGCCTGCCAATCACTTCCGGCTCTGCACAGGTCCATCCATCCATCCATCCATCCATCCCTCCTGTGTGGAAGTGAAAGCCGGGGAATGGGTGCTGATGGAGACAGTTTCCTGCCTTGATGGGCCAGCCAGGGAGAAAGCCCTGTCCTTAAGGAGATGTCACCTATCCCAGCAAATCTGGAGGAGGGAGATCCTGTGTTGCTCAGGGATGGGTGAGGCCTCTCTTTGGCCAAACCCTGCTACCCTTTCCTGTGAAGGGACACATGCAAAATTGGTGGCTTTGTGGGACACTCGAGGAGCCCCAAGCTCACCCAAGGGTGTAAGTAGGGACAGGAGACAGGAAAGTGGCTGAGAAATGCAGGAGGGCAGGGGGCCAGGCCTCTGGAAGGTGGGGGTGTCATCCATCCCAGAGATGAAGCAGCAGAGCATGTGGTCTGGGGGACATGTTGGGGAGCAGCAGAATAGCAAAGTCCCTTCCATGCCCAGGCATCATTCTTCAGTCCCATGCACTGTGTGAGGTTCTGTGCTCCAAACTGCCGGGGACCTGCACTTGGGCACTTGTCCCAGCACTGCTGCTTGCTTGCTGGCTCCATGGCCTGGTGAGTCCCTTCCCTCTCTAGGCCTCAAGGTCTTTGACGATAAGATGAGGGTCTGGACTACATGAGCTCCGTAGAGCCCCACTCCTTCCTTCTCTCTCCTTTTCCTATAACCACAGAGCCTCCAGGATTTCACTGGGCATGTGACTGCCTGGAATAAAGGCTGTATTTTTCAAATGTTCTCGGACTTAATGTATGGTCATACAATAAACTTCTGACCTATGAGACTAAAGCAAAAATGTTGGGTGATATCTTCCAGAAAAACCTCCTTAGGAGCTAGGTGACATGTTTCCTTTGTCGCTGTCTTTTGGTGCTATCCTCTACCCTGCTGTGTGAGATGTGAAGGCAGTGGCTGGAGATCTGACAGTCATGCTAGACTATGAAGTTGAAGGTCACACTATAGGGGTGGTAGTTTGGGGAGCCCTCCCAGATGAGCCTTGTATCTCATGCCTCTAGATCCATTTTTTATAAGAGAATAAAACTTTTGACTTATTTAAGCCATTGTTAATTTTGTTTTTCTGTCACTTATAGTCAAATCTAACCCTTCTTGATATAAGCTGTAAAATTCCTTCCATGGTACCAGTCAGAGGTTGTGACATTGAGATTCTCCAAGTACTCCCGGGGGCGGGGAGGAAGAAAAAGGGCCTCCCAAAGATGTCCACATCCCTGTAACCCACGCTCTGGTATGTTATCGCACAGGAAAGCGGTAAGAAGTCTGACCATGGAATTGGGAATTTGGCCTGTGATTGTCTGGCCTTCAGCTGGGAAGATTTCCTGCAGGGTCCTTAGGTGTGCAGGGCAGGTGAGAGTCACGAGGACTCTGCCTGAGGTGGCTGGCTGTTGAAGGTGGAGGAAGGGGCCATGGGCCAAGGAATGTGGGCTGCCCCTACAGTCTGACAACACAGACCGGTAGGTCCCCCGAGAGCTTGCCTCAGAAGGACACAGCCCTGCTGACCTCTTGGTTCCAGCCCAGGGAGACCCGCTCCCACTTCTGAGCTGCAGAGCTGGGAGAGACGGGTTTGTGCTGTGCTAAGCCTCCAAGTTCAGTCATTTGCCACAGCAGCAGGAGTCTGACAGCGACACCTGGGGTGTAGAGTGTTGGGCAGCTTGGGGAAGGTGACACCTGTGCAGTTCTTAGGACAGGACCCAGGAGGCTCAGTCGTCAGCTCAGAGAAGTCCTCCTTCTGTCAATGCCCAGACTTGCCCTCTAACCACAAATGTGTCCTGGCTGAGACGTCCTCATCCTCAGGGGAGGGGCCCCAAGCAGATAAAGGCGGGATTTAGGTCCAGGTCCTCCCACAGAGCCTGCTGGCTGTGCTCCAAAGCCTTGCTTACAACCTGTGGTCTCTGTAGTCCTGTGTGCTAGCCTCACCTGGACCCTGGAGCCAGCATCCCAACAGGACCCCAGCAGATGGTGGGTACATTGGCCTCTGCTCTCCCCCTGACTTTATTCTTTTGGGGACAGTCTCATGTGGTTTCATTTCCTTATCTTGTTCCTTTGAGCCTTTCCCCTCTGTTCTATTTGACAAACTCCTATTCATCCTGCAGAACCCCCTGTAGAGGAACACTTCCTGACCTCATAAAATAGAGTTGCTCATTTCTCTGGTCCTTACTGTGTTTTTATCAATGTCCTGATCCCACTGGCAAATGATCTTGGAATCTGTCTGTCTCTTTATCTAGGCCTTGGTCTCCCTCAGAGTTGAGGGCATGTATATAGTCACTCAACAAACATTTACTAAGCACCCACCACATACGAGGTGCTGATCTCAGCCCTGGGGCAATGACACTAAATAAAACAGACAAGGACCCTGTTCTCACAAAGCTTATATTCTGGTTAGGAGATAAATAATAAATACTGTAGACAAACAAAGTCATTCAATAGTAAATACAATGCAGGAAATAGACCAGGCAGGAGAGACAGGGGAGGAGAGGCAGCTCCCCTGCCCCAGGAGCTGGCTCGTTTCTGTGACCCATGACCTAGCACAGTGCCTGGCATATCAAGCATTTGACTTTTCAGATTGGATCCAGTCTGACCATTCCCCCAGATCGTACTCTGTGTCTTAAATTCGTATCCTTTCTGGGTAATTACCAGGCAAGTCTTTTTCCTATCAGAGAAATCCTAAAAGATCCCCCTTCTCTCTGAAGTTCTCGGAGATAAAAATCACAATGGTGCATCCTTTGGTCTTCCAGTGAGCCGTCTGAAAGAGTAGCAGTGGAGAGGGGTGGCACGGGTCTCTCTCCAGCTTCCTGAGGGGTGCTCGGTGAAGGGTCCATGGGGACACCTTGGCCCGGTCACTACCAGAGGACTGTCCGTGTGTTTATACACGGCTTCTTCCTTCTGTCCCTTACTGCTGTGCCCTGCCCGCCTGGTGTGGTTTTAGTTGCATTTTCTGCTGTCAAAAGGACAGACACTCTGCCTGTAATGTGCCAGCAGCCCACAAGGGAGTTTGCAAACTCGGCCGCCCACAGAGGCCAGGCCCTGGCCATGCAGGACACTGGGAAGGAGTGGGGACCTGGGGAGGTGCCCAGCTCCTGCCTCACCAAGGAGATACCTGCCACTCAAGCAAGGACGTGAGTCTTTTCCAAGGGAAGCCAAAAAGGCATATTTTCAAGGGAAAGTTCTCAACTCATTGAGCATTCAAGGGCCACACACAACCCTTGCAGGTCACCCTTTCCGCTGCCGGGATAACAAATGACAAGCATGCTGTGGGCGATGACAGCACCTGGCTCATACCAGGTGCTGCTTCCACGACAAGTGCTTCACGTGGAGCATTTCCTAAAAGTTCACAAGCAACTCCTCAGGGAAAAAGCACTGTAAGAAATGCATTTAGGAAGGTCACACTCTTTGTCCAAGGCCACACGGCCAGTAAGTGGCAGGGCTGGATTTGAACCCGGGCTGTTGGGGGCCACTGCTGATGTGAATTTCAGGCCTGGCTGGGATGTAATGCAGGCTGTGAAGGAGATTAGCTACACATCACCAGCACCATGCAAGGCGACGTGTGCAGTCCCTCCTACTGTGTCCATTCAGTCTTTCGTTTGTCCCCCCACCTCGTTACCAGCGCCTTCCCCTGCCTCTCCTCCCACCCTGGTATCTTCCAGCAATGCTCTAAACCTTGGTGGTCCTCTGAGCACCCACTCCTCACTCCTCTTCCTGGCTCAAAGTAGGAACCCGGTCAATTTTGCTGAGGAAATGGGGGAGGGCGTTCATGGTGGGGAGGTGGCAGACACTGTGCCAGGGTGCGCATGGATGCCAGGGAAGGAAAGGTGGGGGGATGGAATCCAGGTATGGCAGAACAGGAGGTGGTGGTGATGCTGGCGAGGGGACAACCTCACTGATTCCTGAACACAATTGAGGATGTGGCTGGGAAAGGGCAGAAGACAGGGAGAGCCCCCCTCCCTAACTACAGAGAAGGGATGACCTTGCATTTGGACACAACTTCTATTTTCAGGGTGATGAGAAAATACAGCAGTTTCCCCACTCCGCCCTGAGTAAGGATCCATCCTAACGCAAACTTCAAAATGAAGGCTTCGTTGTGCACGGAATACACACCGAAATATTTGCTGCGCATTTTTCTCCACTTCTCAAAGAAGTGTGTTCATAGATTTGGGGTCCACAGGAAAACTTGAATATGATTAGTGTAATAGAAGGCTGTACACAACTGTTTGGATCAGATAGGGTTGGGTTGGAATCCCAGCTCTGTCACTTTGCTGTGCGACCTTGGGCAAGTTACTTAACTTCTCTGAGCTTCTTAAGATGGCGATAATGGGTACCATGGAAGATATCTTCAACATTATGAAGAGTAAATAAGACCTCTGGAAAGCACTGAAACAGTGCCTGGCCAAAGGAAGTGCTCAAAAAATAACTGTCATAATTATTACTATCATTGTTGTTGAGAGATGGCACAAGAGTTGCTATGTAGGGCTACTTTTTCTACAAAATATGGTGGATGAGATTGGGGAGGGGAGTTCTCAATCTTAGGGAAAATTCAAGAGGGATAAAGGTTCAGACTTGAGCTTCATTACAGGTAAAGACAGAGGCCAGGGAGGGGAGTGGCAGGAAACAGTGAAGGGTCTTTAAGCAGAGAAAGAGACAGAGGGGCACTGGCCAGAAGAAAGCTCTGCAGCGAGCTTCGCCTGTGGCGAGGCCAGGGTGAGGTCAGCCCTGGGTTCAGAACATGCACAGTGAACGCAGCAGCAAAGGAGGGGGTCAATTCCCCATACATGGAGCCACTGCAACCTGCACACGGATCTTGCACCTGATCCCAGGGCTCTTGTTGGCAGCTGGAAGACTCTCCAAGGTCACAGAAGCTCAGGAAAGAGCAACGACAGTGTCCACAAGGAAAAGGGTGGCTGCTCCTCAGAGGCAAACCCACGCCACTAGGCCAGTGATGCCCTGAGCCTGGCATAACCAACAAGGATTTGCACCCAGGGCAGAGGCACCCAGTGCTTGAGCCAGGGGCTTATCACCTTACTGATGCTTTAGGGCAAATGATGTCCCTGGAGGCACCCTTGGGGCTTCCCAGGTATGGCGCAAGGGAAACCCCTGCTGGTCCTCATGTGTTTTTCTCACGTGCTTCCAGCCAAGCCAGGCAGGAAAGACCTATCGAGAGAATGCTCAGAGGTTGTGTTTCAAAGCCTGTCTCCTTCCCGACCTGGGGAGCCCCTGGCAAGCAGGCCCCCCTTTTGTCCATGTGTCCTACGTGTAGCTCCCGAGCACGGCTCTGTGCTGGGCGATGGACCGGGTTCTGGGGAGATGAGGTGCCCAGGCAGACATGGTTCCTGCTCTTGTGCAGTTTATAGTTGTACGGGTCACTCAGATTGGACACAAGCAAATGATAAAAAAAAGAAGATAAAAAGTAAGAGTTAAAGTAAGATTAAAAGAGGATAACAGGACTGGGAACCGTTTTGACAGGTGGTCAGGAAGTCTCCTTGAAAAAGTGACATTTGATCAGTGACTTTCTGCATATTTGTAACCTCAGGGCCAAGCACACAGTAATGGCTCAGTAAAGCTTGTGGCAGTGGGAGCTGAGAGGAGGGGAGGAGGGGGTCTGGATGACCATGCGTCACTTTTAATCCTCTCCCTTCCTCTTTACTCTCTGTTCACCATGACCATCAGCTTAGGGCAAGTCACCTGGTTACTGCAAGCACCTCCTCTCCATGCCTCGTACCTGCCCTGGGAGTCTCAAAGTCACGACCAGCCCTCATCTCACCCATTAGACCCCAGTGTCTGGGGACCCAGAGAACGGAAAGCCAGGTGGCATTTTCCTAGCTCCCATTGAGCCAAGCCTCCTTTTTTCTTTCAAGCTTAAATGGGAACTTTTCTTTAAGCCATTTCTGTTCCCTTGGGGACATGTCCCTGCTGCCTCTCAGCCTCTCTGCTCCCTTCCTTCTACCTTCCAGCCACTCTATGCCGTTGGCACTTCTTCTGGGGCACCTGTGTTTCTGTGTGTGCCACTCCTGCGTCTCGAGTGGTCACCCACACTTTACAGCCTTCAGAACTCAGCCTTTCCCAGCATCCCCCCCATCTCTGTGTTCCCAGAATCCCCTGTGCTTGTGTTTCACTTGGTGTGCCTTCATCCTCTGTTCACTGTGGGGATCTCTACTAGACTGAGCCTTTTAGCTCTCCCAGAGTCTCAGCAGTCACCCGGCTGAACAATCAGCACCTGTCTCTCCTTTCCCTGTCAAGAGACTTGCTGGTCTGACCAGCATTCAGCTTCCTGAGTCAGGTGCTGGGCGCCAGCTGTGAGCTAGAGGAAGCCCCCAGCCTTTCTTGCTGGCCAGCAAGGTAGCTTTCCACCCGCTCCTGATTCTAAGGCACTGCTTTAAGTTTCAATGGCTCTGAAATTGGCGTGCGTTTGATAATCAAGGCGGACATTGAATTCACTTCCCCCTCCCCAGAAGGCAGTTTTTAGGCAGATAGACAATTTTTTAATCAGCAGTGTCTGAACACTGAGAACAGATAGAATAAAACCATTATAAGCCCAGGAAAGGACCAGGGTGCTGGCTGGGTCACACTCGCCCGCCAGCCACCCCAACACTGCTGACACACATTTCTTGGCATTGGGACACAACTCACATCTCTCTATGCTCCTTCCTGATTTCAAAAAGTCTTGTGGTTATAACTGAGACCTTTCAAAGTCCTGCTCCAATCCTCCTCTATCCTGCCTGACTATGAAAGACTCAGGGAAAGTCTGGGAGCTTGTGGGAGGGTAATGAGGAGAAGCGACAAAAGGCTGCAGGTCTGTCTCAGAGCGTGAGGCAGCCTTTTTTAAGATGCCATTCCTTAAGTCCCCTGCACAGCCATGGAGGGGCACGGGGGCTGCTCTCTGCCACCTTGCTGTGTGCCACACAGGCTGGCGCCCACTGCCCACACCTCACTAGCGCCTTTTGAATTTAGTCCGTAGGGAAGTTGTGAGGCCAGAGAGAGATGCACACATTCAGATGGGATGGAAGGGGAGGGCACGTGGCAAAGAAGAGAGGGGAATGGCTGCTCAGGGGCTGCATTATGATCCCCATTCAGTAGGTGGTGAGAATGAGGCACAGAGACAGAGTTCAGAAGTCCAGCACCACACAGCTTATAAGCAAGAACCCAGAGGCAAGTAGTAAAACTCTTTGTTTTAACAAGGTCCTTGGGGTCCTGGCCCCTTCTACGTTCCCCCCTGCCACCCATCCTGTACACAGCCCCCTCCCACTGTGTGGCTCCATTCCTTCCTCACTTCTCTCTGTCCTTGCTGTCTACCTACTTAGAATGTTCTTTCTTCCTCTCGTCACCTGGCTAACTCCTATTTATCCTCCAGATCTCCACTTTCACCTCACCTCCTCAGGGAAGCCTTCCCTGATTAGATACAATGTGAACGTCACAAACTCATAGTTCCACGCATCTCCTGTGGTACTACTGCAATTAGCACACATAGGTAAGGTTTTGAATGAGGGTCTTTCTCTCCCTTTGGGCTCTAAGGACCCAGAGGCTGGTGACTCCGAGTGAAGCTGCTTCCCATTACATCCCCAACTCCTGGCCTCACACTTGGGACTTTGTAGGAGCTCATCAGAGATTTAAACAATGAAATAAACCAGTGAAGAAATTGCCTGATTTGTGGCTACAAACTAGCTTGAAAACTTAGAGTGCATATTTCATCGGAATATGGGTTTTTGGTTAAAATAATGACTCGAGGTTAAAAAGATCCATTGAGTTTTGATAAATTTAAAAATCTCTGCCTTATAAGTCTGGATATATATTTTCTCCACCCCCTGACCGGACAGTGGACACTCTTGGGAAGCCGTCTGACACTCTGACGATGCTGCAGATGGCACGGAGGAGGAAAACGTGGCAGGGACTCCTGGAGGACTCGCCCCCAGCCCCTACCCAGGCAAAGATCCATCCCTGGCCACATGAAGGGGTCACTGCTGAGCCCCTCACAGCTGGTTGCGTGAGGAAGGAAGGAAGGCTGCCATCCTGCACTGTCATGGTGGCTGCAGGTCTAGCAATGAGCAGAAAAGACAAAAGTCTTGGCCTGCTTGATGCTGGTCTAGCGGTGGGAGACAGATGGATCTAATGAGCAAAGATACAACAGGCAAGAAAAGAAAATGAGTAGGGAAAGAATGGGGTTGTTGATTGCAATTTCAGATAAGATGGTCAAGGATGAGAAGGGGACCAACATTTAGTCATTTGAGCCCTAAACCACCAATCACCCTGCCAAGTGTATGGTACTTCTTCAAGCCACTTAGTTCACAAGGCCACAGGGCATAAAGTGTGCCCAGTTCTGTGAGCTGAGAAATTCTCCAACCATACCACAAAGCTTCCTCTGAAAACTTCTGAGTTACCGGGGCTATAAACTTGCTATTTTCTGGAAATGCCTGCAAACATAAAACCCAGGGATCGTTCACGTGGAAAGACCCTTCCAAAATGAAAAGGCCAAAATAAAGGGGCACCTGGCAGGTTCAGCCCTGAATTTAGGGTTGGGAGTTGTAGTCCCTCAGCCTCTCTGTTCCTCAGCTCACAGGACAGAGAGATCAAGGGAAGATCCTATCCCTCTGAAAGGTGCACGGTTGCTTGCCATGGTCGGGGTGGGGATGGGACATCGGTAGAGTTAGATGGATCAGAACACAGCCCTCTTGACTGCTCTCTCAGTGGAGCACCCCAAGGGATGCAGGGCCCATTGCTGGAAGGGACCCCGAGTCACACTGTGCTGCCCAGAGCCCTCAAGAGGCTTCCAGGTTGCATGGAGTATGGACAGCTGTGGCTCCATAAGTCACAGAGGCCTGGATATAAGTTCGGGCTAGGCCACTTTCTTCCCACGTGACCTTGGTGTGCCGGTCCTCCTCCTGCTCACCAGTGAAGGCAAAGCAAGGCAGGGAGTGTGGTGGGAACCATCTGGAACTCTCAGGTGGAGGAGTCAGTTTCAGCTAAGTCAGGTGAGAGAGACTAGGAAGCTGGGCATGACCCCGTGGAAACATCTGGTAAGAACCCAAGGCCTGGGGAAAGTTTTCAGGGTTCTGTGGATCAGATGAGAGATTTGCTAAGGATAGAAGACTCTGCAGAAGCTCAATGGCATGGACTGTTATCATGCCTGCTCTCTGCCCAGAGGTGTCTATTCTGGTGAATATTAAGATGCAACTGAACTTCAAGACACTCTGAAAGCAGAACGGGAAGAAAACCAAATGGTTGTTGTGCCTTCCCTCTAGACACTGTGCACACCCACCACTTTTCCTTACTTCCCCTTGAACAATTTCCTTCACTTTAGCCAATTAGGAGCTGTGCAGCTCAATGACTGACTCCTTCTGACTTCTCTTATTTTATAATAATAGATTCATGACTCATTATTATTTTAAAAGAAAAGTTCCAGGAAGAACAAACAAATCATTCTGGCTTCTTCACTCTCTCTCTTTCTCTTACTTGATTGTGACACATTCTATGATTCATTTCAATGATTTTAAGAATTTCTGAAGCGATCCATTGATAACTATTTCTTGTGTACCTACTGTGTGCAAAAACTCCTAAAGTCAAGTTATCTTGGGAATCACAGAGCAAGAAGACTCAATAGCGCCATCACACTATCAGCTTATCCACAGTTAGAGGCAAGAGTGGCCAGAAAGGCTGTTGGCTTTCCTAAAATCAAAGATTCATCCTTTCCTTCTGCAGAAACCAAAGATCCATGGCAGAGCAGCGCCTGGGACACTCCACCATCTCTCAGGCCAAGCGAGGGCTATGCAGTTATGAGCTTGAAAAAGACACCGTGGGACAATTGTACAGTGGCTGGCAGAGCTGCCATGAGCAAGCAGCCTGTGGAAGGGAGACAGAAGCTGGAAAATTCATCAGAAGGAACTCACCAGCCTGGACAGAGAGCAAGATCTGCTCTGCCTCACAGTAAGGCCAGGGGCGAGAGAACAGAGAGACCGTGCAGGGTTTGTTTCTGCTCCAGACCACATTGAGCCAACTGCTAGCTCCTCCTCTGCAGGGCTGGAATCCTTTGGGGGAGACGTGGAGCAAGGGCGGAGGGGAGGAAGGAGCCAGAGAAAATCTAGAGTGAATTTCTTGCTGTCCCTGGAGTCAGTGTTTCCTTTAGGTGACAATAGAGGCTAATCTCCTGAGCAAGCCATATACTGCCCATTTAGTGCCATGCTGGAGATTTTACTGAGCTCTTCCCTGAGAAGTTCAGTTCAGTTCTCCTCTTGGAAACTCCTAATTTGACTTTCTGGACAATTTCGAGCATCCCTCCCATCATTCTGCCCCACACCTGTGCCCATACACAGCCTGTCCATCCCCCATCCCCCAGCCTCATCTCTGCTCCTCAAATTTCCAGCCAGGACATCAGTTCAAGTTCATAACACAGAGTCTTTTCAGGCAACTACTCTGCAGAGGGAAAAATAAGGGCTCAGGATTTTCCTTGATCCCTTTCCTTATCCCCCTGTGAGTGTGAGTGTCCATAACAGGTGGCCCTGTCCCTTCTCATTCCTTAGTAAATAAATTATTTTCAAAAGCAGCTACAGAGGCACAAAAATACCTCCCAATTCTTATTTTCATCAAGAGGCAAATGAAAATAATCATCTCAGGAGACAAAAAGCGCTCGTGAGATCCAGAGAGCAAAGAAGACCAGAGGATGGGCTTGTTTTCATTTCAAGTTGTCTTCCAGAAGGAGGTTTGTAACTGTTCACCCTGTCTCAGGTGTGGGCAGAAAGCACATTAAAGAGGTGATGGAGGGATTCCGTTTTTCAGGAAAGCCCAGCTTGGAGAGGTGGAAGCACTGGCAACTTGTTCCCATTGAGACCAACTCTGTGCTCATGATCAGAAAAGCAAACCCAGCACCTCCCTGCCCTGAGAACCATGCATGCCAACTTATGGAAAGAAGTGAATGTGCAACCTTTGAGATCAGTACAAAGCAAGCACAGTGAAATCTTCAAGCTACTTCCTAAGTGGCCAAGGTCCTGCTTCTTAAGGTGGTCTCAGGACTGAAAAGTCCCACAAGGACAGAGGCTCTGGAAACGGAAGGCCAGGTCAGACTGGGCCCTGAGCACCAGGCCTTTCTGCTGAAGCCTTGGCTACACGTGGAAAGGAATATTAACCCTGTGTGGAGCCTGGCCAGCCCTCTCCTCACCGCCTGGAGGCAAGCGCCCAGGCTGGGCACCCGGGGAGGCCACTGGGGACAATGCCAAACCCACAGCTCCTGTGCACATCACACAGCCCTTGGGACTGTTGCAATTCTAACCATTCACAGACAGACAGGGAGGGGGGAGAAAGTTAAAAGGGGTGGGCAGCCCATTTGTGGAGCTGAACACCAAACAGATGGAATTTTAATGAAAATACTTGGGCCTTTTAATGCACAAGTGATCTAAAGCTATCCCTAGTCCGCTTATCTGCTGGGAATTACAAGATGTTTAAAAGACCGCAGTCTTATTTGTAAATAAAGCTCTGACAAAAAATATATACTTATATTTTCCCTAAAATCATGTCTTGTCTTTCTTCTAATCTCTTGGCAACACATCTCCATCCCTTTAACTAAAATCCAAGAAGGGCAAATTGCCACTAGGATGGCTTCCCTAAAGCAACCCTCACTTTGCTTTCCTTCTCTTTTGGAATAAGTTTGTCATAAATGTTTAATTAAAGGAAATCAGTCTTTCTACTGCTAATGACTAGCGGTATGAAGGGATTTTCATTTTAAGGAGTGGTGGTATGCATGTGTTGAAAACAGTCTCTATCAGTTTCCTGCTGTCGCCTCTCTGGCTGGGGAAGAGCATGTAGCATTCAGCACACAGCTCCTCTGCAGAATATGTTAAAGGCAGTGGCTTGGATTGAGAAAGGGCACCAAATGCCGTATGCGTCAAATAGACCATCGCTCAATGAAGTCACTTAGCTATTCAAAACATGTTCAGCCATCACTCAACCATTTGCACCAAGAATGTTGAGAGGGGACGTGGAATTGGTGCTCTTTCCCAGTCATGACCAATTCCCAAAAAGCAGCTCTGACTCAGTTTGGGTTAGACCCTGGGGCACATCCGTTTCTCCCTCTCCTATCTGCTTCCTTCTCTTCTCCCCTGTCTCCTGGCCTCAACTCTGCATCACCATCCCATGTTGAGCTTAACAAACAATCCTGCAGTGCCTGCTTCCCGACACTGCCTCAAACGGCCTCCAGTCTTGGTTCACCTCAGAAGCAAAGCACAGAAGCCTCTCTTTCCACACGGGAACATATGTGTCTCTGAGCCTGTCTGCCTGCGGTGCCTCATGCCCACAGGCATGTATAGCTCTGCAAATGCAGCCCCCTATATTACAGTCTGTTGCTAAATGCAGCTTGTATGGCCCGAAGAGTTCCCCCTGTGCTCATTAATGTGTCCTGGGAGCGCATGCCTTCATTCATGCCCTGGTCTCCCAGCTTTTACACTGAGGGGCCCCTTTGGCCCACAACACACACACACACACACACACACACACACACACTTCAACGACCCTGCAAGATCAAGGCCAACAGCTGACACCCCTGCCCCACAGCTCCCCCTTGCCTCCCTCCCTGCCTGCCTGCACAGTGCTGACTCTGGATAACAGTGCTGGCTTCTGGATAACAGACATGTCACTCCATGTGGAAGTGAATCGGCGCGCAGTCCAACCCGAAAGTGATTGCTGTTTATTAGAACTTGGGCTTGTTTCCTGCGAGAGACGCATATATTTTTAGACTTTGCAAATGTTCAAATACACACATACACACATGCAGCCAGCCACCTCGAATGATACGTGCGGCTTAGAAACATTACGAAATGCTCTTGAACTCAGCTTGGGATCCTGGAATGATTAGGATTTACCAAATAAGGATTCTTAGAAACAGATTTTTTTTTTAAAGGAGATTTTCAGATGATGTGTCTTTGACTTCGGAGGAATAAGGGGAATAAGAGAGAAAAGGGAAGAACATTTTCGAATTCTTCATTGCAAAAAGGTGAGCACCATTGAGGAAAACAGTTATGTCCCCTCCTCACGGATGGCAATGCTAAATCCAAAGGCAAATCCTAATGATTCCGAGGCAGGCAGAGCCCATTCACTTCCAAGAACAATCTCTTGTTTCCTTCATGTCATGGATCATTCCAATGAAGTGGTTTGAGGGGAGGGGGGTGGAGGCCAGAGAGTAGAGTATGGGTTTTGCTTATTGATTCTCTTTCCTCTGAAACTAACCCAACCAACCTTGATCTGTGGTGGAGGGAGTGAAGTAGGAAAATGGTGGAATGTAGAGGGGACTTATTTGGAGGAAGGGAGGGAGGGGGAGTGCAGTGGGAGGGGGAGGAGGTGGGGAATTAAATACCTTCTAGGCAGCAGGTTCTCCATAATCCAGAATGGGTCATAACTTCCTCGTTCTTTTTGCTGGTTTCATTCTCACTGACACTTTTGGTCTTGCAAACCCCTCTGGAGTAGAGCCAATAGTCGGTTCCCACAGCTATGGTCATCAGACTGAAGGCAGCGAAAGCACCAACGGTGGTTAAAAGCATTTGAACACCTCGATCAAACAGCCCCATAATTCTTCATTATATAAACACCCAGCCGACTTCTGGTTCTCGGGAGTGTGTGTGTGAGGGTGCAAATACTAAAGCAAAAAAAATTTTTTAAAAAAGATAATTCCACTACTCATATAATGGATATATGTGTGAATAGAGAATATGGAGAGATATTAAAAAAGGGAGGTAAGAAAGCTCACGGAAAAGAGTGTAAATTATAACGCTCACACAGGAAGAGAGGCTTGCCTTTTGAGATCAGAAACTGTTCCAGTTGCAGAGATTATTTAAAAAAAAAAAAATAAAAAGACACCCCCCACCCCCCCAAGTGAGATGCCTTAATCTCTTTTCCTAAAATTCTGGTCTCCAGTTTCCATATGTGACAGCTAATTTGGAGATGGCTTCCACAGGGAACCAGGGAACAGCCGAATTCTCAACCCCTTCTCTCATGGTCAGGACCTGGACAGTTAGAGATTGTAGGAGCCGAGATGCAACCTTCGCTCTTCGTGCTGGGCTCTGCGGCCTGCGCCATGAAAGCCTTGGGTTTGGCCAGTTCTCTTCCTTGGGGGAGGTGGGGGGGGGTCCTCGGGCGCTTTCGTTTCAGACCAGACTGCCCAGTCTCTTGCAAGCCCTTGATCTCAGCTGCACAGGTGCGGGGGTCTCGCCTTCCATGGCTCTTGCCCCGGCGGCGGTAGCAGCAGCAGCGGCGGCGGCGGCGGCGGTGGCGGCGGTGGTGGCGGTGGCAGCAGGGCGGGCGGGCGGCGGCAGGACGAGCAGCGGCGGCGGGTATTGTTGGCGGCGGGGGGAGTGTTGGCGAAGTGGGGGAGGGAGGGGGTTTCTCCCGGAGAATCGAGTCGAGGCGGGGTTCCCTCCCCCCTCTCCGCAAAGCTCCCGGGCGCGCGAGCGAGCGAGCGAGTCAGCCAGCGTCTTGCTGCAGGATGGGCCGCCCGCGTCCCCCGCCCCGCTGGGCTTCCGCGCGGCCCCCGGCCAGCCAGGCGCTCGCTCCCACCTACTGCATCACCGTGGTGCTGAAGTGGACAGCTCCCGGCGCCGCCGCCCGCCGCTGCTCTCCCTCGCTCGCTCGCTCGCTCGCTCGCTCGGCTCGGCTCGGCTCGGCTGCGCTCGGCTGCGCGGAGCGGCCAAGGGGGCCGGGAGCCAAGGGGGCGCGGGCCCCGGGGGCGGCCAAGGCCAGCGCAGAGCCGGGGTGCTGCCTGACCTCGTCTTACTCCTCCCTCGCCCCAGTCCTAAATATGAGCGCTCTCCCCGGCTCCCGGACCTTGCAGGAAGGCGTAGCTAAAGATCGCTCCTCGCTCGCTCTCTCTCACACACTCTCTCTCTCCCCTTCCCTCCATCCGCCCCCCCGCCCCCCCGGTATTTCTTCCAGCTCAGCCTCCTTCTCATTCCATCTCTACGTGCCCAGGGCTTCAAATACAAACCCTCCCAGCACAATCAGTCGGCCACAAAACTTCAAACAGCCGTTTCTCTGCCTGGACTGGTGGAGCTAGAACCTGGATGGGTAACTACAGATATGGGCTGTGTGGGGTTTTTGTTTTTTTAAGTCATCTGTTCCACTTTGTTTTTTTTTTTTTTGGAGGAGGGGATTGTTTTATTTTATTGGCTCAGTAGATCGTTTCCATTTGGTTGTTTCTCTCTGGTAGCTTTGTTTCCTCTCTCTGGCTAAGGGGTGGGGGGGAGGGGGTGTGCATTGCACTGTTTGTGGCTCTCTGTAGTTTTCCAAATCTTGCTTCAACAAGCAGACATTTTGGAAAGATTATTCATGGAAAAGGGTGCAAAAGGGTGACTAGTAACTGGGGCTTGGGCCATGATTTTCGTCTCAAGGGTAAACATGTTTGCAGGGAAGTGGGTGAGCTGTGAATCCTTCCAAGTTTCCTCTGTCATTCATAAACTGGCTTGGGAGAGATTAAAAAAAAAAAAAAAGCAAAACCAAAACTCCCAGCTATGAGCATGGAAACACACAAGCCCTCCTTTTGCTCAGCCAGAACCGTTATTCGGGGCTAATTTCAGTGTCATCTTTGTTTGTCTACGGGCAACTTTTCTTTAATGTGACCCTGGATTTAAAAAAAAAAAAGCACATGGATTCCTAGCTACTGGTCACATTTTTTCTCAGACTAGTTTGATAGTCAAGTGAAGGGCAGCACATGAGGCAAGATGGGGGTGTATGTCTTGCATTGTTTGTGGGGGGTCCTTGAGAGAGGTGTGAGTCTGGTGGCTCACCTGGAGAGGGGTGTTAGAGATGTTTCAATGTCATAACTCAATTATTCCACGCTTTCTTCCCTGCCCCCATTTTTTTTTGCCTTGAGATCATTGATAATTTCTCAGTGATCTGATGATTAACAGAATATGTAGAAAATGAGTGAGTTAAAAAGTTCCTTTGGTGTAAAGCCCACTGCCTAACTTCACCCCCCTCACCTTTCAGTGCATGTAGAGCCAGTGGACTCTCTTAGATTTAGAAAACTTACCTGTTTCTCCAGCCTGCGCAAAGCTTCCCTTTCTCCCACTCTCTGCTCCCTCTGGAGCCAGGAAGAACTCCTGTGCTTCTGGCACTGGGAGAGGGTCCTGGTCTCTGCAGAACAGAGTCAAGACCTCTGCAGTCTCTGTTAAGGGAACTTCAAGATACAGAAAGAGAGTGATGTTTGCAGGCTGAAGGTTCTCCATTTTGGTTTCTGGTCCTATGAGGGCAGGGAGGATGGGAACCGGGATGAAGAGGGGCTGCCCCACTGACCCCTTTCAGCAGAGAACCTGGTACTTGGGCAGTGGTTCAGGTGGGTGATTTGGCTGCTATCTTGAGGGTCAGGTGCCAAGGCCTCAGAGGTCTCCTAGGCCTTTTAGGAAGGTGCTGTCATGGGAGGCTTGTCTTTACTGACGCCTGTCACCTTGGTTGCCTTTGATCTGTCTGAGAAGTCTCTGCTGACTGGAGGTAGCACTCTTATTCCTATCTCCTGCCCCTTTCAGACCTACCCCTGAAACCTTTTGCTCAAAAGGCACCAATAAGACTCTGTTCATCCACAGACCCTGCTAACCTGTGAGCCACCAGGGCACTGTAGCTTTAACGGTGTTTGGTGAATTTTCTGACCAGATCATCACCGAGACAAGCACGGGGTGGGGAGGAAGGTGACTGTCCCTTGCTGACAGCATGTAGAGAGCAGAGACTCCTAAACACAAACCAGATCTGGGGGTACAACTTCAATCTGCTACTTGGTAACTGAAGCACTCCAGATGAGTTGGTTTTTCAGCCTCAGTTTCATCCTATGTGAAATGGGTACCTTCGTACCTGCCACTCCTATCTGAAATTGTCCCCAGCTACTCCCTATTTTTTACTACCTGCCACCCTACCAAGATCTCTATGAGCATATTGACTGGACATTATTGTGACGTTGTGCCCCCCCCCCCAATTGCCTTGCTCTCTGAAGTCAGCAGCTGGGGCTGGCTCACTAAGATGTCCTTGGGACCAAATGCAGGACTCCATCCATAGGATATGCTTGGTAAAAAATGACTGATTATCACAAGAATTGTGCGGTGTAAGATAGGCAAAGGGCCTGGCACATAGTGGGCACTCAATAAGGGTGAGTTTCCTCTCATTTCTTCTCCCTACTTTTATGTGCAGAGTGGTCTCCAGCATCTTCTCTGTATGTCTTGTATGCTCCCCTCCCTTTCTCAAACTAGTTCTACTCCATGGGTTCATCTGCAGCCCAGGCAGGGCTACCTGGGAAGAGCTGGCATGGCGTGAGCCCATTTCTATTCGGGACATACCAGGCCTGCACACTCAGCAGCTGCTGAATAGAGACTCTAAGGGGGGCAGCTTTGTGCACCCGCCGTTTGCTCCTTGCGAAGGGCTTAGAGGAAATTAGCCGAAATGCCACAGGCCTATTTTGAGCTGCTTCTTTGATGGAGTGGAAATAACAGGGGATTTGGGCACAGCAAACCTGGCCTTGAAGCACAGGACTGCCATTTCCTCTCAGTCTGACCTTGGACAGCTACTTAACCTCTCCAGAAGTTAGTCTTTTCATCTATTAAGGAGAACCATGGACAGAAGTGACACATGTCAATAGTAATAACACTGGCTGCAATTTACAGGCATCTTTGATGTGCCAGGCACTGTGCTGAATCCCACAACAATCCTATTAGGTAGGAATCATCATTATTCCCATTCTACAGATGAGGAAACTGAGTCACAGAAGGGCTTAAGTAACTGGTATAAGGTTGTCTGGTTAGTGAGTGGCTGAGCTAAAAGCTTCAACCAGCAGTATCTCGACTCAAGATCAAAGCCTTCTGAGTAAGGGTGTCCTACCAAAGCTACCGACTTCTCACTCACATTGTAGGCATTTCTTGAGTAACTTCGAGGTGCCTGGTGTGCTCACACAGTTGCTACACTTCACACTCCGGCAGTCCTGCACATGCATGGTAATCACTCTCCCTGTGGATGACAGGTCACAGGCCAAGTCTCCAGGTCATATGTCAAATAAGTGGAAGAGCAGAGACTCGAACACTGAATTGCTTCAAGTTCTTCCAGCAATGAGTCCAAAGCTGATCTGTTCATTCATTCATTCCAATAATTGAGCAGATAGTGTATTAATTCCTAGTGAGCACGGCAGGCTCAGCCCCTGCTTCTGTGGACCTACAGAGAAGCAGGAGGAGAAGGGGGGCTGGGCATGACCGTGCTGAGGAGAATGAGACGAGGACTTTGTGGGGCCACAGAACAGGAGATCAAATCCAGTCTTGGGGTAAGGGACAGCCTTCCTGAGGACAAGGACATTGCAACTGAGGAAGTGGTAGCTGGGCCAAAATGGGACAGGTGAGGGGCTGAAATGAGAATGGACCTTCCAGGCTCAAGAATGGCTTGGATAAACGTTTCAGAAGTGTGAGAGGAGATGATTGGTCAGTTTTAGGGGAAAAATACTAAATGTGGCTGATGGTAAGACAAAAAAGGCAAATGTTTCCGGCTAAACTGGGAGGCTGAAGTGCAGGAAACACCCGGGAGGAGGTGGGTAGGATGGGGGACCGGGAGACAGTCAGGTGGCTGTTGCTGGTCTCCAGGCCAGTGACAATGTTGGCAGGGACCAGCATAGGGGCAATGGGACAGAGAGAAGTGGAGGTGACCAGAGCATTTAGGATGAAATTGACAATCATTGGTGTCCATGCTGTGACAAGCGTGTGGGGAGGCAGCAAGCTGGGGTGTGTGTGCGGTGCCGGGAGTGGGAAAAAGCCAAAAATCCTGCTTTGGTTGTGCAAGTAGTTTTGCCTCTTTCTGATGCCTCTTCACTCCCCACTCCCACCTCCTTCTCAAGAAGCTTGTTAGCCAATAAGGAATGCAAATAGTGCATTGCATCGTATTCTAGTCTCCCTGGAATGAAAGCCCCACGAAGGCAAGATTTCAGCCCTTAGAATAATGCCTGGCACATAGTAGATGCTTAATAAAAACAAATTCCTTTTGGATATAAAAATCCAAATGGGTGTGTCCTCTGAGCTAGGCCTGGCGTGAAGTATTAGGGATGCAGCTGAGATCAAACTGCTCAAATCAAGGAGATTAGCAAGTGGATGACTGGATCCAGGTCATGGTGGCTACTCTGGGAGAGCCGTGGCATCTGACATTCCCTGCTGTGTGTTCGTTCCCACAGAGCCCACGCTTGTTCTCTCCTGCATTTCTCTCCATGTTTGGAATTGCTGTTTGACGTCTGAGCTTGCCTGGCACACAGTAGGACTTCGATATGTGTTTGATGAGCAAAATGAAGACATGCTGTGGAAATCCAGAGCAGGAAGTATTTAGCTCTGTCTTGGAGTGTCACTTACAGTTTTGCGTTGGTGACAAGCTGACTTCCAAAGGCCAGGGGAAAAGGTCATGAGTGCCCAAGAGAAGGAGGGACTCAAAGCAGAGCAACAGCACATGCAAATGCAGAATCCAGCACCTCGGGGAGGGTGGTGTGAGGTAAGAATGGATCCTGAGAGCCCTCTGGGCCGGGGTCCAAGGGCATCCATCAGCCATATTGTCCAGTGGGCCTCGCCCAGTTGGAAGCAATGATGTGAAGAAAACAGCTGTGGAGTGAGCTGTACCCAGATTGGAATCTAGCTGGGCTGCCCCCTCTAACTTGCTGTGTGACCTTAGGCAGGGATCTGACTCCCCTGGGCTGAGCCTCCTCATTGGGAAGTCCAGGAATGTTTCTTTGGCTTGCTGTGCCCTCCTAAGATCATTATAGCCTTGACCATTTTCAATCTCACCTCTGGAAAGGTGCAGCAGCTCATATAGTAGCTTCTTTGGTTTGCACTGTGGTGGTGGGTGCAGCCTGACATCTTCTTGCTTATTCTGAAGTCCCCTCTCCTCCCTCTGGGACGTCAGACCATATCTCCTGCTCGCTGCCTCACAAGGGCCTGTGTACCACAGGGACTCGGCAACTGGCTTCTGACAACATGAAGAGGATTGTGGTTGTTGGGATAAAGCAGTGGGGTAAGCAGGAGCATTTGAAACTCAAGAGGAGCAGGTTCTAGATGGCCCTGGCCCTTGGCAGCTGGGGGCGGCGAGGAGCAGCTGGGAAAGGTGCCATTTAGCCCCACAAAGAGTGGTTGGGCTCTGTCTTGCCCCAAGTCAAAGCCTCCATAGCAGAAGCCCAAATGGGGCTGCTGCCAGGGCCAGGAGGAAAGAGATTCTGGGAGAGGGGGGTTTTACTCCTGGCAGCAGGGAGCTGCCCAGGAAGCTCCAAGTGTCTGCTCCCAGGGAGCTGCACGGTGGGGCAGGGTGGCCCAGCTTGTAAACTGGGGGTGTGTGATTAGCTGTGAGTTGAAGCAGAGCAGGAAGCAGAAGCCCCGTGTGTGGAAGTACCTCGACAAGAATTCCTGCAGAGAAGTCACTCTCCACCCAGGACCGCCACCCCCAGCCAAAGCTCTGAATCACCAACCGCGCTGCCCTCCAGTGGCCATGGGATTTCCCCAGGAACTGAGCTATGCCAAAGAAAATTATGGTAGATAATTAATAATGGAGTTACAGAGTAGATAAATGAAATAAAAAGGGCACGAAACGGTGCAGAAGAACAGGAAGAAGAAGAGGGTTAAAGGGCAGCTGGGGCAGGAAGGGAAGGTCACTTCCAGTGACTTGAAGTGGCAGGTGAGAAAGGGAGACACATGCAATGTACCTGGGAAGGCAGTATTGAGAGGGCAGAGATGTCCGGAGTGGCCCAGTGACCAGGGTCAGCCAACCTCACAGGTCCTCCTCGTCCATCCTCTACTTCTCTCCCTCCCTCCAAGCACACCACCCTCCCTGTAGAGATTCCCGGATCCCATGGCATCACACCATCTGCTTTCCTGGGAGGCTCACCTCCCAGCAGCTGGCCGGTCCCCTCATTCCTGCAGATGTCTGCTCAGAGAGGCCCAGCTCACCACCTAATAAAAGCCTGACTCCCCCCCCAGTCGTCCATTGTCTCTCCCTCTTTACCTGCTTCCTTAGCTCTAAGCAGCCCCTCCCTGCCCATATGTGTTTTCTTAGTGACAGGGTAAGGACAGAGGCTCAGCTGTGCTGCTGTTGTAACTTCTGCCTCTCATATGGCATCCAGCACATAGTAGGCGGTCAACAAACATGCGGCCCGAATGCTGAAGCCTCTTGGTGAGCAGGAGGGAAGTGGGGCTCAGGCAGTGAGCAGAAGGAGTAGACATGCCCAGCTGAGGTCCTCCAGAGTGTGGCCTGGCACTGTGTCCAGGCAGGAACACACTTCAGGAGAAGCTGCTGGTGGTGGAGGGGGGACGGACGAGGGGGGGGCCTCTGAGGTCCCTGGAGAATGCGGCACCTGCAGAGGTAACAAAAAGGGAAGAAAGAAGGGAGGGGACTCCTTTTGTGTGGATTCCACCAGACCAAGAAGGTGGTGACTGCTGTGGTGGCAGGGATTGGTGACATGTGGACTGGGGAGTGGACCCTGGGGATTTGGGCCCAGTCCCTAAGGCTTTCTAGCCTTGTGGCCTCAGGCAAGTGACAACAGCCAGCCCAGCCTGGAAAACCATGGCCTGCCTCCAGGTGCTGCTCTGATAATTAAATAAAATTACGTGGAAAACACACTTCCGGGGCCTACTCCATAGTAAGTCCTAAATAAATATTAGCTGCATGTTGAGCTCCTATTGGGTGGTGTGTGCTTTGAATAAAACACCAAATGAGAAGGACGTGGGCTCTGCTCAGAAGCCACGCAGTCGAGTGGAGGGATATTCAATGTAAGTGGGGATGGTGGAGATGGAGGGAGGCAGGCGTGGGTGTACCTCGCAGAGGGCAGGAAACCCTGCCTGGGGGTTCAGGAAGGGCTCCTGGGAGCTGGCAATGGCTGGGCTGGGTCCTGAAGGGAGAGCAGATAACAAGGAGGTAGAGAAGACCTAGGCAGAGGGGTGGGTAGGTACAAAGATAGGGAGCATGCAATGAGTTTGTAAAGTACCTACTGTGTGCTCAGACTGGTGGTGTCTCTGCCTCCTGGACAGACATTGCCAGGAGGCCAGCATTAAGTGAGTAATTACACAATGGACTGCTCAGTTGCGATCAGGGGACGTGCCCAGCATGCTCATGACAGCTACAGGTAATTCTGTTTCACCAAAGGGCCAGGAAGAAGTTGGTGGAGATGGGCTGAAAGGGGAGGCTGGACTGGGTCAGGGAGGCCTTGAATCCAACTCCCTGCTGTCTGTGGGCCAAGCTCTGAGCAAGGGACTCAAACAGAAACAGAACCAAGTCACTGGCAGGAGCCAAAGAGGGCATGTAAAATGATCCAGTGAGGGTGACAAGGACACAGTTTCATGAAGGAAGTAAACCCACAGCCTGGTCCTGCCTTTCTGAGTGGGTCTTCCCCACCTGGCAGGCTTCAAGGGGTATTGATGGCCTACAGGTGATGGATAGCAAAGGGTTCTGAACCCGGCTGAGTTCCTTCCCTTGGCCCTGGGTACCAGTGATGGAGGTGGTGGCTTCACATGGTCAGGTAGACCCAAAAGGCCAGCAGGCTGCTCACATGCTTAGGCGTGGCTGTAGGACAAAGGGCTCTCCAAATCCTGGCTCCATCTCCGTCTCCCAGCCATTGGAACTTGGGACTGGCCATTCCTCCTGTCTGTGCCTCTGTTTGCCTGTCTGTAGGATGGGTATATGTTGGAGCCACGGCGGCGCTGTTGTTCTGAGAATCAACCTCGGGGATCGACATGGCGAAGATCACGGAGGGCTCTGGGAGGCGTGGCCCAGCTCCATGTCTGTATCCTCCAGGTTGGGTGAGGAATGAAATGCAGAGGTGGACAAGGACCCTTTCTCCCGGTCCCTGCTGGGTTTTGCAAGATTCCAGCTCCTCTATCCCTAAAACAGCTTCTTCTTCTGCAAGAAGAAGAGCCTGACACCCCCTGTTGGTGTCAATCAGGTCCCTTGGGTGTGTATGTGGGGCGGGCACTGAGCAGGGGACTCTGTTTCCCTGGACAGGTAGCTCACTGTGCACTAACACAGCAGCCCACTCCACTGGCTCCTCGGAATTCAGAGCCCGCTGCCCGCCAGGGGCACAGGAGCTTCCATGGATAGCCGAGCTCAGATCCTTGCCCCCATCCCTACTCCTAGGTCTCAGAGCTGGCCAGGCTAGGGGCTCCTTCCAGCCTCACTGCCCAAGCTACAAATTCTGTTTCCTTGGCTCCCCAGTTCTGGAGGCCCCAAAGTTCGTCAGGCTTTGACTCATCGTAGACCCTTTGCATCTCGTTGACTTTGAACAAGGCAGGCTCTCGATGCATCATTGAGAAGTAGGGTGGGGTGGGAGGATGGAGAAGAGCAGAAAGACGGATCATAGCGGCGCATTTTCCTTAATGACAGGAGGCTCTGCTGATAGTCCAGGTACACATTTGCTGAGCACAGCCCACGTGCCAGGCATGCTTCACTTCCTGTGAACTCATTTAACCTACACTGCAAGCCCTGGAGGAATGCTCTGTCATGTCTCTCCTTTTATAGATGGAGAGCTCAAAGCACAGAGAGGTTAAGCAACTTGCCCAAAGTCACACAGTTAGTATGTGACAAAGTCCAGATTCCAGCCCCGAAACTCTCACATAGTAGAGCCTCATATTAAAGGATGGCCTACTATGTGCTGGGCACTTTGTTCTTTAATGTTGCAAAAACCTTGGGGGAAACTGAGGCTTAGGGGAGGTAACCAGGCCAGCAAATGGCAGAGGCAGAGATTACACATAGCTCTGTCCTGGCCAATATATAGCCAGGGTTCCAGAATGGAGAGGGGCTGAGCTGGCCACATTTCCAGAGTTACAAGGAGGTGTATACTGAGCCCTCACCTTCTTTGGCCAAGGCCCGCCATGCTGCCTCAGGGTTTGTATTTACCCAGGGAGGCCTGGGAAATGGGGAGGGGAAGGAACATTGGGACTGGAGTCTGAGGCTGGGTTGCAGCTGAACCACCTTGAAGACTGTGCTTCACCTACTCAGGACCTCACTTTCTTCATCCGGGCAATGGGAGAATAACAAGGACCCCTAGGTCACATAGGCTGATTTCTCGTGTTCCCTGCTGTGCGGACCTTGGTCTGCACCTCCAGTGTCCTGCATTGGCTCCCCAGGTCCGCTGTGCTGACCTTTCCCTCCAGAAGGTCCAGCCACAGCCCTTCTTCTCTACGGAGAAGATTCTTTGCTTCGAGTCGTTCTCCCATGTCTCCTTGTCCTTATGTGTGGGAACACAGGTGGACACTCTACAGAAAGGCTCAAGTCCTCCCTAGACGCTTTTCAGCTGTCTTCCTGGCTCTTTCCTTGTCTCCCTCTTCTCTCTGTCCATGCCACTTTCCTATTATCTTCAAGCCCGTGTTAACAACCTGTATTTCTTTCTATTTTTTTGGTGGTGCTAGGGTTTGAACTCAGAGCCACCCACTTGCTAGGCAGGTGCTCTGTCACTTGAGCCACTCTCCCAATCCTCTTTTGCTTTAATTATTTTTGGATAGGTTCTCTTGTTGGCCCCGGCAAATCCTCCTACCTATGCTTCCCAAGTAGCAACAAATTCTCGTGTTGGGCTGCAAGCCTCCTACCTATGCTTCCCAAGTAGCTGGGATGACAGGTGTGTGCCACCACACCCAGCTTATTAGTTGAGATGAGGTCTTGCTAACTTATTGCCTGCACTAGCCTCAAATCTTGATCCTCTTGGTCTCCCCGTCCTGAGTAGCTGGGATTACAGATGGGCATCACCAGACCTGGCCCCCAAAACCTGTATTAATGTGGGTCAAGTGTCACTAATATCATACAAATCATATCCACATAAACACCCTGCTGCCGCCCGTGTGCCTGTCACACATGGGCCATGGCCATTGTCTTCTAAAGCCGGAGTCTATAAGTCCCCCTTTCTGCATCTTGCTTTACTCATTCAAACAACCACACTCATGGGAATCACTCCAAGTCGGTTGCAACAGCTCTAATTCAGTCTTTTAATGGTGGTGTCATGTATCATAGTGAGGCAGTGCTATAATTTCTTCATCCTGTCCTCTACTGAGAGTTGCTCACTTTATTTCCTGTTGCATACCCTCTGCTATAAAACAGTGCTACAACAAACACCGTGTGCATGCGTCCTTCCAACTGGAGCTTTTATTTTGATGGAGTAGATCCCAGGAGTGAGTGGGACTGCTCAGTTGAAGGGCATATGTATTCTGCGTTTTAGTCAATGTTGCCAGATAGCTTTCTAAAAATGCCGTAGCACTTTGCACTTTCTGCAGTCATTCATGAGCCTATTTCTCTGCATCCAGTCCAGCAATATGTATTAACATTATTTTTAGCTTTTGCCCATCTGATGGGGCAAAACAAATTCTCATAGTTGTACTGTCAGTGTCCTGTACAACTGCTGACATTTGGACTGATGCTGTGTTTTGCCTATCTTTGTCTTTGCCTAACTCCAACTATCCTCACCACTTACTGGTTTATAATAGCTCTTAGCATATGTAGATATCAACCTTTTGTTTGACATCTGTGTTGCATGTAGTTTTATCTTCAAATCATTTATTTTTATATTGGCCATGAGTGGCTTCTATTGCCATGAAAGCCATGTTTGCCTGGTAAAATCTGTCTTTCTTTTACACTGGGATTTCTTTTGGGGTCTGTAATCCTAGCACTCAGGAGGCTGAGGCAGGAGGATCTCAAGTTCAAGGTCAGCCCGGGCTACATAGGGAGACCCTGTCTCAAAACAAAACACCCCAAAGCACTGGGCTGGCATCATTAATAAAGCAATCACTCATTTTCCTAACAAAGTGGAACCCCGTCTCTGCTACCGGTCAATGTGCCCAAAGGGTCCTATTTAGTCTGTGCTCTGTTCGGCTGATCTGTGGGTCTCCCCTGCACCACTCACGTTTGCGGGTGGCGTCCTACGTTCTGAGCGTTAGTACACAAGTCCTTCCCCAGGTCCTTCTTTTTCATATGCTCTGGATACTCTGGTTCTTCCCTCTGCTACAGGAACTTGGACTTGTTTTATTCCATGGGGTCTTAGTGCCTAAGATGGGGTCACTCACTGGGCTGGGGGCTGATGTTTGTGGAGGTCATTGCTGCTCCATATCTCCCCTTCCTCCACCCCAAAGACTCTGAGATATTAAATGGCATCCACACCAAAGCAGCCAACATGAAGGTGTGACCCTTGGAGGGTTGTCATAGGTGAGCCCTTAAAGCAGAGATAAGCCATTCATTTATGTGACACCTGCTTGCTGAACACCTTTCATATGCTAGACTTTATCTAAGGTCTGGGGAGATAGCAGTGGCCAAGGCAGACCAAAGTGCAAGTTCAGGGGGTGGCAATGCCAGTGAGTTAGCTGTGTTTTGGTGGATAATTGTTTTTTGGTTGGATACTACCATTGTGGCTATGTGTAAAGAAGAGTCCCTATCTTTTAGAGGAACTTGTTGAACCGTTTACAGATATCACAACGTGAAGTGTGGACTGTATTTCCAAATAACCTGGGTTTGGGGAAGATGGATGAACATGTGGCTGAGACCAGACTGGCTGTGGATTGATGGAGGGTTCACTGGGATTTATCACACCGCTTCAGTCTGCATATGAAACCTTCCATGGTGAAAATGTTTTAAAATGCACACAGAGCTTGTACCGTTCCTGGCATTGTTCTGATTGCCTCACGCCAATAATCCATCAAATCTTCAAATTAGGCCCCCGAGGTGGGCATTATCACCCCAACTTTACAAATGGGAAGAGCCAGGCCTGAGATTCCACACTTGCCCAGGGTCAACAGATAGAGGATGGCAGAGCCCACAGCCCCATGACCCTGCTCTCAAACTCCAGGAGCCGCCATCTTTGATGTCAACTATTCATTCCAATGAGCCTGCAAAGAGAGAGCTGCCGGGATAGGATTAGCTCACACAGCAGGAAGGAGCCACGAAAGACACAAGGCAGGGTTGCGAGAGAGAGATCAGCATCCTCCAAAGTCTGTGTGTCAGAGCCCTAACTCCTCAGTGCTGCCATGTTGGGAGGTATTTGGCTCACGGGTGGAGTCCTTGTGAACAATATTAATGTCTTTCTCCTGGGAGTGGGCCATCTGTCACGGGAGTTGAGCCGTTTTCTCCTCCAACTTCCACCACATTGAGGAGCGGTGCTAGCCCCTCATCAGATGCAGCAGCCAGAACTGTATGCCAAACTAACCTTTTCCCATTATAAATTGCCTGGTCTTGGGTGTTCTGCTATAGCAATGGACAAATGGACTTTTCAGTCTCACGGAGGAAGGTGAGACTGAGGACAAGGGTGATCAGAGAAGGTCCCTCAGAGCTGAGACCTGCAGGAAGAGGAGGAGGCAGCCTGGGGATCTGGGAAAGCGTTTTTTGGGCAGAGGGACCACAGGTGTAAAGACTGAGACAGAAACAAAGAAGGCCAGGGGAGCAGGACACAGAGGAGCACTAGGCCACATGGCCAAGGCCAGGTCCACGACCGCGGGAAGATGTTTCAGGTTCAAAACCAGTGAACTAGGCCTCTCAGTAAGGCTCATGCAATTTATTGGATTTATAAGCTCAATGAGTATTTAAATACATTTCCCTACATTTTGCTAACTTCATCTACAACTGAGGAGTAATTTAATTCTGAAGCCAAATGAAGTGCTCTTTGCCTCGTCGCAAAGCCACCACTTTTGACTTTTTTTTTTGCATAACTTGATTCAATTTCTCTGCTCTTGCCACACTTTCTCCAGCTCCCACACACTTCTTTTTGGGTGGTGATAACATTACTGTTTTATTATTAGTCACTAACCAGGGCTAATTCGTTTTTCCAATTGATCTATGCAGCGTATAAAATGCCAGCTCTACTGGCAGCAGTGGCGATCTGGTTAGTGAGTCCTGAGAGTCAGTAGAGACAGACAGCTGTGCAGGCGACAGGCTGAGGACTGCCAATGCTGACCTCCGACAGGTTGTGATGACCTGTGGTCAGGCAGTCCAAATTTCAGAAGAGCATCCAGGAGGCAGCTGCTCAAGGTCACAGGTGGGGGTGACTGGATGCGTCAAACTCACATGGTGTGGGCTTACTGGGATAGGCAGTTCCTGCTAAGTGAGTTTCTGACAGTGTCACATTCAGTGGACTCCCTCAACGAAATGTCACGTCCGTAAGCACAGGTCTGCCCTAGGTTAACAGCTGGCTATCCATGCACACTTCTTGGGGAATCTTCCCTCAAGCTACGCATAATTGGGGACAATAGAGAGCCTGGGGCCTGAGGCCCCTTGTGCCATTTTGACTTAAGCCTGGAGAGTGTTAACTGTGGATGAGTCAGGTGCGGGATGTGAACAGTTGCTCAGCCCAGTCCACATGGTGGAGAAGAAAAAGCCATTATCTGAACCTTCGATGGACCTATAAAAACTCACCCTAGCAAGCGTATTTATTCATGAGCAAGGCTTCCTGGCCTTTTCTTTCCTGCTGTCAAGTCCTTGGGTTGTGCTATTTTTTTTGACTATTTGGGAGGGTGGGGATGCTTTGGGATACAGAATCAAGATAAAAGGGGGAGAAGGAAATGGATCAGAGACTCCTTGTTCAGGGCTCAGAAAAAATGTTTTAGGGCATCAGATGAAAGTGTGTAGAGGAGTTTTAAGGATGATGAGGGAGGTGGACAGGAACAGAAGGGGGAGTTTTAAGAAAAATTGTTGTAGCCAGGTATGGTGGTGCATGCCTGTAATCTCAGCTACTCAGGAGGTAGAGGTGGGAGAATCTTGGTCCGAGGATGGCCTGGGCTAAGTTAGACAGACCCTATCTGAAAGACAAACTGAAAGAAAAAAGACTGGGGCCGTGAAACCATAAATAGTACAGAACTCTGTATACTGTGGTTTTGTCCTGAACACGCATGCCTATAAGAAGGTTCGGTAAGAAATTAGCAACAATAACTAAATGTAGGAACAATTACAACAATACACTGTAATGAAAGTGATGTGAATCTGATCTCTCTCTCTCTCTCTCTCTCTCTCCCTCTCCCCCCCGCTCCCAAGTACTCCCAAGTATCCTTATCGTGACTGCAGTTGACCATGGGCAGAAAGTATTGTCTTGCTGAGGAGGGACTGTCGGTTGTATGAGTGAACACGGAGGCTTAAACTCAAGGACCTCCAAAGGCGGAGGCCAACTCAGTGGCCTCAGGTCTCGGGCATATGTGTTTGACTAATCCCCCTAGTGTGGCGTTTGTCATGATTACAAATAATGCTGAGCCGAACATCTTAGTGCCCCAAACCTTTTAGGGATTTGTCTTCGGGAAGATTCCTAGAAGTGAAACTCAGGGCAAGGTTGAGGTGGGAGAGTGACCTGCTGGGCTCAGCCACCTGACTCTGCTGGTCATTGGTCCCTCTAGGTGCCCATGTCCCCTTCTCTCAGAGCTTGACCCCAGGACCCAAGGGGCCACGCTAGCTCTCACATTTGGGTGTCTGCTGGGATCCTCCAAGGAGGCTCTGTCCAAGATTCTGGAGAGACCCGATTCCTAGGGACTCCCCTTGTTATTCTCCCTGGAGTAAGTCACATCCCTCTTCAAGGCTTGGTGACTGTTGGCTCAACTGGGACCCTAAAAGAGACATGGAGATGACAGAGTGAAGTGCACAGAGGTCTTTCAGTAATTGACTCAGTGCAGACAGCTTCCTGCAGCACTGACCTATGCTTACCTGTGTCAATCACCTGCCCACTGATCTGCCTGTCCCCGGGCCACTGCCTCCTCTTTCCTCTTGGGGAGGGGCACATGGAGATACATTCAGCAGTGGCATCTCACCAGAAGGTGACCACCGACTGTGCTGCTCACTTCGTGTGGCCCCAGCCCTATCCTCCTCTTTGGGACCTGCTGGCTCCAAAGCTGTCCCCTGTCTAGAGGAGTCGTTGGTGAATCCTTCTGTCTCCTGCTGTCCTGTCCACCTTGAAGATTTCCCAGTGTGTGGCCTCTGGCTTGGAGGCACTGCCTCCACTGACAACTGCAGCCACGGCTTCTTGGTTCATTTCATTAACATGCACTTGAAACTTGCTCTTCGACAGTCCCATCTTGCCCTATGGTTCCAGGCTCGGGAACTGGGCTGCTGGGCTTTGCATCTTCACTTTGTCCCTAACTAGCTGTGTGGGCACACGTGACTTTCCGCACCTCAGCTTTGTAATATGTAAGTTCTGTTGCTGAAGCAAGGACCAGGCTACAACTCAGCGGGCGGCAGGGCTTGTGTCTGGCATCCCTGGCTGGGCTCAGAGGCCTGGCTCCCGGCTGTTGGGGAGCACAGGGCTTCTCCATTGTCTTTCACCTTCCCTGGACCCCCGGCTCCTCAGGGCATGGTCTCATGGCAGAAGAGGGACAAGAGGGAAAGTTCTATTGGCCAAAGCATGGCAAGGGCTGGGTGTATTTTCCCATAGTGGGAAGGTGAGGGGAGCGAAGCTTTGCTGAATACTAATCCTAACTTAGTACAAAGTTATGACGTGGTTTGTTGTGAAGGTAAAATGATTTAATAACTTTAAAGTGGTTAAGATATCTGGCATATAATAAGTGTTCTGCAAGTAACACAGACAGAAAACTACAGACAGTAGTTTTCATACTAACAGTGTTCATATTTAAATTTGTTCCCATTCCTCATAGTAAAATTTGTGGAACAGGAGCTTCCATTGGATGTAAAACAAGATTATCAAAATTAAAATTAAATATTAATTCCAACAGTTTAAAATTAATGTAATTCTGTTGGTCAGGCACAGTGGCACATGCCTATAATCCTGGCTACTCAGGAGATAGAGATCAGGAAGATCAAAGTTCAAGACCAGCAGGGGAAAAAAGTTAGTGAGACCCCATCTTACTCAAAAAGATGGATGTGGGGACGCACACTTATAATATCAGCCATGTGGATAGGCAGGAAGAGTGTGGTCTGAGGCCTGGTTGGGCAAAAAGCATGAGACCCCCATCTGAAAAATAACTTAAAGCAAAAATGGCTGGGGGCCTGGCTCAAGTGATAGAGCACAAAAAAAATATAGCATATATTTATTAAATTAATTTATATATTTAATTATGTTTGTATATAATTATGATGATATTAATAGTATATAATAGTAACAATATTAAAACATTATACAAATACAATGTTAAACTGTAATAATAGAGTGCATGCACACCTCGGATACGCTTTTCACATTCGTTCTAAAGTGTGAATGTCTGATGAGATGGAAAGACGTGGGCTTCAAATACTGGACAGCCGTTAAGCCTACAGGTGGTGTTTTGAGAATTGGCAAAATCCAGTGTCTAAGAACGCAGATTAAGGAGTCAGGTGAATTCGGATCAAATGTCCTGCTCTGCCGTGTTTTCACTGAGTGGCCATGGGCCAGTCCCTACCGACCAAACGTCTTGGGACTGTCGTGCACGTGTGACAAGCCACCGTAGGCAAAGCAAGTTGCACAGTGCCCAGGGCACAGGGAGGCCAAGAAACGCAGTGTGCGTTCGCAGGCTGTGCCGTGAGGAGTGAGGAGCTGGAACCACTGAGCGGAAGGGAGGGAGGCACCAGCGCACAGCAGGTGCACAGTGAACTCACGGTGACAGAGGTAAAGCCAGGGCCAGCACGGCTGGACTTCAGGACCCCAGAAGAGGCTCCTACTGTCCCCCCCATACACACACTGGCTTTCATCACTAGGGCCATTTGTTGGCCTTCCTGTGTTCTGGACACAGTTTGTCAATGAAAATTAAAAGGACCATGCGAGGTTCTGTGGCAAATCAGGTTTGGGAACCTGCCTTCAACAGTGTTCCCCCCCCCCACCTGCCCCATTGGGACCTTGAGCCTGGCCGCGCTGGTGAGCTTTGAGATGGCTAGGAGCGGGACTTGGAGGGCCGGTTCCCAGACCCTGTGACCACATGGAACCCCATTGGGCTGTGTCCTCAGGAACCAGGCCTTGGGCAAGGGCACTGTAAATTCTGCAACTGTCCCCACCAATACCTGTAGCAGGCATCTCCTCTGCCTCCCCAGGAGGTGGCGCAAGCATCCCCAAGCTGGTGTCCTTTGTTTGAGTCACACACTGGCCCCCACTTGGCCCCCACACAGTCACCGATCCCAACTCTGCTCCTCCCCATCTTTCTCTCTGGGGATGTCCTCCCCTAGCTCTGCCCCTCCAGGCAGCCTCCTGCTGTCCTGGTCTGGGATGGGCCCTTCTCAGATCCTTTGGATGTCTGCAGTGTCCCTGTCCTGTACCTAATGGCTGCCTGGTCCTCGTGAGCGGTGAGCTGCCTCATGTGACAGTGATTTAGTGTCCTGCCCTGTGACATGGGAGGCAACGGCTGTGGCCTTTATGGGATGGCACTGGAGGAGAAACAGGCTTTCCTACCCATTCCTGGCTCCCTGACAGGGAACTCCACAGAGGGTAGGGGAAGGAGCTGCAATCTGGAGCCTGGCTAGAATTTCAGCTGGGGGAGGAAGGGCAAGAAGCTTCTGGCTTTGAAACTTCTGCCTCCCTCCCTCCCAGATGGGGCAATGCAATTTCTGTTTCAGAGGGTTGAGATGACCACACACACAGGAGGGGACACGGCGCTTAATGAATGTTAAAATGTTCCCCTACTTGGGCACACTATTCACTGGGTCCCCTGAGAGCCAGAGAAGGCAGGCTCCTGAGGGGACAGGTGAGTCAACCATCTCATCTTACAGACAGGAAACCAAGTCCAGAGAGTGCAGGCACGCACCCTAGGGCAGGCAGCGAGTAGAAAGTAGCGGATCTTAGTTACGAGTCCATGCTTTGGGCTGTGGCTCAGTGGTAGAGCGCTTGCCTAGCATCTGTGAGAACCTGGGTTCCATCCCTAGCACTGCTAAATAAACAAACAAACAGATCAATCTGTCAATCAATCAAACAATCAATAAATGCCCAGGTGTCTCAAGAGCTGGATTCCTGACTTTGTTTCCAGCTGAGCCCATGCATGAAGGTCCCCATCTCCGGCTGCAGGTGCCTGGTGCTAAGTTTCGTGTGCACGGCTCCTTCCTGCCTGGGCCGCTGTCACTGGCAGTGTGGTGCTGGAAGAGACAGAGTGAAGGCACAGCCTGGGCCCTCCTTGGGCTGGACTCAATGCTCCCTGCTTGCTGCCCCATCACCCTTAGCAGGGGTGAAGAAGTCTTCCCCAGGGTCCGGGGCCTGGGACCACCATGCCCCAGCTGTTTGAAGGGAAGGTTGCCTTGCGTGCTAGGCTCCGATTTCCTCACCTGGCAAATAGAGGAGGGGATGATGGCACCTCCATCACAATGGTGTCACAGGGGTAGAATGAGATCAAGGTTTTGAGTCACTTAGCAGACCCCAAAGACACCCCCTTGATGTCTTTGACTCCAATGGGAGGAGTTAAGTCATCTTTTTCCCTTGCGGCCCAGCGGCTTGTCCCCACTTGGAGTGTTCTCTTGGCGTAGTGACAGGCACAACTTGGTTCCTGGGCCTTTGCAAAAAAGGCTTATGCCTGGCAGGGGGGTGGCGCCCCCTCCCACCATTACAGAGTCCTTGTTGAGCAAGATGTGTACCCACCTGCACAGGTCAGAGGTCACACGCTGGCTGTGGATCTCGGATGCTGACCTCAGCTTAGAGAGGAGAACATGGGGACCGAGAAACCACACCTGGGCCCAAAGCCCTGCCTCTGGGTGGCAAGGGGCCGGGGGATGTGGCACAGTTCCGATGTGGCTCCACTTCCTCCCTGCCCCTGTGTCCTGCGGAAGATGGAGTCCTTCTGAATGAGGCTCGGGAACCCTGTGAAATTGGAAACTCAGGGCTGGAGGCCTAGGGAAAAAAGCCCAGCTTCGATTCACGGGCAGGAGGATTAGGTGAATGGCAGGACTACCCTGTGGTCGCCAAGGAAGGAGACAACTGACAGGCACGTCCACCAGCTCGGTCCTCCCGGGGAGGGAAGGTCGTACGGGTGGGGTGCTCGGCCTGCTGCTGCCCTCGGGGGTGGGGGGCCTTGATCTCAGCACTGCAACCTCACCGAGCCATTGAGGAAGCTTGGGAGGTAGGACGTGCTGCTTGGGGATCCCCCAAGCAGAGAAACAAGTAGGAGCTGGGCGAAAACATGTGCTCAGAAAAACACCCGGAAGGTTCTTCCATCGAGGCAGGAGTGGGTAAAAGCTCGCAGCAACTGTGCGGCTCTGAACGTGGTCCGTTTCCATGGCATTGGCTCTGATTTTTGGGGGGGCACGGGGAGAGGAGACACAGCTAAGGTCATGACAATGTCTCCAGAAGTGATCTCACCTGTCCAGGGACGGCATGTGCATTTCTCATACGGTCCCTCCCTGCCCTCAAACAGAGTCACCGAGCAGTGTTATGGTCACCTACGGGACAGGACCTGCAGGTCCAAAAGGAGCAGTGACTTGACCTACGTCACACAGCTGGCTTGTGGCAGCTCTGGGCCTCCCATCCTGAGCTCCTGCCTCCACTTCCCGTCTTCTTTGGGGAGGACACCGATGGCCTGGAAAGGGAGGCACACAAAGAGATGTCGGATCAGAATCGCCACTGTGACCTGAGCCGCTGGGAAATTCGCTCTGAATAAGCCTGAGCTCAGCCTGTGAGCTCACTGCAAAGCTCAGGTGAGCCTCCACCAAGGGAAGAGGCTCTCCTCCCTTCCACCACAGGCTCTGCCTGGCTTCACTTTTCTTGCTGGGTACTGGTCTCATTAGGGTGCCTCAGGCCCATTCTATAACTTTCCAGTCACTTTTAGTTATTAAAAAAGAACACTTTCGGTTTGGTTATTAAGGCTCAATCCTGTTATTTTATTGTTTTATTTGTTCTTTGCAGCACTGGAGATGGAACCCAGGGCTGAGCAAGCGCTCTACCACTGAGCCACGTCCCCAGCTCGAGCCTGTTCAGTTTAAAATAGCAATCTCATATGGAACTGGGGTACGTGGGTACACACGTGTACACGCATGTGTACTCCTATACATGTGCACGAGCATATGTGTGACCAAGTGTGTCATGTGTGCAATCGTGTGTACGTGTGTGCCCGTGTATGCACATGAGTGCCATGTACACACATGTGTGCCCTGCATGTGGCAAGTGTGTGTCTGCATGTGTGTGCCCATGTGTGTGCGTGTTCTCCAGAGCGTGGAAGATGCAGCTCTAGCCCAGGCTCTCTCTACCCCAAGTTCTCTCAGGTAAGTTGGAGTCACAGCTCTGGCTCCCAATATTGGAGTGATGGGACTTTGAGAGCTGAGGGGCAGGCATGCCCCCTCTGCCCTACTGTCTTCACTTTTGCTTTCTCCCCACTTCCTGGGATGGTCACAGCTTGGCACACGGGCTACATTGTGGGTTCCATGGCTTGGGGGATCCAAGCTCATTCCTGGAGCTCAGCCTGGGTTGGAGAGGCAGGGGAGGGAGGATGGGGACCTTCCGGTCTTCTAGAAAGGTGGCCAGGCACAGGTCTACACTTTTTCCCTGACCTCAGTCTTGTATCTCTTACTGGTAAATGCTGTCCTATCAGCTTGGTGTCTCTGGGGCTCTGGGAAGTCCTAGGATTCCCTTGGGCTCAGACCTTTGAGATGGTTCTGGAGAATATAGGAACTCTACTCTCACCAGGGTATCTCTAAACTCCCTCTGGAAGGTAGGACTGGAAAAGCCAGGCCCTGGCTTCCCCCCTGATCCTGTGTGTTGCACCTAGCCGGAGGCCCTGTAGACACATCACCTCCTGACACTTCTCAGACCCATGGCAGGGCCAGTCTCACTTGTCAGGTGAGGAGATCCAGACTTGGACAGAAACTGACTTGTCCTCGGCCACAAAGGTAGCATGCAGCAGAACGCAGGCATGGATCCTGATCTGCCACCTTCCAAGCCCAAGTCATGGATGTTTACTGCTTGGGGTCCCGAGAACCAAGTCCTCAATTAATTCCTTCTGCTTATGACATCCTGATTTTTTCCTTTCTCCCTCTTTTGAGACAGGGTCTCTGTATTACAGGCTGGCCTTGAACTTGTGATCCTCCCGCCTCAGTCTCATAAGAGCTGAGATTACAGGTGTGAACCACCTACCCTGCCAGCACCCAATTCCTAAGAGCACATTTACTCTTTCCCCGTGGTTCCAGTCTTGGAAGCACCGTCAACAGGGGCGCCCTGCCCGCCCTGAACCCACAACTCAATCGCAACTGGACCTACAGTTTAGAACAGAGTTTAGAAACTCCTCCCCCTTAAAAAGGGGTCAGAGATGATAACAACCTGTCACCCAGTCCTGCCCTCATAAGGCAGCCATCATTCCTGTCTCGGTTCAGACCCTGGCTCTCCAGCTGTCCCCTTCATTCGTCAACATCCTCCCTGTCAGCCTCTGCTCCATTTCATCAGCCTTAGTTAGCCCCGGTGGCTCCATCAGGTGCAGCCCAATCATCCTGCCTGGAACCCTAAGCGAGCTGCTGGGGTCCTGCTCTCTGCCACCAGGAGCCAATCCACTCCTTGCATGTGGTGACTTAGGAATAAGGAGCTCGGAGCAAGCCTGGTGCCCAGCAGGTGATCACTACTGTCATTATGACTGCTCTCCTTGGGGGGGGCACCTGTTCCTGTGTGGTCCTGGCTGGGTGTGTGGCCACCCTGCCATCCTGGGCCTCAGGCTATTGGGATTCCCACATGGCCTGAGGTCATAGGTCTTGGTTTGGTTCCTGACAGGCAGATGGTCGTGTTGCATTGGACAGACACTTGCCACGGGAGCATTACAGGGCATTACCTGGTCACACTGCAGTGGCAGTGCTCACTGGGTTGCCTGGTGGCTGTGTGGATGACAGTGGACCTTGCCACCACCTGCCCAGTGTCCCATGTCCTATGGACTCACTGCCCCTTGCAACAGCATCACCTCAGTGCTGTCAGTAGGAGAGACAGCCCTTGCTGTGCTGAGCATCTACTGTGTGCCGGCCATTTAACATAGCTAGGGCAATCCCAATAAGAAATGCCACCGTGACATCTGTCATCACAGTTCATTCTTATAGGGAGCTGTATGCCCATTACATGGATGAGTAAATTGAGGCTAAGGACCATTCCTAGGAAAATGTAGGTTCTGTTTGTCATCTCTGGCTCAGCAATGGCAGAGGCCATTTCTCCTGATTCACTGCAAGGTGGCACAGAAGACTTGGTTCTTCCAGAGCAAGCACAGTTTGACTTACACGAGAAACACGCACCCTATCCATATGGCTGGATTGACTCCTTCTAACACTGCGTCAGCGCACTATACTAGAGGCACATTCCTTCCCCTCCTGGGCCATGTCTGGATCCCTGGGGACGACATCAACGACTCCCAATTCTTATCTCCAGTCCAGGGTCTCCAACCGCCTCCTCTGGCAGACCCCTGACCCTCGTCAGTCCCATTCTCAGCCTCAGCCCCCTGTGGTCCCTTCTCTCTTTCAGCCTACAAGGAAATCTGCAGTCGGAACCCGACACTCCTCTGAGCTGGGCTCTGGTGCTGGCCTGTAGCCCATGAGGCCTAGGCGGGGGTCACTTGAGCCCCAGAGTTCAAGGCCAGCCTGAGCAACACAGCCAGACCCTGTCTCAAACAGCAAGCAAGCAAACAACCAACACACAATTGATAACTTCTCTTTGCTACTTACTCTGGGGCTTGAGTCAGGATTACCTTAGTGCCCTCCCACTTGGTCTCCTGCTCTGACTTGCCCCTGTCCCATGCATTCCCAACAACAGACTGGAGGAGCCTTAGGACCTCGGTCAGGGGTGTTAAGGGGCTCTCAAATCTGTCTGCTTCAGCCTGGGCTGTGGCTCACATGTCACTCTGGGGAAAAGCCCAAGGTTTAAGGCGGTCTCCTATGTCCTCCTGATCTGTCCTCATGACTCACTGCTCTCCTCTGCCCCTTTGCTTAGCTATGGCATTGCTTCCTGTTGCCCACCACAGCAGGCTCACTCCTGGCTCAGGACCTTTGCACTGGCTCCTTTTTTCCTCTGCTACGCACATGGCACATTTCCTCACCCCCAGGCTCCTCTTCCCTGACCACATGAAGATTGTGTCACCCACACCCCATCTGCTTGTCTCCCTCACTCTGTCTACCTTCTCTTTGTTCCATAGCAGGGACACTGTCCAATATCTTTACTTCTGGACTTCCTGTGTTTGCTTTAGGAAAATTTACTTATGCAGTTACCATTACTGTCAGATTCAGGCTCCCCCCCCTGCAGTCTTCAACTCCCCAGGGTGAAGCGCTTTACCTGTTTTGCTCACCCATGTCACAAGCTTCCACAACGTGCTTTGCACACAACAGACTCTCTGACAGTGAATCCCTGGTGGTTTTCCTCCAGTTATTGAATTTCTCCAAGATTCAGAGGACAGGAAAAAGTGGGTTCATTGCACTGCACAAAATATTGTTAAAGTCTCCAGGAAAGCAAGTGACCCTCTGGGCAACATTTTGATTTGGCACCCACTGCTCATTTTATTCTCTTTCCAACTTTATGTTCCTCTATGCTCTGTCCTGCCTCAGGATCTTTGCACATACTCTGCTGCATTCTGCCTCGTGGGCCCTTGGTGTCATTCAAAGCCCAAGTTAGGTACCACCTCTTCCCTGAAGCCCTCCTCACGATGCCCACCTTCCTCATTCCTGGGGATGTCTTAACCCCTCCTCCCTTCCCCCAAGTGATGTGTGCAAGTGTCTGTCATGGACACTTTGTGCTGGCTTGCTGGGCTCTGCTCTGTGCTGCTGCTCCATCAGACGGTGAGCTCTTTGAGGGTGGAGGCTGGGCTCCTGCCTGTGTCCCGGCTGGCCCAGGGCCTGGCATGTGACAGTTGCCCAGTCACTGTTGGTTGGGGACAACAGAACACATCTGATAGGAACCAGAGGAGAAAGAATGAGCTCTGAAGACCCTCAAGGAGGCGGCCGACAGAAAGGGACAATGTCTTATTATTTGCTCATTTATTTATATTTGATCTTCAACTCTGATGCCAGGTGGCCTGAGGTAAAAAGCAGAGATATGGCAGAAACCAAGCCAGTGTCCTGAGCATCTGTTTCTCCCTGGCTCTCTCCCTACTCCCTGCCCTGCTGCTGGGGGCTGGGCAGGGACATCCAGCCAAAGGGCAGCTGTGGGACTGGATCCCCCCTCGCAGAGGGTGAGCACTCCTCTGGGAGTGTGGGAACTTTCAGATCCTAAGCCTGTCACCCCAAGTCAACTTTGTGACAGTGGGCATCTGTCACTGGCTCTCGAAACCAGACAAGCCAAGCCCTCAGTCTTCTTCCAAGGACAAGGAGGGCTGACACTGACTATGCACCTACTGTGTGCCTGCTATTCTTCTCTGCAGAGTCCTGACGGCCCTGGAAGGGTGCTGGACACTTTCAGTTGTGTGGGGAAGGAGTCTGCTTGCTTCTGCGCCCTCAGGAGTAGTCAGGTGCAGTGCTAATCAGTAGTCCCAGAGCTCTGGTCACCCTGGTGTCATTTAACCCTTGCAAAAAGGAAGGCCTGGGGCTGCCTCCGAGGGCTGGAAAGCAAGATGGATACGGTATGGACATGCCTGGCACAGAGTGTCCTTAAAAACATTGTCCACTTCCCTCTGAGAGCAATGGTTCTCCCAGCTCTCAGACCAAGACCAGAGAAGGCGTACTGTTTGCCTGAGAACATGGGGCAAAGCTGGTCACAAGATGAGGGTCTTGCATTTCATGAGGCCAGGCTGCCTCTCCCACCTGCCAGCAGCACGGGTGGCGCCAGGATCCTCTCTGAGATTCCTGGGGGTCAGGAGGAAAGAGGGCTCATGCCCTAGCCCTCTGGTCCCCTCACCCACTGCCGTCCCAGGTCCCCTTTGAGCAGCTTCCCCAAGAGGACACGGTGGCCACCTCTGCAGAGTCCCAGATGGCAGGCTCTCCTGTGCCGGGACCATCAGGGACACGGAACAGCAACTGACCTATATTAATCGCAAGTGCGATTCGCCACCCTGGTCCCCTCCCACCCGGCACAAACACCTCGATTCATCCAAGGACGTTGTAAAAATAAAATAATCACAACTCGGTCCTCTGGGAGCCTCCGCCCTCCAGCGCGTCCTGCTCCAAGGCCGGGCGGACCGTGACATACTCACGGCCCAGTTTGAGGAAGGCAAGTGGCCGGGGGAACCAGGGAGGAATGAGGGGAAGGAGAGAGAGAGGTGATAGGAAACACGTGAAGAATGAGATGAGGAAGGGGCAGAGAGGGGAAGGGAGAGGACACAGGGGAGGGAGAGAAATTAGCCAAAGAGCCCCAAGGAGAGATCATGCTAGAGAAACTAAAAGTCCAGAAGGAATGGAAGGAAGCCTTGGAAAGCACAAATGCAGATGGGAACAGAGAAGAAAGGGGTGTCCTGCAAGGGAAGAAGTGGGGGACACACACAGATAAGCAGGTGACACGGACCACCCCCAAACAGGTGGCTCTGTTTAATAAAAATAGAAACAGAGAAAGTGGAAGAAGGCACAAATAGAGGCGAGGCTGGAGAGACGGGCAGGCGTGGCTGGCAGGGGGGAAGCAGGCTGAGGCAGTGGCAGGGATCTGAAGGGTGTGGTGCAGGCTTGGACAATGGAAGGACAAAGCTGGCTGTTGGTTTCACTCTTGACCAGGTGTGTCTGGCCACAGAGGCCTGGCTCTGATGTAGGCCTTTCCCCCACCTCATACCTGCCCAGGGGCTTTCAGTTCTGGGACCCTGCAGACAGCTGCTTAAGAGTGAACTCCAGGCCAGGGTCAAACCCACGACTTGGTCTGCCTTCTTCCTCATCCTGGCACTCAGGGGTTCCTGGATAGTGAGAGGGTTCTGTGTGAATCCAGAGTCTCTCCTGGGCCCCTCCTGGATTTTATCTCCAAAGGAGACACCCAGGGTACTCAGGACAGCCCTTTCCTGTCCCCATTCCCTCCTAATTCACTATTTGGCAAGTTGGCCACAATTGTGGTGAGGCACACCCCTCCCTGGGACACTTGGGCTTCTCTTTCCTCTCTCTTCCCACCTCCCATCTTTGCCTGCTTCTCCCCTTCTCTTGCTCACCAGTATATCAGTTGTTTTTGTGACAATGCCATCCAACCACAATCTTCTATGACGATCATTATTACCGTGTGCAGGTGGACTGGGCTCAGCTTTGTAACCTCCAAAGCTCCCCACTTGCTCAGTTGCATGGGGCAGGGGACTGGGGCCAATTTGAAGGCCTCTTGTGTAAGTCTGGTGGCTGGGCCTCACCTGGAGCTGGTGGCCAAAACCATCTCATGGCCTCTCCATGTGGTTTGGGCTTCCTTACAGCATGGTGACTGACTCTAAGAAGCTGGGTGGCCTTTTATAACCTTTTATAGCTTCAGAAATCACATGGTGTCACTAACCTTGTTTTCTTTTGGCAATTCTGCCGTACTCTGCGGCATCACAGGTCCACCCAGGCTCCAAAGAAGGGGAGTTGACTCCCCGTTCTGGGAGGGCAATACTGAGGATCGAACTTGGGGCCTCACACTTGCTAGGCAGGTGCTGTATCACTGAGCCTTTCCCCAGCCCTTGGCCTGCTTCTCGATGGAGGTGTGGCAAGGTCATCTGTAGGTCGTGTGTGGGGAACATCTTTGAAAAATACAATCTGCCAGTTGGTCTCAGGGAGTCACAGTGACTTGCACTCACCCTTGTTGTGGACTGAGATGTGCCCCCTTCCCCCTTCATATGTAGAAGCCCTGGAACATGACTGTATTTGGAGGCAGGTTCCTTGAAGAGGTAATTAAGTTACTGTGAGGTCATTAGGGTTAGCCCTAATCCAATGTAACAGGTGTCCTTACAAGAAGAGGTTAAGCCACAGACCAGACAAAGACACGGAGAGGGGACGCCATCTACACGCCGAGGAGGGAGGCTCAGAAGAAACCTCGTGCTGCACGTTGACCTCAGACGCTGACCTCCAGACCTTCAAGAAAGTAGTACAGTCCTGTTGTTTAAGTCACTCGGACTGTGGGGTTTCATTGTGGTGGCCCTAGCAGACTGACGCCCATCCCCCCCACAAAATGTGCTCATTCCCCAACGTCTTACAGCACCAGGTCACAGTCTGGGGTTTTGTTGTCTAAGTCAGGTTCAGGGTTGGGTGGGCCCCTTAGGTGGAATCTTAGGGTCGGGGCAGCTCCTACAGTACCATTCCCAGGAGGCCCTCTGCCCTCTCCCCTCTCCCCAACAACGGGGACAGGCACCCCCAACGTAAAAGGGAGGACTCGAGAGGTGATCATCCATAGCAATTCCAAAATCCTGGCCAGGTGTCGCTGGATGCTGGACTAGCACTCATTCTGGCTGCCTGTGAGTGGCTCTCAGTGGTTCCCGACTCCTCTCTCTGGGCTCCTGGCTAGTGCCTCTGAATTACCCTTGGGTTCCAGTCGAAGTGAGGAGTGTCTGCAGCTGGGTGGTTTTCTTAATCTGCTTCTTGCTCACAGGGACTCAAAGGTCCAAAAGCTTATCTTTTCATCTGGTTTTTTTCTCCATCGCTTTCAAAGTCAAGCCAATTCCTTTAAAAGTTGTGTGGGCTTCTTATGAATCAGTTTATAAATCCCTTCCATCAGAAAAATGCCATGCTCACAGTTTCTTTTTACCTTTGGCTCCTGCTCAATCTGCCCTTAAGACTCTTAGGGGTGCTATTTAACAGAAAGGGTGGGTTTTGGTTTTTTACTTTTTGGCATCACTGGGGATTAAGCCTAGGCCTTCACCTTGACTCTACCAGTTAAGTCACACTCCCAGTTCTTTTGCTTTTAGCTTGTTTTGCAGACAGGATCTCATGCTTTTGCCTGGGCTGGCCTCGTAACCTCAATCTTTCTACCTCCTCCTTCCAATTAGCTGAGATTACAGGCATACACCACCATACCTGTTCACAAAGGGGTTTCAACGTATGATTAGAAGCTCTTGGTCTGTTTCAAAGGTAGTAGAAGGTGTCATCTTAAATCTTTCTGAGATCTTTCCACAAGGCTTTAAAGTCATGCCATCAGGTTAGCTGTTTTCCCTGAAGCAACTCTGACTCTTATCTTTGCCTGAAACGAGTTCTTCAAACATTTCATAAAAGTCAATTGTTTGGAGAATTTTTGTCATGTGGAGAGACCGGGAATGAAAAGCTTCCTGGGGTTGCTGGAGTGGTTCAAGTGGTAGAGCACCTGCCTAGCAAATGTGAGATCCTGAGTTTAGACCCCAATTAAAACAAAAAAAAAGTTTCCCAACACAGTAAATTCTGGCTCATTTATATTTAATAGGCTGTTCTTTAGCTTTTCATATTGACAGAGCTGGGACTTGAACCCAGGACTGTGTGACCTCAAAGCTTGTACTCGGCTGAGCGGCTTTGTTGCCTCTGCACAAGGGAGCAATGAGGGATTTCATTAAGTCCCAAAAGACAGCTGGGATTTACACAGGTGGGAGGATGAAGGGCCTCCCACCCTTCACAGGTGGGGGTGGCCCTGGATGAAGGTATGCATGTAGAAGGAAACACAAGGTGTGTTAGCAGACCGTCCATTTCTATCCCTTTCCCCGTTGTTATTCAAGCATCCAGTTCCTGTTTCCATGTCCCGGTGACCACTTTGGGACCCTTTTGAAGCACACGCTACTCTTCTGTCAGTCAGAACACATGGGCTTTCTTCCCTAAGAACACTCCTCCTCATCTTGCCTAGAAGCCAGTGATTTACCTGTCCAGGTACAAGATGAGTGTCACCAACTCTGGAAAGACTTCCTTACTAGTTAAGATATGCTGCCTGTTATAATAAAACTCCCCCCAAAACTCAGTGTCTTGACACAACGAGAGTTTATTTCTCCCTCAGGGCAAAACTGAAAATGGGCTAGGATGAGGGGTGGCTTTCACTTCACAAAGCTATGTGGGGCTCCAGACGTCTTCCACCAAATGTTTCCACCATCCTCTAGGATGGAGGTTGGCAACCTATGACCTACATTTGTAAATAAAGTTTTATTGAGACCCAGTCATGACATGCAGTTACATTTTGCCAATGACTGCTTTAACACTGCAATGGTAAAGTTGATTAGCTGTGAACAGAAAAAGTATCTGTCTTCTGGCCTTTACAGAAAACATGTTGCTGACCCTTGCTCTCGGGGCTCTACAGGCCTGTGAAAAGACAGTGTGAAGGACTGCAGGGGGGGATGCTATGGACCAGACAGGAGGTACTGCTCATCACTTCCTCCCATATTTCATTGGCCCCAATGGACACGTGACCCCAGTAGCTACAAGGAGGCTGGGAAATGTAGTATTTCCAGGTGCTCAGGAGGAAAATGGAGCAGGTCTGGCTGACACAGTCTTGTCCGTCCATGCCTCTCTTCCTGGGCTTTGCTTCTCTGTTCATGCCCTGCCCGTGTCCTGCACACATCAGAGGTCCCTGAGCATGGTTTCGTCCTTGCTGGCAGCTTTGTGTTGCTGTGCTGGAGGCAAGATGCAGGCCTGGGGGGCTGGGGAGTTCGTTTCCCCAGAGACCCCTCACACTCACCGATGGGGGCCGGAGCACAAATACCACAGCTTCCTCACCCCTCAGCAGGCAATTCTGGGCATGCCCTACAGACACCGTCTCTCAGAGGCCTTGGGTAATGAAGGCCCTGCCCTCTGTGGGGGTGGCCCCCAGCCACTGGCTTCCCCTTCCTTGTCTCACACCCCTACAGTGCCTCAGGGATCACCTTCCAAAGTGACTACTTGCTCCTGAGCACCCATTTCAGTAGGAACCCAAATGAAGACGCCACTAAGATCCATTAACTAGGTGGGGAAACTGAGGTTCCAGGAAATTTGAACTGAGTAGTGAGGAAATGCAGAACTGAAAGATTTTTTGAGACTAAAACACTAAAAATGTGTTTTAAGGGTAGGGTGGGTCAGAATAAGGCCGAGATGAGTGGCCAGGGTTCAGGTGACTGAGCTAGGTCACAGGAAACCTTTGAAGGACTTTAAGCGAACAGGTGAGCCTCTTCTGATGTGTGGGGATAGGGTCACCCAGAGACTGAGGCAAACCAGTTTCTAGGGATCTTAGCAGATGCAAGGGGCTTTGGTGATTGTTCTAGGGGTTCACCAGGACAGGGCCACTGAGCTCACGCTGGGGGACACAGTTCAGGCCAGTGGCTATCCAGGCATCAGGGTCCCATTCTCTTCCCCTAGCCCACATGCTCCTCTCTCTAAGGTGGAAACACTTGTGCCTCTGTCCTGCCCTACCCCTTTAGGTGGCAGACACCCCAGTACCCTGCAGGCTTCTGTGGAGAGGGTCTGCACCAGGAGCCTAGCTAGGCCTGGAGCTGCAGCAAGCTGCCAGCTGGGCTTCACTGGCTGCACGGGCCCCAGAGGCAGCACATGGCTGGCCGGATGCTGCCACTTCTGCCCCAGTGCCCTTCGCCGCCAGCACCGTCTGAGCAGATGGTGTTGAAAGTGAGCGCGATCTGAATAGGGTCAGGAGGGTCTGCCAGCCCCACCTTCACTCCTTCCCTCCACTGCCCTTTCCTATTGTCCTGGAGAGGCACCATGCAGCATGGCCTGGTAAAGCCAGTGTGCGACAGGGCTGGGCACCCGGCAGTGTGAAGGTGTGGGAGTGGGGGCTGGGGAGTGTGCACCCTGAGGCTCTGTGCCCCAGCTGCAGATAGGGCAGTGGGCCACCATGCAGACACCTCCGAAAGCCCCTGATGTACACTAGGCCCTTGCTGGGTGGCTTGTGGGGGCAGCAGGACCTTCAGTGCTCTGAGGAGCACTCAGGGTCAGCCTTGGACAGCACCCCCATATCCCGTGTGTGCTACTGTCTTGAGGGAGTCCCAGAGGGTGTCTGGAAGAAGAGGAGCCAGGTGGAGGCTCCGGGAAGAGGGAAGAGTCGAGGCTCTGCTGGGGGCACCTGTAGCAGGCTGGACTGCTGCAAAGCTCCCCGCAACCACACACACACACTTCTTGCCCCCAGAATTGCAGCCAAAGCAGCCATGTTGGCAAGACCCCCACTGTGCCACTGTGTGCCCAGCAGACCCTCAGAGCAGCTGCTCTTCCCATCAGCCCAGCAGAGGAAACAGGTCCAGACAGACTCGAGGTCAAGGTGGCTGCCATTAACACAGCGTCCTGGTCTCTTCCAGCCTTGTATTTCCCAGAAACTACGCTCCGTGGCCCAGGGAACAGCAGGTCCTACAAACTTGCACAACAGTGGAGGGAGGTCCCAAGGGGAGCTTCCCCCTGCCCCCCCCCGCCCCAAATTCACGGCATTTGTGCAGTATTGTTTAGACCCTGAGTGCTCAGTCCAGCACACGCTTGGCCTCCTGGGATTGTTCACCATGTCCATGGGCCAGGTGTGTGCCAGGTCCTGGAGGGAGGTGGGTAGGGGACCAGGCTGGCACCCCCGTCTATCAGTCCAACTGAGAGGCCTTGGAGAGTCTGCCCGGGGGGAAACATGGAAAGGGCACAGTCCACCTACCACAGGCCTGTCCTGCACTGCCCTGGGCCCTGGTGCCTGGGAATGCCAGGTGAGCAAAGGAATGAAGGAAGGAAACAGGACACAGCACCCTCACCCCAACTGTGACCTTTCACACGCCCTTCCCCCAACCATAATCCTCATTAGCTCCCACTGTGCTTCAGTGAAAGCTCGGCTGGGGTTAGAGCTTCCCAAGTTCTCACCCACAGTGCCTAGGAATCTTGGCCTCTTGTCATGCCAAGCTCTGTGACTCAGGACCTTTGAACATGCTGTGCCACTGCCTGCTGTGCCAACTCCTGCTGCAGGTCCCACAGAGAGGTCCTGGACAGCTTTCCTCCCCCACAAGTCTCGGTAGCCCCATTCCGAGGGCTCTGGTCTCTTTTCCCAGGCATTTCAACAACTTGGTTCTGTGTGTTTGCTACTTGCTTATTGTCCCTCTGTCCCATCAGACTGTCTGATCCATGAGGCCAGGACAGGGGCCTTAACAATTCCACACAGGCCTGAAGGCAGGCCCTGGCCCTGGAACCTACCAGCTTCCTGTGGGTTTTACATGAGCCCTGCATGCGTGGACAGTCAAGACTAGAGGGATGGTGGGACGCCCAGCTTGGCCAATCTCTAGTCTTTTCTGGTGCCTTGGGGGCCACTGTAGTCTCCTGGGGTCACTTACAGGACACCCAGGCCTCACTGCTTTAGGCGAAAAGTGGGTGCTGCAGGGCTGAACCATCTAACAAGCACCACTATCTTCAGTAACCACCAGCTGAAGGTGACATGGAGGCCCAGAGAGGGGAGGGCACTTGCCAGGGTCACTCATTGAGATACACTTAGGGGGTTCCTAGGGCTAAGTCCCCCACTGTGCCCAACACTCAGCTCCCAAGTCCTGCAGTCCCAGGATCCATGACAAGGCGAAGGCTGTTGAGAAGGTCATGGGAAGGGGCCTGAGTCAGACGGGACCAGGTGACCTGTCACCTACCTAGGCACACGTTCCTCTTTGGTGGAGCTTGGTGGAGATGGGTGCAAAAACCCACTTCAAAGAGTGCTGGATAAAAATAGAGATCCAACTGAATTGCCAACCTATATTTTATTGAATAAGATTCTTGAGCACGAACCTGTTTCTTCATTTTTGCTTGAAATCTTTCCATATCAGCAAGAAGGTGCCATGCCTGGTCCTGTGTACTCTGAATTTATGTTTCAGTCCTGTTTGTGGCAGTGTGGGAGATGGAACATGCTAGGCAAGTGCTGTTACATGAAGCCTCACCTCCAGCCCTGCTCTTAAACATCTTACAGAACGCACAGTGCCCAAGGCACATGAGCACAGGGCACCTCGGGCTCACTGCAGCCCCCACCAAACCGATGGCTCTCCCTGCAGAAATGGCTTCGCCCCCTGGAGAGGAGATCACTTTTATCCTTGCACGAATTCTTCTTTGGGTGTTTGTGCTCAACACAGGAATTTCACAGAGCTAATAGGAGAAGGTAGTTCTGAGCAGATGGGATGTCGTGGAATGAAGCTTTGGCCTCGCTTCAGATAAACTTTAACTTTTAAGTGACAGCCTGAGGAAGAGGAGGAGGAGGAGGCCATAGCTAGGAGCACGGTGGGTCAGCCTATCACATGGGTCAGACCTGTCTTCCTCTCCCTGCCCTTAGCCAGGCCCAAGACCAGAATGGCCTTGCCCTTGGCCGTGTGGCTCCTCATCCCAGCTGGATTCTGCAGCTCTCCTGCTCAGGATGGGAGGGAAACAGCCAAGCTCTCAGCACAGCTGGGCTGAGGCAGTTTGGGTTTTTTTCTTTCTGCCTTCAGCCGTGACAGCCCGCTCCCGATTTCTCTGGAAAGGCACTCCTAATTAGAACGGATCGAAGAGTCTTTGCCTCCCCTTTGTTCTCAGTCTCCATTGACTCATTGCTGTAGGACTTAATTTGCTGCAGTCACCAGTGGGCCATGCCCCTGGGCAATCTGTGCTCCCTATGGCCCCTGTAGGCTGGCAGTGTTTGGGGTTGCAGAGGGCTCCCCAGGGACAGTCTGCACCTCTCACTGTCCCCCATTTCTTTCCTTTAATTTCCTTTCATTAACAACCTCAGGCCATCCAGGGTGCCACTCCCTGCTGGTGGGAGTGTGAATTGGTCCCTTTTCTCTGGAGGACAATTTGTCTCATGCTATTAAAGCCTTAAAAAAGTCTGCATAGGCTTTGACCTGGAAAGTCCCCTTCTCAGAATCTGTTCTCTAGAAGCAATTGGACAGGGGTCCACAGCTATGGACAAAGGGACACTACCCATGGTGCTTTAAGTGAGTGACAACCTGGTCTCTCCAACCTGGTGTCCTGCACTAAACCAACTGGAAAGAACCTTCTGAGGTAACTGGGAAGTACGGATGTGGACTGCAGTTTAGAAGGTCCCAAGGAGTTGTAACAACTTTTATCAGTGATGATAACGGCCATGGGATTGATTTAGGGATGTGACAGGAGGGCTGGCATTTGGTTTCAACCTTTTTTTTTTTTTGTGGTACTGGGGTTTGAACTCAGGCCCTCACACTTGCAAGGCAGGCGCTCTACCTCTTGAGCCAGTCCACTAGCCCTGGTTTCAAGCATTTTAACGATAACAAGGACAGAAATGGGGACAGGGCGAGGCATGAGGGGCCAGATCTCCAGGGTTCTCAGCCCAGCTGTTGGGCGTGCGGTGTGTGCTGAGCTGTCTTCCCGCTGTTCATAAAAAACAAAAACAAAAACACAGACCTGTCGTGACTTTTCAAACGAATATGACCGTGGAAAGCCCCGGTGTCTGACTTGAAACAACGCCCACAGGACAGAGAGAAGGAAAGAGGTAAGGGCCAAGCGTGTCCCACCATCATGCTTTTTTAGCTTTGAGATATGAACATATTTTTATATGCAAACTAAAGGGTGGGAGCGTTGTGACTGTCTCTGAGTGGTAGGACTTGAATAATTTCCATTTTGTCTTTATACTGTTCAGTTGTTTCTCCCTTTTCCTCCTTCCCTTCCTCCTACCTTTCCTTCCCTCCCTTCCTCCCTCACTTTCTCCCTTTCCCTTCTCTTCCTCTCCCTCCTTCTTTTTCCACCTGCAATGAAGCATCCCTCCTTACGTTTCCTGCTCATTAAAAGTAATAGACCTTACTGAAATTTTCAAAATCGCCTACCAGGCATTGAGCATTTGCCAGAAATCATGCCTTGTAAAAAGGTCTACGTTTTGCAATCCATACACAAAGACTGGTAAGGTTGGTGATACTCTCCTCTGACAAATGGGGAAACTGATGTAAGGCACCTTGCCTTAGTACACGCAGCTGCAGTCCTAACTCCTATTGTGGAGCTGCTGCTCTTTCCAGGAAGCCCCAGCTGCTTCTCCAGGCCCCACGAGGAGGATCAGACGCTGTCCCTCATGGCAGAAATCCACAAGAGACTTTGCTGTCCTGTGTCCTGGCCCACGGTCCACTCGGGCCCTTACATAAGGGCCTTGTTGAAAGTGCACTTCTCCCTCACATCACAGGCAAAATTCGAAAACAGACCGTTCAATATTTCTTCCTAATGAGCCATCCCAGTGTTGTCGCCTTTTAAGGATGGAAACGAGCTCTCTGCCACCATCCCCTTCATTTGTATGGGCTCTGTGCACCGGCAGAGCAGAGGAGCGAGCGGTTCCACATATCGTGGAACCCACGGAGGGCCACGAGCCCGACTGCTTCATCCTGGCTCCATCGCTAACCACCTGCAACCCGAAGAAGTCACTGTCCTCTGCTTCTGCCTCCAAAGTAAATTAAGGCTGACGAGATTCAAAATCAATCGGTGGTGTTCCACAGTAAAAGGGAGGCAGGCGCAACCCCAGGTTGGTCTGAAAACAAATTTTCCCTTTTTTTTTTTTTTGCCAGTGCTAGAGCTGGCTGGAGCCCAGACCCATCCCATGCCACCAGCTCTCACCTCCCTCCAGGCTCTTTCTCTACCGCTTACCCTTGGCTTCTCCCAGCCCGATCATTCTAAAGCACAAACCCAGGCAAGTTGCTTCTGCTAAACCCTTCAGCAGCTCCCCACTTCCTTCTGGAAAAAGCCCAACTCTGCTCTGGGTTCAAAACCTCTTGCTTCATCCCTCTCTCCAACCTCTCACCTGCGGGATGCCAGTCTTTCCATGCTCCAGGTTACGCACAGTTCCCAGGAGGACCCTAGCCTCAAGCCTCAGGACCTTTGCATGTGCTGCCTTTTGTCTGGAGCATCTTTCCCCAGCTGGCATCAGGAATTTCCCTGTGACATCCCTGACCACCAGACCTGGAGCCTCTGCAGGGCGCAGCCTCAGTCATCCCCACTCCCCCATTTGGCACAGGGGGAGATGGACACAGGAATGTGAAGCATCTTCAGAAGGGACAAAACTCCAACAGGTGAGATGTGGCATGATTTTCAGGCCTCATTCTGGGAGGAATTGACTCCTGTCCCCCAGTTGAGCCAGGAAATGTATGTCCTTTACCCCTGAACAGTGCAGAAGGTGCCTCCTGCCCTGGTCTCCTCGCAGAAGTTGATCAAACCTATGCCCTTTTCCCTGCACAGCTCCAACAGTGGTGAAACAGTGTCTTGTTGACCCCCAGGATCCAGGGACTCTCCCACACTGGGGCTGCCTCCCACCGTCCACCTCTGAAAGGGACAGGTAAGTGCCTAGGTGTAGCGTGGGTGTTATTTTTGCACTGGGGCATTAACTGTTTCCCACTTCTGAATGCTGGCTCCAAAATGCTGCTGGTCCCATGTGTCCCCACCTCCCACTTGCCTCGGTTTCCCTGCCTCTCGGTGGGTGAACCAAGAGGCAGCCAAAGGCGTCACAGCCCGCCAGCTTCATGGAGCCATAGAGGACAAAGGAGGCCAGGCCCCGGACCTGCCCACGAAGGAAGGGAGGACACCAGACAGAGCCTTCTTCTGCAATCCCGGGGACTCAGGAGGCTCCTCTGCGCTCCCATGGTGTTTGAGAGACTCCGCCTGCCTGGGGCACTGTGTGGCTCCCACTGGCACTTGGAAGTCACCGCTGGCTCCTCTTCCTCCGTGGATTGTAGGCGATTCTAGGACTGGGACTGTATCCTATTCAACAGTGTCCTCAGTGTCCACACACATCCCTGCTCATCTCACTGAGTCCCCGTGATGGGCGCTGGGGAAGAAAGCAGTCACACTCTGCCTCTGGGGAGCACTGAGGTTCCACGATGGCCTCCAGGGTGCCAGGAGCTCCAACCACCTTCAGTGAAAGTGACGGTGACAGTGGGGTCTCCCTGCCTCTCCACCTCATGAAATACTGCAACTCCCCCAGCTCCGAGAGCCCCGTCCTCACCAGCCCCGAGGGTGGGGACTCTATCACTCACTGACAAATCTTAGCACCCAGGACAGGGACAGCACGCAGTAGACACCCAGCAAATGCTTGACACAACCACTCATGTAGCACAGAGCTCACCCAAGAAGGAAACTGGAGACCTGGCATGTACTTCGCCGAGAACAGGTCTCCAGGCAAGGGAGGTAAAACTGCACGCTAGGCCCCAAAACAGTGTTTTGGGCACTATGAGGACAGAAGAGTGACGGTGTTGTCCCCTACTGGTTTCCTGTTGCCTTGGAGTAAGAGCCAAACTCTGTCCCCTGCACACACCAGACTGTCTTCACTGGCCTGAAGCTCTTGTACAGTGGAAGCTGTTTGTGCCTCAGGACCATTGCACGTTCTGTTCTGGTCTCCCTGATGGTCACATGGCTGTCACACCTCAGCTCAAATGTCACTTCTCAGGGTCCTTCCTGCCACCTAAACCTGCTCCATTTTATTGTCAGCACTGAGATGATTTCGGTTATTATTTTTTTTTAACTCATATAACCAAGTAAACTTACTGGGAAATCGCAACTCTCTGAGCTCCAAACCTGAACTATTTTACTCTCTTTTGGCAGTACTAGTATTTGAACTCAGGGAATCATACTTGCTAAGCAAGTGCTCTACTACTTGGGCCATATCCCCAGCCCCTTTTACTTCAGTTATTTTTCAGATGAGGTCTCACATTTTTGCCCAGGGCTGGTCTCAGACCAAGATCCTCCTATCTCTACCTCCTGAGTAGCTGGAATTACAACCATGAACCCCCAGGCCCTGCTTGTTTGTTGAGATGGGTGCCTCAATAACTTTTTGCCCAGGCTGACCTCAACCTGTGGTCCTTGATCTCCACCTCCTGAGTAGCTGGGATTACAGATGTGAGTCTCTGCACACAGCCCTATTTTACTTTTTCTAATTGCTTTATTCCACTCCCCTCTGCTGAATCCCCTTCCTGCTGGGATTCTCAACAGGCCGATCCAGCCTGTCTCAGGCATCCTTGGCCATTATGACTCTGTCCAGCAGGTTCAAAACATGAGTCTGCTCAAATCTCTTCTCCAGAAGGGGGAGGGAAGCAGCTCTTTGCCCCCCTTCTTTCTGGAGTGCCTTGGACCCAGTGGGATGGCTCCCTCTCTCCAAGCCTACTCTTGGTCTGGTTCTGTCACCTGCAGTCTCCGTGGAGTTGGCATGTCTGCTTGCTTGGGGCTGAGCCCCCTCCGTGGCTGGATCTCCTGAAGGAAGGGATGTCTGTCTCCCGCTTCATCTCTGCCAGTGGAACAGGCCCCTACCCTTCTCCAGGTAGGAAGCAACTCGCCCAGTGCCACCTGGCTGGCTGTACAGCTCTGCTCCACGTGAGTCCCCATCAGAGCCCTCTGAGGGCCACCTGCTCACCCTCTTTGCAGACACGTGGTCCCTGGCCTCCCTAGGTCCTCTGCACTGAGTCCCCAGGGAGAGCCGGCCCCACTGCAGGGTTGCACGCTGAGCTCCTGCAAGGACGTCCTCAGCCTGGCCTGCAGTTGGCATCCAGCTGGGGGGCACAGTGCCAGCTGCCTCTTCCTGGCAGCATCCCTCAATTGCAGGATCTCGGGGGGGCCTCCATGCTCCATTCCCCACTGCGACCACCCCAGTCTTCCCATACAGAGAAGGATGGGACCAGAGGGGCAAGGTGCTCACAGGGACCATGGGGAGGATGGTGGCTCTAACTTCTGGGGACATTTCCAAAGTGTTTTTTTCAGCCCTGAATCTTTGTCCATACCCGTGGCCTAGCAATCAGTTCCGGAATAACAGGATATGCTCCTGGGTTCCCTTGGTTGTTTGTGGAGGACCTTCCACGTGGGACCTGAGGCTGCAACCTGGCATTGCTAATGTCTACACGTGTGGTCCATCGCTGGTCCTGGGGCCCTGGACTCCTTTCTGAAGGAGTGACACAGCTGAGAGCCTGTCACAACTGTCCTGAGTGCACTTGGAGGAGTAACAGCAAGAGGAAGGGAGACGTGAAGGTCTGGCCTTGGCTGACACTGTGCCCCAATGCTCTGCACACCCACAGATACAGTAGTCACTCCTCACAGCAACCTTGTGAAACAGCCTGACCTTCACCGAGATGGCAAAACCTCCCCGGGCTCCTGCCAAGCTCGGGAGAAGCAGCAGAGCCATGAGCCAGGCCCTGCTACCCCTTGGCTCCTCATTTGTAAAAGTGGGATGTTGACAGGCACCACACTGTAAGGTGTGCTCTTGTGTGCATGGCAGGTCAGACACCAGAACCAGCACCACTTCCCTCATGTTCACCATGGCTGAGACGCACCCAAGTCTGTCCCTCCCGAAGCTCTGTACTTACCACATCCTCCTCCCATAAGGCAGAGAACAGGGGAGTGACAGGAGAAGACAAAGCCCTGTGGTGCCCTGGGGCTGAGGAAGCCAAGGGCTCTGTCACTGCAGGATGCTAGACCACAGCGATAGCCCTGGCATACCTGGTAGCAAGGAACCTCTGTGGGTCTGCTATCAGGAGAGTGACAGATGAAAGTGTGTTCCAGAGAGATTAATCTGGCAGTGAGGAAACGATGCAAAAGTCACACTCAGAGGAATGATGCTGGCTGCCTGGTTCCTCGCTGAGGTGGCCTTTAGAGAAAGTGGCCAGGCCCATGGCTCCCTGTGCTTAGGTTCCTGGCGGTGGGGGGGCGGAAAGGCTGGCTGGGCCCTTTGCTGAGACCCAGGCACTCAGAGAGGCCAGCAGGGGCAACTGCTTTGTCAGGGACAGTGGTCACCTCTAGGGAGCTCTAGCATCTGGAGCAGGCAGCAGAGTCCCAGGGCAGGGAGGCTGAGCCCCACAGCAGTCACAGACGGCTTTTATACCAAGGTCAGCCACACCGGCCCAGGCCCTTCTAAACCTGCCTGGGGTTTGCTTTCTCCACACAAGGCCTTGGGGAACCACCCAGCCCACAGGGTGGGCAGGAGTGCCCCCCACCCAACATGAGACCCCTGCAGACAGAGGGTGGAGGGAGGGAGAGCGGAGCTCCTGGCTGCTTGGGAGCAATGGCACTGCTACTGCCAACGCAGCCAAAGTGCAGAATGGAACCAGGGCAGCCTGGCCAGGAAGGAAGGAGCTACTGCTCCATTTTCTGATTTTATTTAAAGCTGTCATGATACACGGGAAGCTGAGAGGCAGTTCCATCCTTGTCTCCTGACTGTCAGCCCACAGCAGCTGGGGTGGCCTTGCCTGGGCTTCATGGGCTGATGCCCTGGAGCCCTTACACCAAGGCATGGAACCCATCCACCTTCTCCTGGTACAGGTGATAGAACTGCTTGGCCAGACAGTAGAAGGGGGCTTCGTAGTTGTCCATCTCCTTCTGGAAGACAGTGAAAGGGGGCTGGTTATGTCTACAATCACTGGAGGCTCAAGGGAGCCTCCCCTCAGGGGCTGCCCATACCCCACCTCCAATCATTTTCTCACACTTGGGTACCTACTAGCATGGTGCCAATATTGTAAGATGGAAACTGGGACATGGAGCTTAAGGGAACCTGCAGAAAGCCACACACCACAAAAATGGCAACATTGGGTCTGGGGCCTGGTCTGTTTCTGCCTCTATGGCTGTGTGTGTGGCAGAATTTAAAATGAGACCCCTTCTTGGCTTAGATTCAACAGAGATCCCAAAGGCCAAAGCAAAACAGCAGAGCTCCAAGGTGCAGGGAAGAGCTGTCAGATCTGGCCCACCCTGCCTCCAGGGTCAAAGTGTAGTGGGGTGGTGGAGATGTCTTGGGGAACATGGTCAGGGCAGTGGCATTGGTGTGTGTGTGTGTGTGTGTGTGTGTGTGTGTGTGTGTGTAATCTTCCCTGACCTCCAGCCAGTGGGGGAGTTGCCAAAAGCCCAGGCCCAGGAAACCAAGCTGGACCTAGGCTTGGAGGCAGTGAGGTGCAACAGGGGTTGGCCGTCCTGAAGGCCCAGCCTGAGAACGCTGCTAGCCAGCAGCTACACTGCCTCCTCCTGCCACACGACCAGGCTGCAGCATGGGCAGGCTTCTAGGACCAGCAAGTGGGACCCTGCCTGCAGCCATCTTAAATGGACTGTGCTGGGGCCATGGGGAGGGGCTGGGTCATGTCCCATCAAGAATGCACAGTTCCACTGATGGGGGTGGGCAGGACATCTTTGAAGCCCCACAGAATGACCTGGTGGGCACAGAGCAGGCCACAGTGGATCCTGACAACCACAAGCGCTGGAATCACAAATGCTCTCACGACAGGCCCTCTGGGGAGCTATGGGTAGGGCAAACACATGGTATCCTCCCAATACCGTGGCTGCTGTTCCCTCACTCTGGGCACCTGTGTGGTTTTTGTTCCTTCTTTCCTTTTTTTTTTTTTAATTTGAGACATGTGACCCAGGCTGGCCTTGAACTCATGATCCTCCTGCCTCAGTCTCCCAAGTGCTGGGATTACAGCTGTGTACCACCATGCCCGGCCACCTGTGCCAATTTTGAAGAAGTTGGCAGAAGAACCCACCATGGCCCAGACAGCAGTTGGAGCTATGACTGCCGAGAACCTGTCTGCAATGCTGCTCAGCAGCTGGCAAGGCACAGCCTTGAGAAGAGGCTGTGAAGTGGCCCCAGCAAAATGGGAGCATGCTTAGAGTGAGGATGTCACAGAAGCGCCATGCGTGGTGACTGCATTTTACAGATGAGTAGGCTGGGGCTCAGCAGGTGCAGCAGCCCAGCTGGCTGGTGCCAAGCCCAGCCTGCATCCAGATCCCCAATCTGAGAAGCCTTTCCATGACACAGCCGGTAAGCAACAAGTGCAATGCAGACCGGGTCCTCGGAAAAAGCCACCTGGCCTTCCAGCCAGGGAAACCCAAGCAAGGGAAATGGTCAGCAAGAGGAAACAGGTGGCAATGCTGAGTGTGCCGGGAAGGGGCAGGCAGTTTGTAGCCAAGCTGAACACCTGTACTAAGTCCACAACTGCCAAGACCCGAAAGCTGTCACCTCCAGATGTACAGAAGAGGAAGAAGTCAGTTCCCACACAGGAACGAGTCCCAGGCAGCATCAATGTCAATCAGCAAAATGTTCCATCTATTCAAAGTAGTTCACCACTGAATGGAGAGAGAAAGAAGCCTGCACAGCGGTGCACCAGGATTTCTAAATGAATTCGAGAGCTCTCCAAAGCACGGTCTTGGGAGAACCCAGCATAACAAGAGTTCAATGCCAGCGCCTCAACAGACCCCCTGGAGTGCTCCTGAAATAGATGGAAATTGAGTGGTTCTCCCAATACAACGAGAGAGGCTGCAGTGACAGCAGTCCTGTCTAGTGACAGGCATGGTCATAATGTCGCTTACATAGTTTGGACACTGATAGAGCAAAGGATCTGTAGAGTAGGTTCAAACTAGTCCTCAGTCTGGCTTAGAATTGTCCCCGAGTCCCAAAGCAGGCTCTGAAGGAGGTCGGCATGAGTATCCCTTCTAGAAGGCCTGAGCTTTCCAGCTAGATGGGCCTGAGTCCTGGTTCTGGTTCTGTTTCTCACTGGCTGTGCAATCAGGGAAAGCCACACAGCCTTTGGAGTGGCTGCTTTGCTGGGCTGCTAGAAAGCTCAAATAGATAATGTGTAGCTGGCTGTGGTGGTACACACCTGTAATCCCAGCTACATGGGAGGCAGACATAGGATTGTGGTCTGAAGCCTGTCCAGGCAAAAGCACGAGACCTCATTGATAAACAAATGAAAGCAAAAAGAGCTGGGGACATGGCTCAAGTGGTAGAGCACCTGCCTAGTAAGCATCAGATGTTGAGTTGAAACCCCAGCACCATTTCCAAAAAACAAAAAAGATAAAGTATGCAAAATGCCTAACACATAGGCCCCCAACAAATGTCAGCTTCCTCCTCCTTGCTGCCTGGAAGGGCAGTTATCCCTATGGTTCAACCCTCAGTGTGTTCATATTTAAGACTGTCTTACAATGACCAACAATAGGGTTTGTTTTGTTTTCAAAAAATTTTAACTTCTGTTTAAAGCAATCCTTCTGAATATGTTTTTGGTCTGAAAATGTCTAACACCAAGGGGTGTAAGAAAGTCAGAGAACCATGTAAGTCTCTTCTCTGGGCAGCTGATAACTGCTGCATTTAGGAAGAAGCGAGGAGACGGGCTTGGCGTCGAGACTTGGCTGTGTCTCAAACAGCATTTGGTTATATTTCCTTTTTAATTACAGCTTTCTTAGCCGAGCTGCCAGTAGAGCTGCTGTTAGCGTCAGCTCAGGGGGGACTAGTTAACTGGCGCAGTTAAAACCGACTGCTTACCGAGGCCTCCTCAAGCATAACTCATGTCGCCCGTTCCAACACCTGAGCAGAGTCAAAGCATGCAGCCGCACCTGACAGCCTTGGGTGACTCATGCTAGGGCAGGCCCTAAGTTTTGAGTTCTGGGAAATACGGGATATTATGGTGAGGGGACAGTTTCACAAGTGTGCATGGAGGAGGCGGCCCAGGGAGCTACAGGTGCTGTGGGTGCCCGCTCAAAAGTGCACTGCACAGAGGGCACACCTCCCCAGGGCAAGCTCTCTAATCTGAACTTCATTAATTTAGCACTCGTGATAATTGGGCCAGAGGCAAGGGTGGAATTTATCTCTGTGTGAGCCATGGATGCAAGGGTTAGTAAGTGGTAACAGTAAAAACAAGATGCCCAGGGAACATCTATACTTTATAAAAAGCTAACATTTATTTAGTGCTTCTATGAGCTAGACTTTGTGCTAAGTGTTGTATACTCACCTTCTTACTTCGTTCTCATGTTTAATAGTCAACAAGGGGCAGATTCTATGAGCCCATTTTATAGGTGAGGAGGCTGAGGCACCATGGATAAATGGCACAGCCAGGGTCCCACAGCTAGTTTGGCTTCTCGCCATCGGAGGGCAGAGGGCCTGCACTGGCCCTCTGCACATTCCTAGTGGAAGTGTGCCACTCAGGGGCATTTAAGAGGTTCATATCCACACAGTGACTGGCTTGTTTCGTACCTGTGACCATGGCACAAGCTGCAGCTGAAGGAGGCTGAGTAGAAGATACTTAGGATTATGTGCTAGCCTGCTGACTCTGGAAGGGCCAGCAAGTCAGATCTTGAGGCCCCAAAGTGACAGCACAGTTACAATCATGGCAGCAGCAGGCCTGGTGGAGCTCCCTGGCTAGGGCCATGACTGGCTCTGACACAGATTTTCTGAGCCTTCCCTGTTCTCACAGGGAAGGCTTATAACCGGTCATCCTCTTGGTGTAACCAGAATTACGTGCCAGCCCCTGGGCGCAGGGAGGCTGCAACTTGAGATTCCCCCAGATGTAGGAAGGGGTTCTACAATACTGGGCAGCTTGGATCAGGATGCATGTGCTCAAAGGATGCTGGCAACAGGTCACCTAGTCTCCCTTTAAGAGGGCTCCTGCTGGACACTTTATGACCTGGAGTCATCCTGGAGCTGTGGCAAGGAGGACACAAGAAGGAAATGAGAAGCCATGGACCTGAGGTCTCAGCCAACCCTTTCCTGGGTCATTGGCAATCCTTTCCATGGGGCGAGGTACAGTTTCACAGTGTGAATGGAGGAAGAGGGATTAGGGAGCTGTGCATGCTCTGGGTACACAGCTCACTGCCTGCTCACAGATGGCAAGCCTCTTGACCAGGTCACTTTACCTCCTCAAGCTGAACTGGGAATCGGGGAGCCAATTCCTTCTTCATAGGACTGACTGGGGATCCAAGAAATCATGGACCAACACTATCTCACCTATAACATATCCTACAAACATCCAGGACCAGAGAAACTGAGGGTCACCCACTTCTAACTGAGATGGTGCTGTCCCCAGGGTGGGCTGGAATGTAAACACCAGCTCCAAACAGACTGTGCATATGGCTGCAGAAAAGCTGGACGCGGTTGAGGTCGTGAGAGCCCTTCCAGCAGAGGCCCACTGCTGGCTGGCCGGCGCGGCAAGCTGAAGTACTCACCACGGATATTTCAAAGCACTCCAGGCCCTGGCCCACTGCCCACGCCTGGGCCTGCTCCGAATCCACAGCTCGTCTGCCAGCCAGGTCCTTCTTATTTCCCACTAAAACACCTACTCAACAGAAACAACCACAATGTCACATTGATGGTGGCAGGCAGGGAGGGCAGCGGAGAGAGAAAGGAGTTGGCTCGCTGCTTCTGAGCAGCATTGTATGAGATGAGGAACTGACTCAGAGTGGTGAGCACCAGCACTGAAAGCCAGGGTTTCTCGGGCTGGTCCCAAGGCCATAGAGGGCAGGCGGGCTTTGCTTTCAGTGGATAGCCTTTTCTCTGGGCCTCACATGTATCTGTGTCCCTTGTCTCCTTAAAGCTGCAAGGCGAGGGCCAAATTTATGTGAGCATTTGTGATAATTCCTAGCACATGGAGCAAGCTTTGAAAAGGTCATTAGCGCTAATCTCAGGACCAGACGCAGAGTCAGGGACTCGGAGGTAATTTAGCTCTGCTCTCAGCTGCATCGGCTGAAGTTAATTTCTAAGTCCATCTCTGGAGATCGCTTTCCCTGGTCTCTAATGAGCAGAATTTGTTGATTTCACATAGGGATGAAAAATAAACTGATTTAAAGCATTCAGAAGTGACAACAGGACCTGAATGCAACTTGTGCCCCACACACAGGAGAAAATGAAGAATTCTTCCCTGGGGTTAGCTTTCTGGAAATTCTAATTCCTGGTCTCACCACTCCTCTGCCAGGTGTGTGGCATCATTCCCACTGTACAGACATGGAGAGGGCTGGTAACTCGCTGAGGATTGTGTGGTCACTAAGAGGCATTGCCCGGGTTGTCAAAGACTCAGTGCTCTGTTTGAACCACAGCAACCTCTGCAATGACTTTGCACTCTTGAGCTGAGGTCAGAGGTGCTGCTAGAAGACACAGGTGTGTGAGCTCCTACCTGGGAGGGTGGTGCCTGGAGCCTGGGACCGAGCCTTCTCCAGCCACTTGCTGCAGTTGGTGAAAGACTGTTCATTGGTCACATCGTAGACGAGACACAAGATGTTGGGACTCTCCCACTGCATAGAGGAGCATGTCAGGAATGTGAAAGGGACCCCTAGGCTGGGGGAAATCTGGCTTTCGAGTAAGGGATGAAAGGAAAGAGGGTGTGAAAAACCCAAATGGGGTGTTAGCCAGAAAACTGGGTCTTAACACAGAAGTTCATCACAGGAACGATGGTGGCCAGGATCAGTGGCAGGCCGGGTGGGGAGAAGGGAGCTCTCCTCCCAGCCAGCACTTGGCTGCAGCTTTCTGAGCATCACTGAAATGTCTTGGCATTGCAGGGTCTCTCTGGGTAGTCCCACTGTGTAGTGGAACAAAGTGGGCTCAGAGAGGGCAGCCGTGTGCTCAGACTGGCAGGTCCAGGCTGGACCAAGACTGTTCTCTTGCTCTCACTGGCCCCCAGTTTCACTAACTCATTCTTCCATAATTGTTTAGCCAGTCCTCTGCCAGGCGAGCTGCAGTGCTTCCACTCTGCAGGCCTGAGGAAATTCCCTTTCTTGCACCCACCAGTCCCTGGATGCAGGTCTGCCTGAATCTTCCTCATAAGGGCCACTTTGCAAAACCACAGCCACTTTCGACTTTTCCTGCAGTATCGCATCAGCCCCAGTGCATTCCTCACCAACAACTGGACAGGGCTCCATGGGCCAAGGAAGAGCCAGGGCTACTCTGTTGACTATCAATTTCAGGGGCTGCTCAGAGTCCCGGGACACTCTGCTGTCTGCCACTGACAGGGATGTGGGATGGCCCTGCACAGGCTGTGGGAATCCTTCTAAGCACCCATCCTGCACGATTACAGCTTGGTTCTGCCTGGGGTGTTAGTGACCCCCCAGTTGTTCCTGGAAGGCCAGACCAAGACTGGCTCTGGAGGGATCATTCTGCACTAGCTAAGGCTATGCTGGTTCCCAGAGGTGTCCAGGGTAGGAGAAGCTGGGCAGGGTCAATGATGCCTCATGCCTGTCTTCCTCCCCTGCTTTCACTGGAACCACACGGACCTTCCCTAGGGTGGCTTCAATTCAGGAAGCTTTCCTTTGTCCAGGCTTCAGGGAGAGGACCTTGATAGGCCTGTGATCCAGCTGAAGCCAGAGCTAGTGAGCCAGCAGTCAGGGCTGGCTGGAGGGAGGCTTGAGTTCAGGGGACGCATGGGGCCTGACTTGCCTGTGCACACCTCCTGGCCATGGGCAGTGCCAGGCTGCCTGCAGGTGCTTGGCACTGCAAATGCACAGGTAAGGAAACATTTGCACTATATGGCTGCTCTTGGAAAGACAGGAGGGCTCTGGAGAACCCCAGCCTTCTAGCGAGCTCCTTGGCCCAGGCTAAGGAGACACGCGTGGTGGAATGTTTGTGAGCTGGATCCTCAGGGGACTGCCAAATGGAAGTGAACAAGGGCACAGTGAGCCCTGGGCAGCACCAGGGGTACATGCTCCAAAGCCCAGCAGAACAATCATCCCTGAGGAGGGGGCCAGAAAAGGAAGGAGAGCCTCATTTCCTGGCGCTGGGTCACTCTCTAGAGGGGATGGGGACATGGGGCAATGTCCCGGAAGGACGAGAAGCGTCCTGAAAGAACACCTTCAGGAGGTGTTGCTCAACAGGAGGGGCTTGGAGAGATAGCTGCGAGGACCACCACACGGCTCCAGTGCATTTGGAGCATGGCCAACTGAGAGCTACGGGGTGGCCAGCACAGGCACTACCCACACCTACTTGCCAAGTGGCCACAAGCCCCAGCTGGAGCAATGTTCCTTGAAGGATTTGCTGTGGCAGCTTCTCCCGACGGCCCCACTGCAGTCACATTCCAGTGTGAGCACATAAGGGGCACGGTTGGGGGCACATAAGGAGGTGGTGGTCGCGGTGGTTAGGAAAGAGCACAGTACTTGCCAATTTGTCCAGCATTTCAGAGAACAGCTCCTTGCCGGCGGAGTCAAAAATGAAGAGTTCCTGGAATCAGAAAAGCACGTCCCAGCAAAGTGTGCACGTGGGAAAGCCACTGGCCACAAGGCACTGCCATCTCTCCCAGCTCACTGTGGATTTGACTTCGTGGAGAAATGCACGCACCTGTGTGCCAGTGTGTTTTCATACCTGCTCTACGTTCCCCCAGGCACAAGAGAGTCGATGAGGAGAAGCCATTCCCCATGAGGCAGACCTTGGCTCCCACCCCACCTGCACAACCCGTGTGGCAGGTGGCTCACCTCTCCTAACCCTGAGTGCAAAAGTCCCAGGAACAGGCTGACCCTCACCTGGCAGAACAGAGTGCTAAACAGGCTGACAAGAGCTCTGGTTTCCAAGAGGTCACTCTGCACTTTGTTAGCCAAATTGATTTTCAAATCTTAACAGTTCTTCTGAAAGGAAGTCACTGAGGGGGCCTGGGGAAGGCATGTAAGTAGGACAGAGTCTGTCATTGTTCTGGGATGGCTAAGGTGTGATTCAGAGCAGGACGGGGGTCACCAGATGACCCTTTCCACCAATCCTAGTCTTCCCCAGCCCTCCCAATTGCTGCACCTGGAGCCCCTGACAGCTCCAACTGCTGCATCTAGAGCTCCTGACAGCTCCTCCAACCCCCTCCTGACATGGACACCACCAGACTGGCTTCTGACCCCAGCACCACTTCTACATTAGTCTTTCTCACCTACTTTATTTTTCTCTTTTGCGCTCATGGACCTCTGTGAGAGCTACACCCACTTGCCAGGAAAGGTGAGCATCGTGAAGTTGAACTTCAAGAGTCATGGGATTCCCATGGAGGGACCCTGCTACTGGACGGCCAGTTCTCTCAGCAAGAACCATTTCCCAGTCCTTTCCTCCCCTCCACAGTGCCTCCCCTGAATGCTCCCTGTGTCCCTGATGCTCAGATGAATGTAAGCCCAGGCTTCACACTACATTCTCACTAGGGAAGAGACCCGGGGTCCAGGGAGCAACCCAGTCTTACCACACTGTCGCCTGTGTCAGGAACTGGCACTGTCTTCACCACCAAATCCACTCCTGTTGTCTGCAGAGAGCACAGACAGTGCAGGCATCAGAGGCCCCACAGTGGAGCAGTACAGGAGGGCGTGATGAGAGCGTGGCTCCCTGGAGGGACACCCTTGCCTCCAGTGTTTGTGCTCTGATGAAAAGGCCCCTGAATGTAGAATTCAGAGGGCCTTCCAGTCTCCCTACCTCCCAACCACACATAAGCTGTTGCTCTTGGTATCTGTGTGGTGCACTGGGCAGTCCACCCCACAGCTCATGGAAAATCCATCTCCCTGTGGCCACTGGTGTGGCCTCTCAGGGCATGTTCCAGGAATTTTGCAAAGCCCCTCCCTCAGGGTGAATTGTCACTTCATGTAAGTCACGGCTGGGACTGGACCCCCTATTCCAGCTCACCAGGGTATAGTTCTTCTGGAAATGGGCCCCATCACTGCGGAAGATCTGCGCCAGAGCTGTCTTGCCCACCGTTGGATCTCCTGAGGTCAGGGCAGAAGAAACACATCACCTAGTGAGAGCCACCTCTCACTTGTCTAGAACTGAAAATTTCAATGAGTTTTCAAAGCAATTGTCCTTGGCTCTCAGGGGAACCAGGGAGGTCACAGGCAGGGTAATGGGTCTGTGAAACACATCTTCAAAGCTCACTGTGGCCAGAGCATATCTCTATGTATATAACTCTTCCATCCAAAAGAATGACCAGGAGGTAACAGAGGTTAAGGAGGGCCCTGGAGCCCGGGCCACAGAGTGACAGTCTTCCAGTGAGGCCTGCCCCATGGGGAAGCCCGTCACTTTCAAACTTGAATCTACTCAGTCTCACCAGGAAAGAGGAGTGAGTGGGCTGACTTGTGGCCTCACCTTGTAGAACCAACCTGCATTTAGAGCTGCTACCTGTAACTGTCTGCACTTACAGGAAACAAGAAGTCAGGTGCAGCCTTTCCAAGAATCCATTTCCAAGTGACATCTTCTGTGCCCACTTCAGCATGCTCCGTGGTGACCAATGAGAGCTCACTGTACTTTCTGTTTGCAACACCTGCTAGGTTTACTGGCTCGCCTTACCTTTAGTCAGCAGCCCCAGAATGGGCACTTCAAAATTAAAGGTCCACATCCACATTCAGTCCAAATCTGAGCCTTTCACAAGACTGTGGGAGCAACTGAATTCTGGAGCTCTTCCCTGTCTGTCTGATCACCCTCCGCCCTCCCCGCCTTTCCTTGGTGGCCCTGCTTGGCCTCCTCCGATGCTCCTCCTCAGGCGCTTTTCTTTGTAGCATTTTTTCCACCTTGAGTCTAACACAGATTCTCACCCTAGCATCTCCCTCACAGGACACCTGTTTTCTGCTCTCACCCTCTTGATCCTTAGCAAATCCCCAGTGCACCAGCCTTTGCGCCTTGCAGCACTCAGAACAATCTCGGCACCTTCACTCCCCAATTTTACACTCACGTTCCTGCTTTTCTTTGCTTTACTTCTCAACAGTCTGCCACTCTGTTCACTTTTTGGTTTTGCCTTTTCCTACCTATAATTTCCTGTTGTGAGATGATTATTTGACTCCGGGTGGCATTTCACTGTACATGAATTCCTCCAGGTTTCAGTGAGCTATTCAGGACTTGTTGCCACTTCTTAGAAGGGAACCAACGTGTGCCCCTGTCATGAGCTCATTCATGAACCCGTTCATTCTTTCCCATGAGACGCTCCCCTTTCCCTGCCAAAGTGAGCACACTAACCTCATTTGGTGGATGAAGAGACTGAGGATCAGAGGAGCTGGGTAACTGGCCTGGGAGTCCAACACCATGCTCTCTCCACCAGGCCGGCTCCCCTCCTGCGCTCAGGCCCATTCATTTCCTCCAGGCCCTGATCACTGTAGCCTTGCAGGGCCTCTGGACCCCACCTAGCACCTTCCTCCTCAGCACCTTGACTTCACCCACCTTCCCAGTCAATTCTGCTCCTGAATCCAGTCAGAAATTGGCTCTTTCTGGTTGTGAAATCCCCCAGATCAATTCTGGCTAATTTCACAAATCTTTCTCCTGACTGTCAGTCACCAACACTTGCGGAAAACCTCCTGTGTGGGCTGCAGGGAGGGACCCGAGCACAGGGAGGTAAGAAACTGATAAGCACACTTGCAGAGTAACAAGATGACAAGTGCAAGTCCAAACAGCACAAGCTGAGAACTGAAGCATCTGAGGAGCAGCGAGGAAAGAAATGAGTGAGTAGGCTCAGCAGTGTGGAAGGTGGCCTGGGCAGACAGAACCGTGTGCAGAGGCACGATGGGAGGCTGCCCATGGCCGCAGAGCCGCCAAATTCAATGGGTGCTTCTTGGTTCTTACCCCTGTCTCTGAAGGGCCAGACCCGTCCAGCCAAGGCAGGCCCTGGTGCCTTGCACTGGCCTGGTTCTCCCACCCCTCTGTCTGCTCCTCCTCCGCCTCCTGAAAGTGACCCTCCTGTCTGTCCTATTGCTCTGTTACTCTCAATACTTGGCTCTCAGTGCCCAAGAAAGGACCTTTTCCCAGCAAGTGTGGAGGCTTCCAGGGGAACGGTGGGTCACAGCCGGGCCATGTCACACCCTGGTTCTGAACGCTCACTCACCTGGCTCACTCTTTCGCTCATCATGCCCCAGGGCATCCTTGCAGTTCCCAGACACAACAATCACTTCCTCCCCATCCATATCCACTTCCTTCCTCCCATCCATGGCTGCACCTCAAGCCTGCATTCCTGACTTGGCCCTGAGGAGCACATCGCTCACACCAGACCCTCCCTGCTCTCCTCTGCTGCACTGGACTGGGGCTCTGCAAAGGCATTTCTCCTTCTTGCCAGTTTCCTGTTAGCTCTGCCAATGGGAGGCAGGAGCAGGAGTGGGAGTGGGAGACATCTCCCCATGCTTCCCTCAGGGCCACCCCAGGCTTGGCCTTCAGCTCAGCTGCAGCCTTTGTTCCTGTTTCCAGTTCTGTGGCTTGTGCACTCCCAGGTGGGCCCCAGCATGGCAGGCAGCACCCTTCTCAGGGGTCTGTCCTCGGCTCCCAGTGCCCTTCTAGAGCTTCTGGAGGAAGCCCACCCTCCTCCATCCCCAGCTCCAGGGTGATGCTCCCACCTGCAGTCACTCACCTAGCTGCTCCAGCGGCCTACTGTCTCCATGTTTAATTACCACCCTAGCACAATCCTCATCTAGCGTGGCTCCGTGTTCTACCTGGACCCTGACTTAAGTAGTGCTCAGTGCCAGCCGAGGTCTCAAAATGCAGGACCTCCTCGGACCAGTCTGAGCTCCTGCCAGAGGGAACCAGGTCCTTGTGACCTATGGTACCTGGCCATCATTCGCTGGGGACTGAACTCCTGAGGTTCCATACCAGCTTGACTGCACCCATCCTCAGAGGACTGCACTCAGCTCTGTGGGACTTTCTGTTTCTGACAGTCTCATCAATCTATCCCAGTGTCTGTCCATGCTTCCTCTGACTTTCTCAGGAGTAACCCAATTACTAAACTTTCCCTGTTGCAGGCCAGACACAGTGGCTCACACTTGTAATCCCAGCTTCTCAGGAAGCAAAATAGGAGGATCATAGTTCAAGGCCAGCCCAGGTGAAATACTCCATCTCAACCAACGAGCCTGGCACGGTGGCTCATACCTACACCCCTAGATACGTAGGAGGATTGTGGTCCTAGACCAGCCAGAGCAAAAACTCAAGACCTGTCTAAAAATCAAACTAAAAGCCAAACAGCTGGGGGTGTGGCTCAAGTGGTAGAGCACTCACCTAGCAAGTACAGGGCCCTGAGTTCAAACTCCAGCACTGCAAAAAAAAAAAAAATCCCTGTTGCAATGTACGATACATGTTATTGTTTTGCTGTGTGGTGCTAAGGCTTCTCCAGGGCCTCAGGCATGCTAGGCAAGCACTGAGCTTTGCCCTCAGCACATCTTGCTTTCTCAACAAGGCCTTGACTGAAAACACTTCCTTGTTGGCCTGCTGCACTACAGGAAGGAAAAGCCCAGCATCGGCAGAGGAACTTCCCAGAGCAGAGTAGCGCAGAGCACAGCAACTGATTTCCTCTCACTCTCCTCAGCACCCATCGAGGTTCTTCTCTCTACAGTCCACCCTAACCTGCCTTCTAACTCTCTCCCAAGTTTCAGAATGTGAACCAAGTGAGGTCTGTCTGGTTTTGAAATGTTCACGGCTTAGCTAAGCCCCAAAAGACAACAGTGTGGAGGAGTGTGAGGCAGGGGTGGTGGTTTGGTGGGGGGTGGAGGGGCAGTTTCCAAGGACAGGGGAAGACACAAAATGCCTCCATGACCTCGGACCTAGACACCCTATCAGTCAGCTCTGGGAGGTGAATTTTCCTATTTAGGACTATCCCCGAAGGAGGGCAGCTGCTTTCCCTGGGCTGAGTTTTGCCCCTGCCATTCTGACCTTTAAGGTCATTCCTCCCTCCTGTCTTTACCTGGGTGGCTATGCAGATCACTGCTGGAAGCGTGAGATCTGAGTTTAGAATCGTTCTCCAGGGAGGAAGACAATCATCCCCAATGAATGGAAAGACAGTGTGCACCATCCCGAAGGGTGGCCTCAGGAGCCAGGCTGCACCGCTGCCTAACTGTGCCACATTGTATCAGTTACCTCCCGCAGCAGTTGCTACACCTGTTTCACAGACTCGTTATGGGGACTTGAATTAATACGCCAGGTGCCTGGCATGGGGAGCACTGCTTAAGTGTGTTTAAGTAGTAATATGGAGAAATGGCAATGTTGGGCTTCTCTCTCCATCTGAACAGCACAGGTAGCCACTGTGCACTGAGGTCTCCTCTGGAAAAAGAGCACACAGGTGCAAGGCACATGGTGTGGCATTTGAACTTGTTGCACATGGTTGACTTCTTCCTGGATAGGGGGCTGGGCGGGTACATCCTTGTGTTCTGATTGTACCTTGCACAGTGACTCACAAATAGCAGATGCTCAGTAACTGAGGATCAGGTCCTTTGAGGCATAGTTACATGAAAAAAAGCTTGTGGGCCCACAGTGGATGAGGAGAAACCTAAAGCTAGTGGGGGGGGGGGCAGGGCGGATAGAGTGAGATTGGTGATGTTGCTAAGGTGGGCTGGTTCCCTGGGCTGAGGTCTTTTGGTCCTGGAGACTTCCAAGGAGAGATCTCATGAGGACCTGAAAGGAGGACTGGGCTGGAGGTCAGGGGCCACTGACTTGACTGGAACCTGGTGGAACAAGTGCTAAGGATGGTTGGGAAAAGGAGTGAGGCTTGAAGATTGTACAGCTTGGGTTAAGAACAAAGCCCTGGAAATCAGACCACCTGGGTCTGGATCCAGGGTCTGCATTACACAGCTCAGCCACTGCAAGTGGTGTGACCAAGGGCAAGTGTCCTCACTGCTCTGGGTCTCATTTGCCCCATCTGTAAATGAGGATGACCGTAATGCTAACCCCACAGGTATAGTGAGGACTCAGTGAGGTGACCTATTCGAAGGTCTAGCACAGTGCTGGCACACAGCAAGTGCTCAGGAAGGCAGCTCCATGCGGGAGCTGAACTAAAAAGGAAATAAGAGGACAGTCAGAGACAGAAGCCCACTTAAAATCTAACTTTAGGAAAAGAAAATGTTCCTGACTTATCCATGAGGCAACTGAAGCTCAGAGAAACACCATCCAAAATGACAGAGCCAGGAAGAGGAAAAGCCAGAATTATTTTCGTTACACAACACTGCCTCCTCTGGTGCTTGGGAAACCAGAGTCTCTCTGGAGAACCATTAATTTCTTTTGCTCCACTAGGATCTGAGTTATGCCTGTCAGTCATTTTTCTGTGTGACCCTTTTATTTTCAAATTAGACAAGCTATTAAAAATACTGTCATCTACTTTCAGTCCAGAAGAAAGGAACAAAAAGGAATAATTTTTTTCTCTATAGAACTGCTTGCTGCTTCTTTCCTGAGCTGCTCAGCCAAGCCTGGAGAGGTTGCAGGTTTCAACAGTAACCACTGGCTGGCCCTGAGTGTCACCTCTCAGTACATCGGTAAGATCAGGACAACACAGAAGCTACCCCAGTGTGCCATGGGGAGAGGATTAAATGAAATACACGTGCCCAGCGTGTAGTAAGGACTCAGTAAAATACATGTGTTCTGTCTACAATCCAAGCAATCACAATACAAGGGAAACACTACAAATGTAAATGCCACATGCTCATTTATTTACAAGTGTTTTTTTGTTTGCTTTGGTTTGGTTTTGGTTTTTGGTGGTGGCAGGGGGTTGAACTCAGGGCCTTGTGCTTGCTAAGCAGGTACTCTACCACTTGAGCCATTCTGCTGGCCCTTTCTGTATTTAGTTTGCTTTTTAGATAGGGTCTTACCCTTTGCCCAGGTCAGCGTTGGACCCCGATTGTCCTACCTCAGCTTTCTGAATATCTGGGATTATTTCATGTGCCACCGTGACTTATTTGTTGAGATGATGTCTGACTAACCTTTGTCCAGGTGGTCCTTGAACCTTGATCTTCCTATCTTTGTCTACTAAATTGCTGGGATTACAGGCCACCATGTCCGACCCTCATTCGACAAGTTTTTATTGAGTACCTACTATGTTCCAGGCATTGTTCTGGGTGCTTGGCCAACAAAACAGATTCCTACCTTTGGGGAGACTCAATGTGTATGTCCTCCAGAAAATGGGCAGCACAATAACCTTGGGTCTTAAAGGTAACAAACAGGTGCCTCTTAGAACTCCTCACCTCTGCATTACTCTTCCTACCCCTGCTATCAGAGAGGATGGGGTCAGGAAACAAATCTAATAAATAAAGGCTACCAAAGTTACTGATGCCTAACTCTGGGACACAACAAATGATTTGGCTGGAGCACTTCAGGTTTGTTTAAGGCTGGTTGTTAAACGAATCTGCTCCTCCCCAATACAGTCAAACCAGCGAAGGTTTGTAGCTTCTGCCCACAGCACGACGGGGAGTGGGGGAGATGGGCAGGAGCTACAAATGTGCTTGGAAGGTAATTCTTCCCCGCCTAATGGAATTTACTCTATCAGTAACTGCAGCAGCTGGCCCTTGGGAGAGAGACAGAGAGAGAGCAGATAATTTACTTGAACAAAAGCTCCCGATGAATTATGAAGGCTTTGGACTCTGGGGACCACTGTACTGAAGCGCAAGTTTTCAGACTCACCTGCCAGGATGCATTTGGCCGCCAGCTTCACCATGGTAACCAATCACTACCACGAAGCAGAGAGGGGAAGAGCGGCTGCTAGAGGCGTTGGTGGGTGGCCTAAGCGGGGAAGAGGAGGCGGCGGATCCCCAGGGCCTGAGGCCAGTGGGACCGGACTGGATGGGGCCTGGACCTCCCGGGCGGGGCTGGGGGCGGATATCGCGCGCTAAGGTGGGAGGGAGCAGGAGGTATCCAGATGGGGCACGGCTCAAAACCCCAAAAGACAGCCTGGGAAGTGCAGGCGGAGGGACGAGGCCCGCGCTCCGGGCCTAGCCCCTCACCCCCAGCCCGGACTATGGAACTGGGAGAAACAACCCTAAGCCCTTGGTCCAAAGAACCGAGCCAAACGCGTTAGCCAGGCAACCGGGGCCCACTACCCCACCTCTTCCCTCCCGCTGTCCCTCGATTGGCTGCAGCCAAAAACTTCCACCCAGCGAAGGTTCAGGGAGACCTAGGAGGGGAAAGGGGCGAGGCTAACAGCTCTTTCTCGCGAGACAATTCGTAGCAATATCTGCTCTTCAACTTCATCTCGCTTAACAAATGGTCTCAGGTGATGTCAATCACTGATATCTCCCGCCTACTTCCTCCGACGCTTCTTGGGAAAAGTAGCTACAAGATGTCTGATTGGCTAGAGGATGGCTTGGACCATCTTCGGGAGGAATGGGGAGTCGTCGTACCCCCCCGCCCTCCGCGAATGGGTTCTCCCACCAGGGGCGGGTCGGCTCCGGGAAGTGGAAGGAGCCGCAGTGGCTGGAGTGGGTCTTCTTGCGGTCCCAGTTTCCCAGATTCCGCAGAGCGCGGCTCGAAGGTACATCAGAAGGTTCAGTCTTTGCAAAGCATCCCAAAGAGAAATCTCATTTCAAAAGCACAAGCATGTTCTGCTTTTTAAAATCTGAAATGGGGAGGGAGGGTAGAGAGAGGTTGAGTCCACGGGTACTAAGTTATAGATGGGAGCAGAAAGTTATGGTTGCAGTTGCACAGTAGAGGCACGGTAGGTAATGTCACTGTACTGCACATTTCAAATCCGAGAAGAAGAGAATTCGAATGTTTTCACCACAAAGAAATGATAAATAAGATGTTTAACCTGATCATGGAGGGTATATATCGAGATAGCATGTGGTGCCCCATTAAATATGTACAGTTTTATGTTCTTATGTATCAATTAAAAATAAATTGAGGCCGGGTTCGGTGGCTCAAGTATGTAATACAACTACTCAAGAGGCAGAGATTGAAAGGATCTCTGTTCCAGCCCTGACTGGCAAAAAAATTTTCAAGATCCCATCTCAACCAATGGCTGGTGCAGTGTAGCGCACCTGTCATCCTAGCTATGCAGGGAAGCACAGTACGAGGAGTACGGTCTAGGCTGGCCTAGGCACAAAGCAAGACCCTATTTCAGAAATAACGCATAAAGGGCTGGAGAAGAGGCTCAAGTGTAGCCTGCCTAGCAAGAATAAGGCCCTGAGTTTAAACCCTCAGTACCACAAAAATAATAATAAAGAATAAATAAAATAAAATACATGCCAGAATTTGCAGTGATGTCTGAAGGACATCTGGTGAAGGCAGCAGTTGCACTCAGGGATGGAATTTATATTTGCCTCTCACCTGTTGCATGCTTTGCAGGCTGGGATGCTGCTCCTCACTTAGGAAGGTTCTGTCAATACCAGCCAGCTTTCCTAGGGAGCCCTCTTGCTTTGCCAACAGGTGGCCAGAGACAAATTGCTGCTATCTCTCTGCCCTGTGCAAGTCACCTCACCTTGGGCTTGTAAAGATGGGTCCCTTACTACCCACCTCATGGGGGAGCTGAGGGTAAAAGAGAAAGCACAAAACTGCCCACTGTAGTCAACTTTTTGTCACTGTAACATACTCGAGAAAGAATTTAGGAGGAAAGATTTATTTCAGATGTTTCAGTTCAAGAACAACTGGATGCATTGCTTGGGTCTGAGGTGAGCAAAATATCATGGTGGCAAGTGTGTGTGTGTGTCTGTGGCTGAGGCTGTTCACATCACAGTGGCCAGAAAGTAGGGGGATCCGGGGACAGGATATAGCCACCAAGGACAAATACCATATTCAAACCTTGGGGCTGGAGGACAGGAGTTCAAATCCCTTCCCCACACGACCTAAAGGAATTTGCTGGGGGTATAGCTCAGGGGTAGAACATTTGACTGCAAACCATAACAACTCAGACCATAGGTGTGCAACAAGTGATTGCTGAGTAACGAATGTGAAGAAACTTACCTACCATACATTGGCCAAATGCAGCCATAGTTCTCACTCCTTCTGGGCCCTGGGACTTCCATGGCTGATGCTGAAACAGAAAGGAAGTCTCCATGAAGAAGCCCGAGCTAAGGAGTATTCCGTCTTCAGGTACCTGGGACATTTTGCCTTCTCTTCTCTGCTCTGTGTGTAGAATGCAGGGGTATGCATGTGTATGATCTCTCTCTCTCTCTCTCTCTCTCTCTCTCTCTCTCTCTCTCTCACACACACACACACACACACACACACACACAGGAAGATTTCATCCCTGAATTCAGAGTACAACAATGCAGCTGGAATTTGCTTTCCTTGAGATTCGTTCCTGGTGTTATAGTAAAGGCCCGTGTCTCCTTTGTGGCCCTTCCCTGCTTTTCTTTGATGAAATCCTGCTAGTTCATCTCAGACCCCAGGCCTGACTCACAAAAGCTGGCCTTCTGTTGCCCTGTTGTCCGCCCTCCTCCAGGGCAGCCATTCATTGTGAATGACCCCATTACTCCTGTGTTACTCTGACTTTGTGTTGATGTGACAAAGTACCTGACATAAACAGTGTAAGGGGGAAAGATTTATTTTAACTGACTGTTTGAGAGGCTTCAGTCCATAGTCCCTGGCTTTGTTGATTCTGCGCCCATGGTGAGGCAGAACATCATGACAGTTCTGTGGCAGATGTCACTGACCTCGTGGTGGCCAGGAAGCAGAGAGATTGACAGAGAGGGGACCAGGACAAGCTACAGCTCCCACAGACACACCCCCAGTGACTTTTTCCAACTAGGTCCCACCTCCCAAAATAGTGCCACCAGCTGGGAACCAAGCCTTCAGTACATGAAGCTTTTGGGAGGACACTTTCTATCGAAACTGCAGCACTTCCTAAAGGACCCCTCAAGTGAGCCACCCACCTGGGGCAGTTCCACAAAGCTGAAACCCTTTGACACATCCAGACACAGCCTCTGAAGCCTTGTCCCTCCTCTGCATGGGGGACAATAATAACCCCCCCCACAGAGCTGGTCTCCTTCTTCCTATGACTTCTCTCTCTCTTCCCATGCGGCCGCGTGGCTGCTCTGTATGGTTCTAGTCAGTCCATTGGAGGAGCATTTTGGATCTTTCCAGAGAGATGAAAAACACCTGTACAGCGAACTTCACTTCTAATGGGTGTGACTTGCTCCCATCCAAACTCTGTCATTGGGGGTTGATTTTGTAGAGGGGCAGACAGGCCCATCCCTGCCTGCCAGACATCCCCAGCCGATCAATAAGCCACTCTAAAACTTTTTTTCTGGCAGGATTTTTCAAGATAGGGTCCCATAAGCCCTGTCAGATTTATGACATTTGCAACATCTATCTTATGTGGAGATCATTCTAATGCCTTCTCTGTGTCTGTCCTGAGGGTCTTCTATGCATTCTTTGTTTTTTTATTTTGTTTTGAGACAGCATCTTTACTATGTAGCCCGGGCTGGCCTGGAATTTCTGATCCTCTGCTTCAGTCCCCTGAGTGCTGGGTTTATAAGGAGGTACCACCACACCTGGCTCAGGCTTCTACATTCTGTAACCAAGGGACAGCTGCATGACTGGCAGTCCATGGGTTTCGGGTAGGCTGAGGATTTGGGAGCCATGAGGGCTCCTAAGCATTTCCTGTCCAGACCCTCTCCGAGCAGTGACAGCAGCTTCGACTGGCATTTGTCCAGTACAGTATTGTTTGCTGCCTCCTTCTATGGGTAGAGAGGGGTTAATTAGTACAGCAGTCATGCTCACATTTGATATTCACAATAACCCCGTGAGGCTTGCATCTTCCCCACTGGGTAGGTGGGAAACGAAGGCCCAAATGGAGGTAAGCCAAATACCCAAGGTGGTAGTTAGTGGATGACTTAGAGCTGGGATTTGAACACAGGGAGTCTCTCAACCCTTTCCCCACAGGAACCTCTGCCTCTGACACCTTTCGCACTTCCTCTCAGCCTAGAGAGCAAATATTTATTGAGCTCCTTGCAGTAATAACTCACGCTGACTGAGCCCTGCATGCCAGGTACGTACTAAGCACTTCACAGCTTCTCTTATTTGATGTCAACACTCTGGGGAGTGGAGACTGTCATTGCTTTAATTGAACAGACAAGGAAACTGGGAGCCACAGAGAGTCCAAAGCCAGACAAGTCTGCAGAATCACAACCAGCCCCAGACCTCCTGATTCGGCACAATGTGTTTTCCACTCTGGTTTCATTCACAAGCTTTATTGGGCCAGGCGCTGTGCTGGTTGCTGGGGCCTCCACAGTGAGGGTGACGGTTCCAGGCCTTGGCTCTGGCCTGTCTCAGCCATGTGGAAATCTGGGCTGGGGGTTCCAAGTCTGTGGCCTTTCTAGAGGAGTCAGAAATGTAGACTTTTGTGTGAAAACCCTGACCCTCAAGGTTTGGCAGTGAACTTAAATTTAAAACCCTCTGGCTGTGGTAGAGACTTCTGCGGACTGCTTCAACCTGAGGCTGCCCATCTGTGACCTCTGGTCAAGAAAGGATGATAGACATGGGAACCAATCATTATGACAGGTGTGGACTCAGATCCCCATATCTCAAGGAGCACTCCTAACCCAGGATGAGTGGGGCGGAAGCTGGAAGGATGTTCTGGAAGGAGCCTGGAAAAAGGGTGGGAATTGATGAGGTGGACCCAGGGGAAGGACATGCTGGATAGATTGCAGCACGTAGAAAGGCATGGAGTGGGGGAGCTTATCTCCTACATGGAGAATGGCAGGTGCCACTCATTGCTAAGGAGTGAATGCAACATAGGCACAAGAGGTTCTGGGCAGCCAAGAGCCAAACACAGAGCAGAATGTCAAGGCCTGGCATAGAATCCTTCTTTGAGGAACTCACTCAACAAATATTTTACTGAGTGCTTACTAAGCACTGGGTGGACAGAACCAGCCAGCCCAGTGGGGAGGCAGGGAATCAGTCAAACAGTGAATGTCTATGGCTGTGTGTTGTAAGTGCTGACTGGCGAGGCTCTGATGCGGGAAGAACAAATACCCCATGCTATGGTCCCTGAACCAGCCAGGGAATTACTGGAAATACACCTTCCCAGGATCCACTCCAGACCAAACTGGAGGACAGTGATTTGAATGTATGATCCTATTTAAGGACCTGTCTGAAGTAATGCTGGAAAGCCACCTTTATCTACTGTAGCTGGTCATTTTATTGTTTTTCCAACTCCTGGCAGTGTGTCTACCTCAGGGCCTTTGCTGTTACTGTTCCCAGCATGGCTGTAGGACTCTGTCTCTCCTGACCTTCAGATCTTGTTCAAATGGCATGTCCTCAGGGAAGCCCTCCCGGACACCCAGTTGAAAGAATCTCTCAACCTGTCAGTCTCAGTCTTCTTGCCTCACTTTATTTTCTTCTGAGTTCTCCCCACTACCTGGAAGGACATTCCATATTTGTGTAGTGTCTGTCTCGCTCCACTAGAAGGTAAGAGTCCCAGGAACAGGGACTTGGTCTCTTTTGGCCACTCAGCTTCTATGACAGTGCCCGGCACAGTGAGATGCTCAGTGAATATTTTTGGATGAATGAATGAATCTTGTAGGGTTTATCCCTTGGTCATTCATTCATTCAACAAGCACCGATTCCTGAGCACCAGCTCTTATTAGGGGTGCAATGACCATTCAGATGGGAGCAACTGGATCCTGGTCCTCTCCTGCCTCCTACTGCACTCCACCTAGACCCGAATGCTCTGCAGAAGAGGGAGGGTTAACAGCTCTTTTTCCCAAAGCCAGGGATCGGCTGTTTAAGGAAGCGCCCTGGGTAAGAGTGAAACTCCAGGCAGCCGCTGACAAGTTGCTCCCAGGGACTGTTCAATCATCCTGGGGTTGAGCGCCTCTGGCAGCCCTGACAGCCGCGTCCCAAAGAACTGCAGCGTGGTGCCAGCCACAGTGACAGCTGCAATACTCCACCCACGGCGCATGGGCGGCTTGGGCCCACTGCACGGCCATGTCCCTTCATCACTGCACTGTGACAGCCTGGGTGTGTGTGTGTGGCAGGGTGGAGTCCTCTCCCTCCCTGCCTGGGCTGCATCAGAGCCTCACAGCGTATGGGGTGCTGTAGCAGGAGTGTTGGACACAAAACAATCCCTTTGGGTAAATAAGAGACTTGGGGGGTGGTGAGTGGAGAAAGGTCCCTTATTTATTCCTCATGGCCCTGGGAAGATGTCTTCTAGGCACTAAGAGCACCTGCTGAGGCTCTCACTTGAGACAGTGTTACAAAGGGAGGCTGCCAGGTTTGTAGGAATTTACTGTATTTAGATCAGGTCTTGTCTGCTTGGCATGATTGACATTTCAGGGTAGGTAATTCTGTGTTGTGATGGGCTGTCCTGAGTATTATGGAATGTCAGGTGGCACCTCTGGCCCCTACCCACTAGACACCAGAATCCCCTCTTGCCTTGAGACAACAAAATAATGTCTCCAGACTTTGCCAAATGTCTCCCAGGGTCAAACTCTTCTGTGGCTGAGAAGCACAGAAGATATGGTTGTATAAGCTCAGTGAAAAAGCAGGATATTAACTTAAAATGAAATCCATGAGGTCTTAGCACTTGGACCATCGGGTTGGACCTGACCCTTTCCTATGTGTCCAGGTTGTGCCACCTGCTGGTATGGATGAGCTTGCACCAGTCCAAAGTGTGAAGCCCGCTTCACAAGTGTGGAGGCCAGTAACGACCAGCCCTTGGATCAGGATGAGTACCTGAGGTGGGGGCACTGCTTTAAGTGCTTTAAGGCACTGTGCCGCATCTGGTACACGGCGTTCCGTGACAATGACCTTTGCTATTCATCTTTCCACTCTGCACATTGAGCCTGGTTGTTTATGTCTCTGCAGATGCAGTTCTTGGCGATGGACATCTCAATAAAGGGCGATGGATGCAGGACTGACTCACCTTCCTTGTGCCCAGAATGCAAAGTGAGCTGTGGCCTGGCCTGACATAGAGGCTGCCATGTGTGGATTCCATCAGCAGGGGGCAGCAGCCACCGGGAAAAGGCCAGCTGCAGGAGGGCACCCAGGACCACTGCCCTTTTGATTTCTTTTGCTGCTGCTTTTATTTAAAGCTGAGCAAATCATCCCTCCAGAGGCACCTGAGGCCTCCTTTAACAGCCCATGACAGCTCATCTATGGAAGCATGTTCTCCATTTAGCGTGCCTTGCTCCTGTGCTGGGCCAGTGGAGAACTGGGAGGTTGGCAGTGGCTGATAGCTCACCTAGATGACTTCCTGGGAGGCATGCTGGGTACTTGGATTCCCATCCTGGAGCCTGCATATGTCCCTTGCAGTTACCTTCTGAGTTATGTGCATGAAGTTTGTGTTGCTGCATTCAAGTAGAGAAATAATTGCAATGGCTCAGTTTGCTATAGGCAAAGTGACACAGCCTCTGTTGCTCCACTGTTCTCCTCCCTCCTCCATTCCCCACACCACCTAATACTGGAGCTGGGGAACACGGGACCCTTTCCAGATTGGCCTTCCCCAGGCACCTGCACCTGTTCAGGGCTCCATCTTAGCTTGTCCGCCAGCACCCTAAAAACTTAATCCAGGGTCTCTTTCTCTCATGTTTTCCTGGAATCACTGTTAACCCCTTCTGTTCCATTTTCTATCCAACAGCCAGTGTCATCTTTAAAAAGTTAAATTTTGAATAGTCAATCTCTTCTTTGGGGTTAAAATTTAAGACAGAAAAGAATCTACAGAGAACATCCCCACCTACCCCTGGTCCCCCAGGTCAGTGGTTCCTGTCTTCAGAGACACTGACCTAAATAGCTTCTCATCTCTCCTCTCAAAAATACTTTACAAGTTTTCCAGCACCAGCACACATCAACATCCCTCCTCCCTCTTCTCCTTCCCTCCACACACAGAAGCTGCATGTGGCCTTCTGTATTTTCTTGTCCTTGGTCTTTTCTTGTAGTGGAGTCTTGCTCTGTTATATAGAGCACAGTCTTTCTACATCTCCACTGGAATCCCCCCAAAGGCTTCCTACTAGCCTTAGGATAAAGACTACCTGTCCCACTGGGCTGTCAGGCCTGGTGACAGGTCGTGCTTCTTCTCTGCCCTGTCTCACTCTCTGTGCCCAGGGCAGCTGACTCTCTGGGGTTTGCAAACCTGGCCTGCCCATTCTTGCTGGGTGCCTTTGCCCCTGTGGTCCCCTCTTAACTGAGTTAGCTCTTACGCTGCTTTCTCCACTCAAACACCACTTGCTCTTGTGTCCTGCACGTGCCACAGTGCCAGTGGCCTCTTTTGTAGTTACTAGCAGCCCGCACGATAGTTAAGTCAGAGGTTAACCTGATTGCTTCTACTCCCTGATTGGTCTTTTTCCAATGCACTGGGGACTTCACTGCCCCTAGTGTTATGAGCAGGTAAGCATTGTCTTGTAGTCTCTGATCAGAATATTCTCAATTCTTTGTGTCCTACGTGGAAACATCCAGAGTAGTGGAGTTTATTAAATGTTAGGGAAGGGAATTACAGAAGGGCATGGTGGGGCCAGGTGGAAACTGGAAGCAGAAAGAGCATTTCTCTTTTCCAGGTGCTTTTAAAACCTACACTAACCTATGGGAAGGGAAGAACCTGGTGATTCCTAATCACCAGTCATGGATGTGTGGGAGGGGCACGGGTGGTCCCTGGGCCAGGTGGGGGTGCTTTGAGTTGTCCCCACACCAGGGTGTGAATACCTATACACGTTTGCAATTGAAAAGAAGACCCAGAGAAAGAGAATGTTTTACCTAAAATACAATACCAAGTCATATATGTTCTATGAGTTCCACTTTCTCTAAGTCTAGACTGCCTTCTTGTCGGATGGCTCAGACAGAGTCAGGGCACCAAAGCTTTCAGGAAGCAAGTTTATTAAGCAGGCTGGCTGCTACTCAGTGGATTTGCATCCAAAGGCTGAGCCCCAAGAACAGAGGAGGCTTTCCTTATATACCATTTAGAGCAGGTTACAGAAACGGGGGGGTGCAGCTTGTCCCATACATGGTCACATGCTCTTTCATTGACTATTTTAACCTCTGGGGTAAGGTGACTCTTCTCTGGTCTCACCCCAGCTGCTACTTGACATTCCTCAAATCTATTTTCTTTTCTGTTTGTTTCACTATTGCACTCATTACCTCCCTTCCCCTCCCTCCTTCCTGCCACACTCCCCCCTTTGATGCTCAGACCCACTTCTGGGTCAAAGAGCATCATTTTGATCTAGGAGTCTATATTCCATAGCTTCATTACATGGCCTAGAGTTGTCTCCCCGGCACATATACTTATTGTTTGACATATAAGTTTTCTCCCAGGCCAGGCCTCCGCAGGTGTTTCCAGTACCCTGAGGTTAATAGATGGAGTTTTTAGCTATTATGGCACACACATCAAAGCATATAGATACTGGCTTTTGGGGGTTGTAACCCTGTGTCTGGCTAATAAGCTTCCCAGTGCTGGTGAAGCTTTGGACCAAGGGTGATAGGTGGGGTTAAAACAGATATATTGACCATCATGAGAGCACATTGAGTAGGTGGTATGGTTGTGGGTGCATGACCCAGCAATGGTGCCTGCCCAAGAATAATAAGAATGGAAAACCAGAAGCTTGGTAACAGCACTCCCTGCTTGGGTAGTGTGCGTACATGGGTCACAGTCCAAGGCCTGGGGGTCCCCAGGTGGAGAGCTGACCAAGATTAGCAAGGAGAAAACATGGAAGGGATTCATCCTCAAAGGTGAGATGGGCAACTCCTCAAGCTTCTGCCATGCGTAGACTAGTCAACTTCCAGCGTGACTGGAGCAGGCCTGATGTGTTGTTGTCTGAGGTCTCCTATTGTCTTCTGGGAAGCAGGGTCCTGTCGGGGAAGGGCACAGGCATTCCAAATGATGATTTTGCATGGTGAGGTTGGGTCAGTGGTGCACTCCCATTTGAGGGAAGCTGGCTTCACTTGACTGTGGTGGATCCAGGGAACAATCTCTGCTACTTTAACTGCAGTGGGGGTGGACAAAACAACAACAAAAGGGCCCCTCCAGTGGGGCTTTAGAGGTTGAACATTTCATTCCTTCACCTAAACAGCATCCCCTGGTTTATAATTGTGTGGGGGAGTTTTCAGGCTAATAGGGAGTCTCTCTCTTACCCAGTCATTAATTTTTGAGAGAGTCAACCTGAGGGCCTGCATCTGCTATGTTAGGGTAAGGTCACTTATTTCCTCAAGGCCCCCTTGCAGGCCCTTGACTAAAGGGGTGGGCTCCGAAAAAGAATTTTAAAGGGGGAGAGATCTGTCCATTTAGTGGGGCTAGACCTAATCCTGAACAAAGCTATGGGCAGTAACTGATCCCATTATAGGTGGGTCTCCTGGCATAGCTTTCCCAGTTGCAGTTTTAGAGTCCTGTTCATACATCCTACTTTCCCTGAATTCTGGGGGAGGTAGGTCATGTGCAGCTTCCAAGTTATTCCTAACCCCTTAGCCACCAACTGTACCACCTCAGCCACGAAGGCTGGCCTATTGTCTGATCCAATAGACACAGGTATTCTGAACCAAGGGATGATTTCCTTAAACAGGCATCTGGTCACTTCTCAGCCTTTCTCAGTCAGAGTGGGGAAGGCTTCCACCCATCCTGAGAAGGTGCAGACAAACACCAGAAAATATTTACATCCTCTGGCCTGTGGCATCTCGGTAAAGTCCACAATCAGGTCTTTAAAAGGAATTCCTCCAACACTTTGTACTTGGGGTGGTGCTCTTGGCCCTTGTCAGGGATTGTTTTGGTGGCACACAGACTGCACTCTCACATACTGTAGTTTGGGGACATAAAAATGCTGGGCCAAGGTGGTCTCAAGAGCTGTTCTCACTGAGTGAGTTCCCTCATGGAACTGGTTGACAATTATGGGAGCCAGTGACTCTGGAATTGCAATATGACCATTGCCTCCTTCAGTCTCAAACCAAGCCTGTTCTTGTGAAGTATACTGTGGGTCCCATTCAGATAAGGGGCACAGGAACAAGGCAGCTGTCAGTGAGGCTAAGGTTTGTCCTCCCACGAGGGCTGCTCGCTTGGCTTCCCTATCAGCTTTTTGGTTTCCCTGAACAGCTGTTGTCTCCCCCTTCTGGTGCCCTCAGCAGTGCATGAATGCTACTCACTTAGAGGCTCATACAGCTTCTAGCAATTCCAGAATTTCTTGTCCATACTTTACACTTTTTCCTCCCAAGTTAATGAGCACCCTTTCTTTATATAGGGCTCCATGGACATGAGTGGTAGTAAAGGGATATTTAGAGTCCATATAGATGTTTACCCACACTCCTGCAGTGAGCTGGAGCACCTGTGTGAGAGCAGTGAGCTCAGCCTTTTGTGCAGAGGTCCCAACTGGCAGTGGTCGTGTTTCAATGACAGCATCCAGAGTCACTACTGCATATCCAGCAAAACGTGTGTCATTCCAGACAAAGCTGCTGCCGTCATGAAATACTCAACATCCAGATGACTAATAGGCTGGTCAGTCAAGTCTGTCTGGCTGGAGAACACCTCGTCCATAATCTCTAAACAGTCATGCTCCAGTGGGCCTGAATCAACTGCAATAGGGTGGCTGGGTTTAGAGTCTTCACAACCTCTAGTTGGATACATGGGTTTTCACATAACATGCTTTGAGATCTGACCATTTGGGAGTTTTTCAGCCAATAATTTCCTTCATATTCCATAAGAGTCAAAACAGAGTGGGGAACTTGGACTGTGAATTCTTATTCCAAAGTAAGTTTGTCTGCTTCAGCCACCAAGACAGCAGTGGCTGCCGCAGTACACAGGCAGGGTGGCCAACCTCAGGAAACTGCATCAAGTTGCTTTGATAAATAGGCCACCGGGGAGTACCAGGAACCTAGCAGCTGGGTCAAGACTCCCATAGCTGTCCCTAGTATCTCATGTACATATAGGAAAAAGGGCTGCATCACATCTGCAAACCCAGAGAAGGGGCATTTGTGAGTGCCCTCTTAATATCTTTAAAGGCCTTTTCTTGCTCTTCTTCCCATACCATGGGTTCCCATTGTTCCCCCCTTTGTGGCTTCATAAAGGGGTTTTGCCAAGTGAGAGTAACTGGGGATCCAGATCTGGCAGAAACCTACAGCCCCTAGGAATTCTCTAATCTGTTGGCAGGTCTTGGGGGCTGGAATGGAACAGATAGCCTGTTTCCTCTCAGGGCCCAGTCTACATTGTCCTTGTGACAGGTGAAACATAAGGTATTTGACAGTATTCTGGCAAATCTGAGCTTTCTTTCAAGAAACCTTATATCCTACCTTTAACAAAAGGGAGAGTAGGAGGTGAGTTCCTTCCACATGATCCTCCTGAGTTGGTCCAGCCAACAGAAGGTCATCTACATCCTGGAGGAGTGTGCAGCCATGCTGGTTGGCCAAGAAAGCCTTTAGGTTGGATGCCAAGACAATCCCAAAGATAGTGGGAGGATTTTTGAAGCCTTGTGGCAAATGAGTCCATGTTAATTGTTCCTTTTCTCCAGTACAAGCACTTTCCCATTGGAAGGCAAAGGTGGGTTGGCTATGTGAGGCCAGGCAGATGCAGAAAAATGCATCCTTGAGGTTCAGGTAAAGAACTTTGCCTCAGCTGGAACAAGGCCCACAAGCATGTATGCATGCGTTTGGGACCACGGTGTGTAAAGTAACAGTTGCTGAGTTGACTGCATGGAGGTTGTCTGTCAAGATGCTTTTGGGTCTCAATTTGGGCCTTGTGAGGAATGTAGTATTGCCTGTCTGACAGGAATGGCTCCCAGCTTTAATTCACCACAGGAGGTATGTTCTGAGCCAGTCTGGGGGGAGGGTGTCCTTACTCCAAACGCCTGGAATCTTAAAGGGAAGCCCAGGCATCTCAGGATCTCAGGAATCTCTTTCTTAGAGACAGAGTCACCATTCTTCCTCCTGCACAACCATGAGAGTTAGAATCTTGGCTTCAGGCCCTCTCAGCTTTAAGGCTGCTGTGCTCTCAGAGTCTAAAGTTACCTGTGCCCTTAGTTTGCACAAATCTCTACCCATCAAGGCCACAGGACAATCAGGAAGGTAAAGGAACTCATGCTTTACTTCATGCTTTCCTTTCCGAGAATGAAGGCAAAGGGGTGGTACAGTGGCACATAAGGGGGCGGGGTCTTCTGCTAATATGGGTTTCTCTGGCTTTTTACATTTTCCCCTGTACTTGAAAGCTGCTTGCCACCCTGGCTACCTAAATATTTCCTCTAGGTGGGGCTTTAGCCACGTGGGCTGACTGAGGACTGCATCCTGCCAGCAATCAATATGAGGAAACCGATCTGGGTGTCCAGGCTCTTCTACAACCACTTCAAAACCTCTATTGACTATGACCTTATCTAATGACCCCTGCGAGGGCCATCCTACACCAAAAGCAGATCAGTCTGTTTCACAAAAGGTCCTAAGCTTGTCAGGAGTCAGCTTGACTTTGTAATCTCCATTAAATCACTTTTTAAAGTTTTTAAGCATGCACCCCAGTGGGTTGTTCTTACTCTGGCCTCCTCCCATTCGTCCTGTTACCAGACATCAAGACAGAGACAGAAATGGAAGGGATGAGGGTTGTGGAGAGGAGATAAGGGATCCTACTTTCCAACACACAGGGGCAAACAGATAACACCACTTCCTTTGTCTGTCTCTGGCTGCACCACTTGCGGGAATTTAGGCGTCTCTTCGCCATAGTGAATCTGTATAAACTCTGGACTGGAGGCCTTGTTAGGGCTCACCCTAGACCATATGAGTTCACCACAGACCCACAGATCAGGACTCCTCACTCACTTTGTAACTGTGCCACGTCTCAGGCTCACACTTTCACACACTCTCCCTGAAACTGAGACATGGTTTCACCCCAAGAGGGAGTTACTTGGGTGTCTCTGCTGGGAGTTGATCAGACTCCCCTTCTGCCTCCTAGGCAGGCCTAAATTTGAATCTGGGTTCTTAGCAGTCTGATGAGCGGGGCTCCCAAGTTGGTTCCTGAGCCTTTCCAGTTTCCTTTGTGTGACTGAAACTAGCCTTCTTGGTTCACTGTGAGAGAGGCTTCCTCCCCTTGGATCAACACATCAGGTGGCACCTGGCATGGGCAGCTCTCCTAGCAGGCTGAGGATGCTGAACCAGTGACAAGGAGGTGAAAACACTGCCCTTTGAATCCCAGACAAGCCCCTAGAAATATTGTAGGATGGTTCAGAGAGACAGGACACCAAAGCTTTGGGGAAGCAAGTTTATTAAGCAGGCCAGCAGCGACTCAGCAGATTCACATCCAAAGGCTGAGCCCCAAGAACAAAAGGGGCTTTCCTTATATACCATTTAGAGCAGGTTACAGAAATGGGGGGGTACAGCTTGTCCCAAACATGCTCACATACTATTTCATTGGCTATTTTAACCTCTGGGGCAAGGTGACCCTTCTCTGGTCTTACACCAGGTGCTATTTGACATTCCTCAAATCCAGTTTTTTTCACTGTTGAACTAATTATTTTTCATTATCTCCCTTCCCCCTCCCTGCCTTCCTGCCATAGCCTCACTAGGGCTTTATCCCCAGCCTGCCTTTCCTCCATGGTTCCCTGGTGAGTCCAGTCATGCTCTGATTGACACACAATGTGGCCTCTTAACACAGCTAGGCTTGTGAACAATCCCCCCAGTCTCCCTTTTGCTCAGAGAATTACTATGAGGGCCAAAATCCACATTTGCAAACTGTAAAGGGCTGGACAAAGGGAAAGGCCCGGGCCATCATCTTGTGGATGTGGAATCCATCAGTTGGGATTTGCAGTCTTCAAACAGGTTGTGAACAAAGTTGAGGGGGTCAAAGTTGCGGGCCTTTCTGACTGGAACTATGGGGGCAATGGCAACTGACCTCCAGGCTGCTCAGGAGGAAGTGATCTCTTTCCCCACCCCTCCCCCCACAGCTGTAAGCAGGCTTTGATAAGAGGATCCACACACTACAGAGGAGTTAGGGAGACAGAGGCAGCCAGAAATCCCCTGACTTACCCCATCTGGCTGTTGCAGGTGACAGAGTGAAGTGGGTACTGGAGGGATCTTTAAGCCAGCCATTCTGGGTTTGAAGTCAGATTTTAAGCAAAGCATATGTGTTGGAGCTCAGAGCAATTGCACACACCTGGGGTCCCAGCTGCTTGGGAGGCTGAGGTAGAAGGATTGCTTGAGCCCAGGAGTTCAACATAGACCCTGAAGAACAAAATAAGCAAATAAACAACAATACATACACATCTCTGAGTCACCATCAGTATCTCTATATACCTGGGAAAGATTTTAAAATTCTACAACTTTGATCTTGGCTTTGGGGATAGATTCAAGTGAAGAGCAGATGCTGAGTTGTGTGGCAGTCCTCAGTACTGGCACTTCACCTCTCTGATAGCTCTTTCCCAATTTTCAAGCTTTTACTGTAGGCTTGTCCATTTTCCAGGAAACTGAGGCTCAGTGAAGTTAGTTAAGTGATAGGCAGAAGCAACATAGCTAATAACAAGCAAGACTAGGACCAGAGTTCAAATCTTCTCTCTTCAAATTCTACTTTCCTGGATACTGGCTGGGTGGCCTTGGGAGAGCTAATGAAATATTTGCTACCTCTATTTTCTTATCTGTAAAATGAGACTAAGGAGAGGACCTGTTTCAGGGAGCTGTGTGGATTAAATGGGTTATGCACAGAAAGCACCTGGCATAGCCACCCATTAAACCCCGGACAAGTGCTACCTGTTATCACAACACCAGGGCACTCTTCTGCCAATCAAAATGGAAGAATGACTCACTTAAATGCATTCTTCTCTCCTGAGAACAAGGAGCCTCCCTTGCAAGAAATCCAAGAAACCAAGGCAATTTCTTTCAAATAGAAGTAAAGTGCCAAATAAGCAGTTTATTGCTCAGAATTGGCCATCGCTTTCTCTGTAGCACTCACATTCTCGAAGGATCCTTCCAAAAGCAGGGGAAGGGCTGGCCCCAGACCAGTGGTGGTGATCTCTGGCCATGCTGACTGTGCAGGAAACCTTCTGTCACTGACCCTTGGCTCCTGCAAAAAGCGTGGAATTTTGTAAAACTGCTGGAGCAGAGCAATTTCTCACCTGGAGCTAGCTCATCTGGCAAGTGTGTCTGGGCCATCCCAGAATTGTCTCTGGAGCAATCTGCTGAAATGGTCTCCTTCTGTTCATTTCTTGAGAGTTAACAGATGTGAGGGTTAGAGGAGTGGGTGATAAGTGGATAAGCCTGAACACTGAGAGAGGGGGGCAGGCTTCTGGCTGGAATGGGTCCCAGCTGGCCCCAGCAGGTTCTGTGATGGATACAGAAAGCACAGAAGGTTTTCTGTCTCCCAGCATGAGCCTGCGAGTCAGAAAGGCCCCCATGCTGCTCTGTCCAGCTCTGCCTGGTTCCCAGCTGCTACAGAGAACTAGCTGCTTTCCTGTTTATGTCCCTGGACTGGGATGCTTATCTGGGCTGCTGCCCCCATGGGGCAGACTCCTTTAGCTTGGCTCTCAGATGAACCAGAGCTGAGTCTGGAGGTCAGTATGGTTTTCATTTGGGGTCTCCCAGAAGCCAACCCTCTGCAAGGACCCAAGAACAAGCGGTTCATTGTAAGTGGTTCCATATCCCCAGGGAAGTGGGCAGCAAGTGAGCTTGCAAAGGGAAGAAATCCAGCTGTTGGGAGGGGGTCCCTTTTCCCCAGCCCTCCAGTGCTGGGCAGGAGATGTTGGGAACTGGGGGACCTGCAGAGAGCTGGCCTGGAGAATCCCCAGCTGAGATGGGGAAGCTTCTGTGTTCTGATCCAGCACCTGCCTTGGGCTGCCCTGGGCACTCCTCTTGGGTACTTCCACCAGGCCGAGCTGGCTCCCATAGCTGGGAATGAAGAGCCCTTGGACTCTAGGCTGTGGGTTTTCAGGTGAGGAGCGTGGGGGTGGGGGAGCATCACAGTACCTGTCATTTAACCTCTGCCTGGTTCTCTGGATCTGTTAGAGAGAGGAAGAACTCGGTTGGCTGTTACTATTACAGTTGCTGCCCGTCCGTCTGTCTGGAAGGCACTTTCCTTAAACCAACACCCAATGTATGTGCCACAGCTCTCATAGCACCTTTTCCTGCACATATTAGTTCCCAGGATGCCATAACAAATGACCACACACTTGGCCACTTAAAATGACAGAAATGTATTCTCTACGTTCTGGAGGCCATTCTACAGGCAGCTCCTTCCTGCCTCTTGTGGCTTTCAGTGGCTCCTGGAAACCCCTGACTTGTGGTCGCATCACTCCAGTCCACTCCTCATCTCCACAAGCCCTTCTTCCCTGTTGTCTTCCCTTTTCCTGCCTCTGCCATCCCCACCCTACTCCAGGAGGGTCTCCCCTCAGGATCCTTGCCTGAATTACATCTGTAAGGACCTTTTGCAGTCAAAGTCACAGTCTGGGGTTCTGGAGGACCTATCCATCAGGGGCCATTAACCCATTACACTACCTTTTATACATTTTCTTTAATTGCTGTGGCACTGACTAGAATTAAATCTGCTGCATGCGCTAAGCACAGCCATGTCAGCAAACAGGGATCGTTTTCCTCCTGCCACACTCATTCTCAAGGTCACCAGCTTCTAGGATTGTATGGGACCCCCAACAGCCATCAGAGACCTGAGTTCTTTCTAACCATACCAACACGGCAGTGTCTTCAGTCCCCATGGTTGTGTGGACCCCCTCACAGAAGCTACATCCTAGACAGGGTGAAGAAGGAAGACCAAGGGCAACAGCTGAGAGAATTTACTTCCCCAGAAGCCCCAGCATCCAGAGAGGAGTTTCTAGCTCATAGACTAAAACTGTGTCTCCAGAGAGCATTTTTTCAGGGCACAATCAGTGCTCCCTTGCATGCAAATGGGGTTCTGATAGAAGGGAAGGGGGATCAGCGATGAGTAAACAGTTGAAATAAACAGTGACAATAATGGATCATGCTGTCATCTCCTATAAGAAAGTTAAAAAGTACATCATAGATACGCATTACTTCTGATACTCACGTAGCCGTGGTGACTATTTTAAGGGCACACATAATTGGGGCCCCATTCCTTTTTTCAACCTTCTTCCCTCCTCTGGTCCCACCATGAACATGAGTCCAGAGGTGCCATCAGGAGCACAGGACATGTGACTCACACATACTGTCATGCCTTTGAGGAGACTGAGGATTACAGAAGTGGGGAGTGGTGTTGAAGGAAATAAGCCCAAAGCAGGGCTCCACAGAGTGGACACCCACAGAACAGGCCTGTTGTGCCTGGTTCTGAGCTGCTGCTCAGAAAAGTGCTCTGGGAAGTAAACATGGCAGCCTGGCATGGTGTTGGGTGGGAGTGAAGAAGGCTTCTCAGAGGCGGCCTTGTGCAGGTGAAGACCTGAGGTCTCTGTGGTGATGAGCCAGGCAGGGAAGGAACAGTGGTTCAGGCAGAGGACGCTAGCCTGTGTGAGGGCCAGAGGAGAGAGAGAGAGAGAGAGAGAGAGAGAGAGAGAGAGGAATGCAGATTTGAGGGAAGGAACATTCTATGTAGTTGGAGCCAAGAGCTCAGGAAATGAGAGCAAGGTTTGGGGCTAAGTGGGAGTGGTAAGAATGGAGAGCACAGAGCAGTGAGGAAGGAGAAAGGTGGGTTTGGAAGGGATCAGACATGAAGGGCTTTGTGGGTTGTTAAGGAGTTTAGTAACGGACTAATGAATGAGTGTGGCAACCACAGGGCCAGGGGTGTTCTCTGGCATCCTGGGGAGGGTGCAGGGAAGTGCTGGAGGAGAATGCAGGCTCCAGCTCTGGGTTTCTTGCCATTTCAATTCTGGCTCTGTCCCCACCAGGCAAAGATTGGGGCCCAGCAAATGGGTTGTAGAGTCTCTGCCCGGCTACCTGAGCTCCATTTCCTCAACTGCCCCCCTGGGACCACAAGGCTTCTCCTGCTGAGTGGCTCCTGGAACAGCTTGTCCTGAGCTCTCAGAGCTGACCATCATAAAGCCCCATGCAGACACATCCCCACCAGTGCCAGGTGACTTCCCTGGGAAGGTTCAGGGAGTGGAAGCAGAGGTAAGGAAGGAGGGCCCTTTGCTGTGCATGGCGGGCCCATGCTAGTACCCAGGCAGTGCTGTGACTGGACAGTGCAGGAGAATACAGGGCACAGAGGGCACAGGCTTTGCCCCACGGGGTGTACCACCTTCAGCCTCCTGATTGCTGAGGAAACTCTAACATCAGATGCACACTGTTGGAACCTTCCTGGATCAATTGTCTATAGAATGGCAGGGCAGCCACAAGGTGCAGGTGGGGACTCCACTGTGGGAAGCAGACCCGACAACCGAAAGCTTTGGGGAGCATCCCAGCAGTTCCCATGACGACACATGGAGGCCATACTCCTAGGAGCTCAATGGTGTCAGGAGCACTCAGAAATTATTTGTTGTGTGAAAGTTGTCAAAATCAAAATGGAGTTGCTTGTGTCAGCCCTAAACAAAGATAAATGAGGGGGAGTTATGAAAGAAGAGTTCTTCCACACAATTGCCTTTGGTGACTCTCACAAGACTGTGCTACAACCACAAGCCTTGTTCAAGAAGCACTTCCACAAGGACATGTGCCAGCAACTCTGTCCAACCTCAGACTGACATTACCCTGGTCAGGAATCACTGTGGCCAAAGACTAGTGTTTCAAAATATTTTGTGTGATTCTCCTCACATTTGCCTTTAAAACTCCCCCTTCCCTCAACCTTTTCAAATGCTTCAGTTTACTGTGGCATCCATTAAAATGCTGCTCCCAAATAAAACGTGATTTTACTTTGATTTTTTTTTTTTTGCTTTGTTTTTCTTGGTCAACAGTTGAATGAATGAATAAATGTTTGCTATTTTCACTTTTATTAGCTGTGTGGTTTGGGCACATTTCCGCACTTCTCTGATCCTTCCTTTTTTTTTTTTTCCTATAAATTAGAGAGATTGCCTTTCCTTGAGTATAGATCAAGAAATGGCGTTGTAGTCTGATCTGACTGCTTCAACAAAACACTCTTTTTTATTATTATTATTCATATGTGCATACAAGGCTTGGGTCATTTCTCCCCCCTGCCCCCACCCCCTCCCTTACCACCCACTCCGCCCCCTCCCTCTCCCCCCACCCCCTCAATACCCAGCAGAAACTATTTTGCCCTTATTTCTAATTTTGTTGTAGAGAGAGTATAAGCCATAATAGGAAGGAGCAAGGGCTTTTGCTGGTTGAGATAAGGATAGCTATACAGGGAGTTGACTCACATTAATTTCCTGTGCGTGTGTGTTACCTTCTAGGTTAATTCTTTTTGATCTCACCTTTTCTCTAGTTCCTGGTCCCCTTTTCCTATTGGCCTCAGTTGCTTTTAAGGTATCTGCTTTAGTTTCTCTGCGTTAAGGGCAACAAATGCTAACTAAATTTTTAGGTGTCTTACCTATCCTCACCCCTCCCTTGTGTGCTCTCGCTTTTATCATGTGCTCAAAGTCCAATCCCCTTGTTGTGTTTGCCCTTGATCTAATGTCCACATATGAGGGAGAACATACGATTTTTGGTCTTTTGGGCCAGGCTAACCTCACTCAGAATGATGTTCTCCAATTCCATCCATTTACCAGCGAATGATAACATTTCGTTCTTCTTCATGGCTGCATAAAATTCCATTCAACAAAACACTTTCAACTGGATAGTTTATGAACAACAGAAATTTATTGCTCACAATTCTGGAGGCTGGTAGATTAGGTGTCTGCTAAAGGCCAGCTCTCTGCTTCATAGATGGCACCGCTTGCTGTGCTTCACATGACAGAGGGAACAAACAACCTCCCTCTGGCCTCTTTCATAAGGGCACAAGTCTCATTTCATGAGGGGAAGACTTCTGTGACCTGTGGGACTCCCCTGACCTGGTCACCTCCCAAAAGCCCCACCTCTTAAGACCATTGACTTGCTGCTCAGATTTCAGGATAGGAATTCAAGGGATGCAAACATTCAGATCATAACAGAGGGGAATAGGAAGTGTCAGCACAGAGCAGCTCAGAGGAGAAAGAGGCAGGTTTGAAAACAGCTCCTCCAGCCCTACAGCTGCAGCCTGGCAGTCACAGTCCCCAAGCCCACGGCTGAAAGGGAAGGCCAGCTGGCTCTTGACTTCTCCATCCCTCCATCCCCCCTGCTTCCCCTTCCTTTGCACCACCCTGGATTCTTCTGCCCCTGCCCCTAGTCTGGGACATCCATGAGCCAGGGTGCCAGGCACCATTCCTCACTCCACCCTTGTGCAGTGTGGCAAAGGCAGGCTGAAAACCCCGAGAGGGTACAAAGGGTGGTGGCAAAGATGTCAGGGGATGGCTGACATTGGAGTCCAGTGACACAGCCTACCAAGGAGTGTACCAGAAGTGAGGAGTCCTTCCCATCAAGCCTTTCTTTCCTTCCTTACGGAACTGGCAGGACCCTGTGGATGGGCACTGTAGCAGGGGTGGGACAGCAGGAGGCTGGGATCAAGTTTTCCTCATTTGGCTCTGTAAGTCTACCATCGTGTGCGTGTGTGTGTGTGTGTGTGTGTGTGTGTGTGTGTGTGTGTGTGGTACTAGGGATGGAGCCCAGTGCCTCTACATGCTGGGCAAGTGCTCTTCCACTGGCTCTTCCCTGCCCCTTTTGTGTTACCTTGAATGAGTCGCCAAAAAGGCACATGTGCATCCTGAGGGTGGGTCCCAGCAATTTTGGGGGACCCAGCAGGGACCCTGCAGGCTAACCTGCCCAAAGGCAAGGAAGGCAGTCAGTGGGAAGGATCAATGGGAACGGGGAAATCGGGTGGCCAAAGACTTGGTTTTCATTTCACCTGCAGAAGGTCTGGGCTCTGACCTTGGTTGTTCTGAGAATGGATGGCACTGTGCCAGCAAGGGTACGGGGTGAGGGGAAGGACAGGGAATGTAGAATGGTTCCCGCTGAGGGATACTGCTGGAATGAGTGAGGATAAAGAATGAGGCCCTGTCTGAACAGGAGGGAGGTTGTATAGGGGAGGCTGTGTGGAGGGGGGCTGGGAGGCTGGTTTGGATGTGTTTCTTCTGAAGACTTGGATCTACATTTTGGAAATTGCCCGGCCTCTGAGTGGGCAGTGGGGAGAAGGAGGAGGCCAGGAGACAGGTTGGGAGCCACTGCGGTGGTCCAGAGACTGCTGGGTGGTGACACCAGCATCTCTCAGTCAGAAAGGAGCCAGACTGCCTCACACCTGTGTTACCCCCGTGACTGGAGGCCATGGCCTGGAGGAGACAAAGACCCAATTAGAGGCTCCTGAGCTCCTTATAGGGCCCAGCAAGAGTGGCTCCTCATCCTCCTCCCCACCCCCATCTTGTGTCCAAAGTCGGGTCCCCTGAGGTCCCACAGGAAATCTGGGCGTGCACTGGTGCCCTGGTGCCTCTTGCACACTCATGCAGGTCCCCTGCTTGGTTCCCAAACATGCCGTCTCTGACTCCCCGGTCTCTGCCCAGACTCTCTGCCGATACCTTCCTAGAAGGTAGCCTGTCCACTGTGCCTCAGCGCCCTGGGGAAGAAGCTGGTGGCTGCCCTGTGTTGGGGCATGGAGATACCACTCCAGGCGCACCTACCACACAGGGTGCTCTAAAGCTGACCTCTACTTTGGACAGAAGGGCAGCAGCCATCCTCAGGGCCCGCTCAGCTTCTGTCCCTACTGTCAGGTCACTAGCTTTCTGTGTGGCTGACCCCCACTACCTTGGATGAGCGTGATCCAAAGTGGCCCAGTCAGGGCCCTTCCTCCTGGGCACTGTGACAGATTCAGGGAGGGACACAGGCTCTTGGGTTGCCGTGCTGGTTCTGTGTGACCTTGGGCAAACATTTAACTTCCCTGTGCCTTAGGTTCTTATAGAAGGGTTAATAATAGCATGTGCTTCCCAGCACTGCTGTGCACGCAGTCCTGCAGAGGGTGTGAAAGAGAGCAAATATTCACTAAGCTTTAGCTACCGCTGTTAGTGGAACTAAGTATGGGGCCTTGAGATGGAGTGGTTGGGAAGAGGCTCTTTTTAGCTCCTCTTGCTGCAGATACACCTGGGACTGCTGGAGGAATCTTGGCCATTTGATGGGGACAGCCTGCCTGATAACAGGTCCAGCGCAAAGGAAAGAGACTGAGATCTGTTGAGACCATTTGGGTCCCTTGATCCAGCTATTCCTCAAACTGACTCTTCAGGCACGTGAGCTAATCACATCTATTTTCTTCCTTCCCTTTTTACTTAAGTTACTTCAAGCTGGGTTTCTGTCGTGGGTAACAAGAACCTTTCAGTGAGCATCCACCCACGCATCTGTGCTCCAGTCTCACCAGCAACAGGTCCTAGCTGTGTGGGCCAGGACACATCTCTTCCCTCTGCAAGACTCAGCGTCTACATGTGCAAGGTGGGAATTCTATCACCTCCCAAGAGGGGGTGGGCCCAAGGATTAAAAGTGGTGATTCATGCTTTATCAAGCATGGAGGAGGAGTCCCCTCTGTTGCACCTCTTCCATCCCCTGTCACCTGCCCCAAGGAGCCTTGGAAGTCACTGCCCCACCAGGCCTGGCCCCTCCGCACAGGCACAGTCTGATTGGTACAGCCTTTATTGTCTCTCCAGCATTTTCCAGAAGAATGGTGTCATTCAAGGGCTGCAGGGGATGGGGGAGTAAAAAACAACATAAACAAACTGAACAGAAACGCAGGAGGGCAGCAGCAAGAGGGGCTGAGATGGGGTGTTTGGGGCAGAGGGGGCGAGGCCTGGGGCAGTCAGCGCCTCTTAGCTTTCAGCCACCAGAGAGGAGAATTCTGCAAAGGAAAAAAGACAAAGGCAGGTGAGTCAGAGGCAGGGAATGCAAAAGACCAGTCCAGGCTCCACCAGGGCATCTGCATCTGCGTGGGGCTTTGTGTCGGTTCTGGTGTCTGCTGCAGGAGACCTGGAGCGGGAATGAAGGAGTGTGGAAATGAATGAATGAATGAGTGAGTGAGTGGCCAAAACAGGAAATGAGGAGCTTACCTTATCTTCTGTTTCATGAGGATGCCACACACAGAATTACCGCTAACTATGATAAATAATAGCAGTGATAAACGAGTGCTTCTCACATGTCAGGCGCTACTTTTTTGTTGTTTTGTTTGAGGCAGACCTTGGATCCACAATCTTCCTGCCTCAGTCTCCCAAGTGCCGGGATTATAGACGTGTACCACCATGCCTGGCTAGACATGATTTTAAACCTTTTATGGACTACATCTTATTTGAACTCTGACTGTCATCTTATTGTTTACCATTACGCCTAGTCTACAGATGAGGAGAATGGGGCTCAGAGTCCAGATGTTTTTTTGAATATCCCTGCTGTTTTTCTCCCCAGGTGAGAGAGGTGGAGTTTGTCACCATGTGCCACTAGGTGTCTCTGAGAATCTGTGTCCCGGGCCTTCTACAGAGCACAGGGTCTCCACTGAGTCCCTGTTACCTTTAGAAAATGGAGTTTTGTGACCCAGGGAGAACCGGGTTGGGGCTCAAGAGTGAGGGGTTTAGTCAGGCGTGGTGGTGCACACCTGTAACCCAGCTACCTGGGAGGCAGAGGCAGGAGGATTGAGAGTTTGAGGCCAGTCCAGGCAAAGTTAGCGAGACCCTATCTTAAAAACAAAATAAAAACAAAAGAGCTGGCTCAGGTGGTAGAGCAAGGCCCTAGGTTCATCCCCAGTTTTTTTTTTTTTTTTTTTTTTTTTAAGGTGAAGGGTTCCAGGCCCCACCTGGCTCTACTTGCTAGAAACTGTCCCTGTGTGGGCTTCAGTCCCCTAACCTGTCTGTGGCGTGAAGAGGGATGGTGATAATGCCTCGTGAGGGACAAATGTTGAAAAGGGCCACAAATAGCACCTAGTCCCCAAGGTAGACTCCACCTTGCCCAGCTTGCATGGGACCTGCCAACGCCAGCCACAGTGTCCTGTACATGGTTGCATAAATGTCAAAACCGTGCACGGTGGGGTGGGGTATGGGGCTCTCCTTACCCCACCCAATTCTTCCGTAGGTCTAAATTATTTTCAAAACAAAAAAATAAAAAAACCACACAGCAACACCTGCCACCCGTGTCACAGGGCTAACCCGGCCCTGATCCCTGTCAGGTGAGGAGATGCATACCTGGACTCCCGGCTTTCTGAGGTTTGACCTGGGACTTAGACACCCCCCTCTCCCTAGGCTGTCCCAGGTCAGGAAAGGTGAGGGATACAGTCTGGAGGGGGACTCAAGGTGGGGGTGAGGGTTGGCCCAGGTGAGGGTCCTGAATCCCTAAGACTCTCCAGCTGAGTGGTAACTGGTGACAGGGATGGAACCCCAAATAAATAAGGAAACAGCAAACACTCTGAAAGAATCCCCACCTCCCCCCCATGCTGGTTGCCACACTGCTTGTCTCAGCCATGAGCCCCTGTGAGCCTGCAGGACCCCGGAGGAGCAAACGTCTCTCTTGAGATGTTAGGCCTCTGATTGAAGTCGTGCGTGTTTATAGTTACTAACTGGCATTTGTGTCACGCCTCAGTGGAAAGAGTTTTGCACAGCTTGTCTCATTGAATTCTCACAACTGCCCCACAGACACATCTTTGTTGGCGTTTCACAGATGAGGAAACTGAGGCCCAAGAGTTTAGCTTGACCATGGTCACAAAGGCAGGTACAATTCAAGCTACCTCCACTCTCAGCTTCCTTCTGTATCCCAGAGGTTTCTGACCTACTTTGACCCTGGTATAGAGTGACACATGTCCCAGCTCAAATATCGCCAGCCGATGGCTGTCACATTAGCCCTTTTTTATTTACTTCCTGGTACTTGGCACACTCTGAAATGATCGTATTTATTTTTGTCAGTGTCCTACTCTAGAGTGTATGTAAGCCTGTCTCTCTGGTCCACCCTCCTCCTGGTGGCACACAGCAGGTGCTGATAAACGAATGGGTGGGAGGGTGGCTCATGAGTCCTCTTTAGGTTCCAGCAAACAGTGACTTACTGTGCACAGTCTGGAAAGCTAGTGGAATGATTCCCATTTTGCAGATGGGGGAAATGAAGGCTTGAGAGGTGAGGTATTAGGGTCACATGGCAAGTAAGGCACAGACCACGACCTGACCTCTGGCCTCAGGAAGGTGTGGAGAGCCAGCTTCAATGGGGTCAGTGGTGCAGCACCTGTCGAGGTGCAAGCTCTGTCCAGCTTCTCTGCTGCCTACTGGGGCAACTGGCAGGGCTGGCCTGCCCTGCCTCAGCCATGGAGCTGTTGTGTCCTAGAGTATGGGAGGCATGGGACTGTCCCCAGCGCTGGTCATAGGAATAGTCCAAGGAGAGCAGGCTTCCCCAACATGCACGCTAGACAGGATTGGGTGCTGCCACTGTGAGCTGACCAGGTGCCATGATGGCTCCCAGTGTGGGAAGCACAGCATTCTGGAGTCTGACCACGGAAGGTCACTGTGAGCTGACCAGGTGCCACGATGGCTCCCAGTGTGGGAAGCCCAGCATTCTGGAGTCTGACCACGGAAGGTCATTTGGACATGTGGGGTTTTCGACAGGCCCTTGCATGAGACCCTTTGCCCACCCTGGGATTGGCTAAGGAGCAGCCTGGACCTCATAACGGCCACAAGACTGATTTTTTTTTTTTTTTTTTTTGCAGGGCACACAGGATTCTAATTTATCCCCTCTGTGTCTTGACCAGAGCACTGTAGAAAACTGAAAGCAGGGCCACCTCTTTGTGTTTTTCCTGTCTGTCTCAGGGTAGTGTTCCAATGGGCCCATCACTTAATTCATGATCTTCCCAGCAAAAGGCCCCCTTTAAAACATCCTGCCTCACCTTAAAGAAAAGCAAAAGACAAACAAAGACACAAAATCCAGGTGACTGGATTTGGCGGTAGGACGTCAGGATGGGGAATGGGGTGTTGGAGGCCTGGTCTGGGCCTCATGCCCCACCCTTCCGGGGCTTGGCTTTCCTATGTGCGAGGCATTGCATGTAGAAGACATCCTTCTAGCTCCTAAGTGGCAGTTGCAGCAGACCAGTGGGGGGGTCCACTCCCAGCTCCCATTTCTAGCCTCTCTGACCTTTGACTAGATATTCCATTGCACTGTGCCTCAGTTTCCTCATCTGAAAAGCGGAGCTCACAAGAGTACCTACTTCCTGGGGCTGCTCACAGGAGCCAGCCCCAAAGCACTTAGTCCAGCACCACCGGCCTGCCACACAGCAAGCACTCGGCTCATGGTGGCTGCTGTAAGACCTTCTATACTCCAAGCCACTTTGAAACCAAGCCTGTGAAACACCTAGCTACTGCCTGACATAGAGAGGAGGGCACTGTCACCGTTTTTTGTTGGTGGCACTGTTGCTGTTTTGCTACCGTTTATTGCCATCAGCCCCCACCATTTTCTGTTTCCACCAAACAGAAGTTGTAGGCATCTCCCTACAACTTCCCTGTGATTCTGGGACCTGGGTCTGAGTCCCATTTCATTTCCACAGGCTGGGTGTGGTGGGTCACCACCTTGCCTCCCTGAGTCTCAGTGTTCTCATGGATAAAATGGGTATGATAATGACTATTTGCATGGCAATCAGGAAGAGCAAATACAGAAAGATGCACGGCATATCTGGTGGCTGATGTTAATGCCACCTTCCTTGGTTCTGTTCACAACTGGCGTGGGTTGGAGCTGAAAATAAAAACAAAACAGGAAACTAAAAAGGACAAGGAACATCTAGACAGAGGACACAGGAAGCCTGAACAAAAAGTAGCTGATACTATCTATTCCATCTGAACTAGGATCAATCCCTTCTCGGTTTCCTTATTGGTAGAATGGGGATATGAGAACATCTCATAGGGTAACAGGAAATACTACCTGAGATGACAGGTGAGAAGTGCCTGGCACGCAGTGCAGACATAATCAAATCAATTATTGTTGAGGCATGAGGGAATGTGTTCCTTTGGGGGAATCTAGAATGTTCTTCCTTCCTCTTATAAAACATGCAGGCATAGCAGCTACCTTTGCAGTCTGAACCTCTTCCAGGGCACTCTGAGGCCACTCACCAATGTCTTCCTTGTCCAATCAGAAAGAGATGGAGAAGGTAGGGATGAAACAGGAGGGAGGCAGCAGACAGAGGATCAGCAGATGCTGTTCTTTTCTTTCCCTCAGGAAACTGAAATTAGCCTAATTAGGTCTGCCCCAGTCTGAAGTGCTGTGGGAATTGTACAAATTTAGAAGCTCTTGACAGGTGAGAGTGGCACACGCTGATAGCCCAGTGACACTAGGACTCATTGAGTCAGTGTATGGAAGCCTCCCTTTCCCTCTGTAGTGATGACCAGGATGCCAGCCGGCCCCTGGTTTATCGCCTTGCCTCTAAATAGCTCCCAGGCTTGGTTTCTTATAAATTCGGGATTGCAAACAGGGATCATTTTCCCATCCAGCAAAACCGGGAGGCAGGGTCATCTGGGGTCAAGCCAGGCGGCGTCAACAGTTCTGGGGCTTGCTCTGTGCCAGGTGCTGCCTGCCAGGGTGTGTCATCCTGTTTCATCTTCATCAGCTCTTATTCCCATTTTATTTATGGGGAAACTGAGGCAGAAGCACTCAGCTTTGAGGATTCTAACTCTGGTGCGGCTTGCACCCTGCTGCATCTCTTGCTCCAAGGCTGAGTGGAATGGTCCTACATCCTGACTCAGCTGAGCCTCAGGAGGAGAGGGATAAATGGAGAGAGGACGTCTGGTTCTGCCCTAACCGCTGCTCCATTTTCCAGGAGGCCAGTTACATAAGCAGCGCTGCGTCCTCTCTCTGCTCGGTCTTACAGAGCGCAGCATAAGGCAGGGGCTGGCGAAGTCCACCCAGGAATAGAGAGGAACAGACTGCTCAGCTCAAGAACCATTTCTAACCTCAAAGGCTCAGCCTGATTGTGTGTGGGAGATGTAGCCAAGAGACCTAGATCCTGTCCAGTCTAGGATCTGCTGTAGGACTTTGTCACTTAACATCCACTGGGCCTCAGTTTCCGCACCTCACAGCCTCTGTCCCCCACACCTCCTGGACCTGCTGTGAGGGCACAACGAGTGGTCACCAAATGCTGCCTGCCTTGGGGCCCTGCTGTCAGCTCTGTGGGTTGGCCTGGGGGTATGTGTACCCTGCCTGGCTTGTAAACCAGATTCCAAAGAGGCAGGCAGGCTAGAGCTACAGGGAGGCAGGGGGCTCCTTCCCTTCTCCACCTGCCATTTCAGACTTGAGTCTACCTCTGTGAGGGCAGAGACTCCACTCCTTCCAACAGGAGTTAAGGCAGCTTGCAAGCAAAAAACACTCACATAAATTAAGAGGAAAGAATCATTTCTAGAACATTCACTTAATCCCAGCAACAGATCTATGAGATGTGTATTTTATCCCAACATTACAGATGAGAGAATGAACGTCCTAAGGGAGGAAAACTGGGGGCCATTCACAGGGCTGGTACCCTAACATCTGCCTAAGTCAGGTGCTCAGCCATAGCCCGAGGGCTTAATGAACACGTCCACCTCTCCTTAAATAGGCTACCTAAAGATTAAAGAGTAGATTTTGCCAGAAGGAAACAGAAAGGAAATCCCTTCAGGCACGGGAGTGGTGTAGACTGCTTTGCCCAGGCAATAACTGACCACACCTGATCAGCAACAGGAGTAAACTGCACAGCACAGCTCTGGAATTGGAATAAGCTGAAAGCCCAGGACAGCAGATCCGTCCTACGATGGGATTTCAGAGAAAGTGCCACTCGAACTTCATGCATGAGTGCATGCTTGTGTGTGTGTGTGGTGTGTGTGTGTGTGTGTGTGTCTATAGCTGGGTGGAGATGGAGTTTGAAATGGGCTCCAAGCTTCCTAGCAAGCCACTCTGTTCCCTGTGCCTGTTTCCTGTTTGTATAGGCAATAAAGATATTTTGTGCAGCTCTTGTTAGGGTTGGATGAGCTGAAAGCAATAGACCCGTGTGCAGGGCCTGGCACACAGAAAGTGGATTGGATGCTAACCTTAGATCCTGTCACTGGTGTGTTCCTTGCATTGCAAGCATTGTATTTACGGAGCCGCACTGGGGATATGTGTACCAGTGAGGGGTAGTAGAGGGTCCTGGAAGGACCCCCAACTCAATCTCAGCTCTGCTACTGAGGGACCCTGGGTACTACCTTACTGCTCTGTGCCTCAGTTTCCTCACTTGTAAAATGGAGAAAATGATAGCTCTATCTCCTAGGACAACTGAAAAGCATTGGTTTTCAAGTGTGGTTCCCTGACCATTGACCATTGACCATTGACCATTGGCACCACCTGGTAACTGTTCGAAATGAAAACACTCGTCCCCACCTAAGGAAAGAGAAACTCTGGGATGGGAGTCACAGGGCCCATGGCCATCCATGTTGTGAAAAGCCCTCAGTGGTTCTGATACCGAGGCTGAGATCCACAGTGGTGCTGGGCAGCGCTGGAGTAGGTGCTTGCGGCATCATACATCCTCCTGCATTCGTGCTTGGCCTTTTCGCTGGGACAGGGCCCTTCCACCCCTGCCAGCTTCCCTCTCCTTCATTGCCTGAACCTCCCCTCAACTAGCTTGGTGCCAGCCTTTCAGGGTGGCTGTTGAGAATCAATCGATCACTTCTATAAAAGTCTTTGAGATTCCTGGAAGTAGTTGCCCAGAGATGAGAATGTAAAGGGTTATTATTAGAGCTTTGCCTTCATCTCATCCTCCCTGCAATTTGGGATCTTAAAGAACTTGGTAAATAGCACTTTCCTAAGGAGGACAAATAGACAGAGCTGGACCAGTAGCCATCCAGGGCTCTGAGCTTCCCCAGCACCTGTGGCTATGAGCCCCCAGCCAGCCTGCAGCCTCCAGCCTTGGCCTCTTCCTCCTCGCTCCACACTGGGACTGGGTGTGTACTCATTCATTCATTCATTCATTCACTAAACAAACTTTTCTTGTGTACCCACTATGTGCCAGGCTCATTTCTAGGTACTGGGGTCAGAAGCAAAGAAAATAAAGTTCCTGCTCTGTGGAACCAACATGCAAGCAATAAGTCAAAAGGAAAAAAAATCGCCTTACATAGATGTTCACTGAACGTCCACTGAATGGATGATGCAAGCATCACAGGGCACGTGCTTTGAGCTGCTAGACCTGAACTGAGGTCTTCATCGTCTGTTCTTAGCCATGGGAAATTAGACAAATCCTAAGCCTCTCTGAGCCTCAGTGTCCCCGTCTATAAAATGGGAATCGTAACACTGTCCCCCTCAAAGATAGCTCAGTGCCTGGCACCCATTTAGTACCTCATGAAGTTAGACATCACTGCTACCATTATTCAAGGCCACAACAGCTGAGCCAAGTCCAGATTCATGGTCCTCAATGCCAAGTATTATGTACTGGTGGGATACCAGAGCCGGAAGGGACCCCAGCAAGCCGCTAAGTGACCGATCCTGGCTGTAAAGACCAAGCACCTAAAGGCCAGAGTGCTGCGTGAACTTGCCCATTCTGCAGCAGTAGAAAGCATCTTCCAGCTGGAAGGTGTGCGTGTGTCAGGGGATTGGACCCTCTGGCAACAGAACTACCTGGGCCCCTGGGGGGACTCTGCCTCCTGGCCCACTCCTGCGGGGCGTTACCATGCCACCTTCTCGTGTGGCGGGGATAGAAATGAGGGAGGGATGTCTGCATCTCTCCACTTGGAAAGCACGGAGATGGGGCCCACTGCCTAGTGCGATCTATACTCGCTGCTCACTCGTCTTTTGCTCTGGCCTTGTGCTCCTGTGCAGCTGCACAGACTGGCCTGGGCTGGACTGTGCTATAAGACAGACTGGCGTTGAATTCTGGCTCTCGTACTTGCTATCCACGTGACCCTGGACTCTGTGAGCTGCCCCTTCTGCATCTGCTCCTGTCCTCTGTCATCCCAAGATGGTGACCTCTGTCGACCCCAGCACTGTCCTGGGCACACATTGCATGCCCACGTGATAATTCTTCTCTCCCACTCCTGGCAAACCAGTCTTCTATTCCTTTCTAAACACGTTCTAGCCGTTCCTGCCTTAGTGCCTTCTCTGTGTCATCAGTGCCTTGCCTAGCTCTGCCTGTGCCCCGGACCCCAAGCCCCAACCCATGGTCTCTAAGTCTGTACCAAGTGTGCCTCTCTCCTTTGCCTGGTACCACCTCATCCAAAGAACCAAAATCTGAAGTTTTCTGAGGGCCAACATGACAAGACACAAATAATACTCCCAAACCTGAAAATCTGAGGAACTGACACACTTCTGCTCCCAAGCATCTCAGATAAGGGAGACTCCTTTGTGTAGATATACACCGACAGCCCTAACCAATCTGCAGGTAAAATTAAAAAGTATCTCAGCAGATGCTTATCAAGCACTTACTAAATAAATGCTGGGTGCTCAACACTACCGTGGTTTAATGGGCAGTTTGTAGGTGAAGAAGCTGGGACTTAGGGTTATGGAACCACTGCACGGGGCACCCAGCCAGGAAATGGCAGTGCTGCAAGTTGGGTCTAGTTTACCCTTACCTTCTCCAATGTGAGGCACTAGGTTGCTACTTAGTACTGCCTGTTGGTTTTGTTGGAAGAGTGTTTATTTGGCTCTTCAAGGAGGGAGAGATAGAGGCAGGGAACCAGGCCAGGGGGCTGGTTTTTCATCATTTAGATTGTCTGCCAGCAGCCAACCTCAAAGACCCTCCCCAGAGCCTCTGAGCTGAGGTTTATTGACTGCAAATGAAAATGGGAGGTGAGTCTGGAGGCCTGGGTTGGGGTCCTGGTGGGAGCCAAGGCTCGGGGTAAAGCTAGTGAGGATGGCGGGTGAGGGGGGAAGCTGCCAATTACCAGAGTCATCAAGAGTCAAGCCCCCAAGAGTGCCTCTCATCAGCCTCGTTCTGGCCCCGTGAAAGCCACAACCCTTCTTCCCTGCCACAAGAAGGGCAGCTGGGGTCAGTGGCTGGGCACCCTCTGTACCTGACCTTGAGAAAGACTCTTCATTCTAGTTTCTCATTTTGAGAAAGTCTTGTTTCTCAAAACCCACTTTCAGAATCCTTGTATTTGCCCTAACGCAATTTTGTGTCTATAGCCACTTAATATCCATAAGAGCCCAAGCTGGTCCTCAGATAAGCTCGTGCACCCATGTGCCAGGCAAGGGAGCCCAGGTGTGGACAGGTGATGTGTTCAAGGTCACAGGTGGTGAGGGGTGGAGAGGAAGCAGAGCACTGGGTATGGGCTTTATCTTCAGGCAACAGGTGCTTGGTGTCAGGTGTTGGCTAGATATTGGGGACAAAAGTATGAGAGCCATCTAGGCCCTGTTTTGTTTTAACTGAGTCCACAAACACGCAGATGGCACCTGCTCTTCCCCTGACCCTGTTCTAAGCTCTTTCCATTAGCCATCTTTAAGCCTCAGTTCAGAGGTGAGAAAACTGAGTCCCAGAGTAGTTATATGAATTCCCCAAGGTCACACAGCTAGAAAGGCTGGGATTTGACCAGATGTGCCTATATACTATTTTCTCTCACGTTGGCAGAGAGGTCCATGGTGGGATGGCCTCATCAGACCGGGCTCTAAATCCCTGCTCCTGCTACCAGGTCTTAGCTCTTTAAATGGCCAGCGTCTTCACTGCTCGTTTACCCAACTGCAAAATGTCGTGATGCGCCCCACCAAAGCTAAGCAGGTGAATGACAAGTGTGAGGGAAGGTGGACCTCCAGCCCCTCACTGGTGCTCACAGCAAAACTTGAGAAGCAAACTTCCTACTTCCCAGCTGTTTTTCCTGGCTCTGCTACAACACTGGAATGGTGTATTTGAGTGAATCGGAAAGCCATTCTGAGGTTATAGGACACCAGGATAAGATGCTGGTGAGGACAGGAGATAAGAAATTTCCACCCCTGGAATCCGAGACCGTGAGGGTCCTTGGGGATCCATGGGCCTCATTTCCTCCAGTTACAGATGGGAGCCTCAGTCCCAGAGAAGGAGACAGACTTCCCAAGGTCACACAGCCAGCATAGTCAAAGCCTGGGCCAGAACCTAGGCAAAGTGCAGGAGAAATTTCAATTTCTCCTGGATTCCCTGCCCAGTAGGGAAAGCGGGGGGGGGGGGGGGGGGGCGGGATATCCACTCCTTTCTGGTTGTTCAAATTTAGGAAAACAGAAAATTGTGTTGACTGGCTGTGTGACAGAGCTCTCAAACCCAAAGGATTGCCTTTTTTCTGAATCTCTCCTTCCTTGTGACGGATGTATCTACAAACTTTTAGCATCTAGACATCCCAGAATCCACAATGTGCCCCAAACTCAGGTCATAGCTACCCACCATCAACTCCAATTTTGCCATCCCCATCCTTGTCCCCAGCGGCCAGCAGCGTTTTGGTTTCTTTAACAGACAGGTCTCTGGCATCTGCAGAGAAGCCCTTCAGGATGAACCTGGAGAAAGAAAGCGGGGAGGGAGTCAGGCGAAGGTCACCTTGCAGGAACACCATGCAGATGGCGGGATGGCTGGCACCTGCACTGGGACAGCCAGTTAGCCTGGTCTCTGGCTTCAAGTGTGGGACAGGACAGCTGCCTCCAGCTAAGAACTGACCCCATTCCAGGGAGGGCACCTGCGTTTGTTTATGTATTCAACAAACATCTACCAAGAGTCTTCTTTGTGTCAGGGTTATGCTGGAAACTGGGGCACTGTGGTGATCTTAGGAAGCCACCCAGATAAATGAGGCGTAGGTTAAGTGCTCTGGAATGATGGAGGAAGCAAAGAGGACGAGGGGGGGTCCAGAGGCTTCCTGGAGCAGGAGATGCCTGGAGGACAGTGGGCAGACAGCCTGTGTGTGCACCTATGCATCTGCATGTACACACTGGGCGAGGGTAGGTAGGAGAAAGTTCTAGACAGAGGTACCCTTGTGAGATGTTTTGGGAAAGAGATTAGGTGTGGAAAATTCCTACTTAAAACTCCTCTCTCCAAACCCTCCCCCTTCTTTTTTTTTTGTGACAAAATTCAAGGCAGTCTTGGTCAGTAAGTGACATAAGGCACACTGGGCTGACACACGCAGACCAGGTGGCAGAGGTTATGGTGGGAGGGCTCTCTGCTGACACGGCTTTGCATTGTCCTACTCATAGCCATCTCCTCTCTGCTTTGTTCCAAGGATCCTGGACCCCAGAGCCAGCTCTGCATCCCTGGCTTGCCCAGAAATTGCTCTAGTGACAGTTTTGGTCCAGAAGAGGTGGGGGTCTGCAGAGTGGTGAAGGTGACTTTGAGACACATGAAAATCAATGAGGACTAAACAAGAACGCCTTCCGCCTTGCCTGTGGTGTGAGACAGCTGGAACAAATGTCTCTTCATTTGTATTAAATTATTAAGTAGCACCACTCCATTAGCAATATTAAGTGGCTATAATTTAACCTAGTTAGTTGCACTTTGAGCTGACGGTTCGACTCTCTGGGAAGCAGTGACACTGAGAGGCATTTTCCCCTGGCATCCTGAGTCGGGTCAGCACCCAGCGGGCATGCATGCCTGTTTGCTGTGAGGGGTGCAGAGAGAAGGGTGGTTCAGAGGGGGACTTGCAAACAAGGGCACCAAGCCCCACCCCCTCCCAGGCCTCACCACCCCACAGGCCTCAGTTTACCCCAGCTCATCTTCCTCAATGAAGCCACTCTTGTCTTTGTCCAGGATATGGAAAACTTTCTTCACATCGTCTGCACTCTTCTTCTTCAGCCCAACCATTTGGAAGAACCTTTTGTGGTCAAATGAGTCAGTAGCTGTGGGGGAGGGGAGGCGGGTTAAAAAGATGAAAAGGGGCAGCAAAGGAGCGTGGGAGGATGTGGGGTCCTGGAGTTCATTAATTGACTCCTGCATGCCCATCTTGAAAGGATGTCCCTCCTCCTGGGGGGACTCAGGGAGCCCAGGCTAGGGTAGGATGTTCTGTCCAAGGTCACACACTAGAAGTGGAAGAGGTGGGCTGACACCCAGCCCCCTGGCTCTCACCTCACCCCACTACACTTCTTGCCAGTGGTGGGGGGAGTACGGGGAAACCTAACAGAGATTCTCCCGAGACCCTTGTTTCCATGAAGCCCTTCAGATGGTGGCTGGGGGGTGGAGGGGCAGGAATTGAAGGTGGTATGAATATGGCATGTGTATATTGGGGTGGGGGTAGGGTGGCCTTCTTCCTTGGCCCCAGGCTGTGTTGTCAGAAAATCAACACTGAGAGGACAAGTTTCTGTCAAGGTCATGGAGTGGGAGGAGGAGGGAGGGCCCAGAAGTCTTGGCATTGCTGCAGAAACCCATCTTGGTGGCAGTGTGTGTGAGTCTGTGTGAGTGTGTGTGTGCGTGTGTGTGTGTGTGTGTGTGTGTGTGTGTGTGTGTAGACTCTGAGGAATGCCCCTTTAAGTTTTTTCTCAGAAGTGATGTGATAGTTGTAGGAAAAGTGGCTGGGCTGTCACACTGCCCTCAGAGGGTGACTTCCCAGAGCTTCTCATGCAGGAGAAAGGTGCCAAGTAAAAAGAAAATGGGTGCCCCCTCCTCTGCCCAATTTCCTATGTCTTGGGCTTTTTTTTCAGAACACCCCGGACCAGGCACAACACTAGACAGTGTACCTTGAGTGTGTGTGTGTGTGTGTGTATGTGTGTGTGTGTGAGAGAGAGAGAGAGAGGGAGAGAGAGCTAGAATGTGTGGGTGTGGATGTGTGTCTAAGAGTCCGGTTCTCCCCTCTGCCCAGAGCTACAGGGAAGGAAAGTTGCCCTTTCCACCTCTGACATGACAGCAGGACTGAGATTTGCCTGCCACCCCAGTTCTAGTCCCTCTTCTGCCAGACTAGATGACCTTGGACAAGTCTCTCATTCTCTCGCAGCCTCAGCTTCCCTATCTGGGTGACAGGGGAGTGGGAAGGCAGCAACTAAGTTTAAGGTCCCTAACAGGCAGTGTGGAGAGGTGAGACAGCCAGGTGGGCTCACCTTCCTTGGCCCACCTAAGGGAGCTGAAACTGGGGGCACTCAGGCAGAGATGGGCAGGACTGGAGAGAACTCAACGCCTGCTGCTAAAAGGTCACTGGGCCTTCAGGTCTGTCGGAGGTGAGGGGATTTGAACCCCTGGAGGGAAGCTCATACAGTTGGGGGTTCAACAATGGGCCACCGCTTTTCAGGAAAAGTCTTGTCCACAATGGGGTCAAGGAAAGGGTTCTCTTGGAGAGCACATGTGTACACCTGCAGCCCCCTCCACTTGTCTTAAAGGGGAAGTCCCAAGCGCGCCCAAGAACCCTGGGGGTCCCTTCCTCCGACCATGGTCACAGCCCTCGGTCCGGACCCTGAATCCTCCTAGCGCAGCCACCCTTCCGAGCCCTCAAGTTTCTGTGTCTGGGGCAGTCCGCCTCCCCGCAGCTCCCTGAAAGGCTGATGACCACCCCTGCCCGGACCCCGCCAGCACCCCGCGGGATGCGTGGGCAGAAGAAAGGTGGGGAGGACTGACCGCGTGCCGGGGCGAAGGTGGTGGATGAGGGGAAAGGGATGAGGAGGGAAAGGGATGAGGAGGGGAGCGCGCTGCTCACCGGCAAAGGCGCCTATTGCCTGCTTGATATCCTCAGCGTTGAGCAACTCTGTCATCGACATCCTGCAACTGTTTGAGCGGGCAGAGCAAGTGCGAAAAGATTAAAAAGTGCTTTTCTCATCATTTCTGCTCATATGACCAGCGCTGCAGTGTTGCGCGCCAGGCGCACGCCCGCCCGGGCTGGCACCGCGCCAGGGGGCGCCGGGCTCTGCGCGCAGCCGGAGCGGCACAGTCCCGCCGTGCCACCGAGCAGCACGGGCGCCACCCCGCTCCTCGCCGCGCCCAGCCGGGGGTCCTCAGCATCCGGGGGCTGCAGACAGGGCGCTAGGAGCAGGGGCCACTTCTGGAATTTAGGGGGCGCTGGAGCCACCCGCCCAGCCTGGAGAGATCGTCTACAGTCAAGGGCACACGCAGAAGGCACTGGGTCTCTAATCTGGGCACCTGGGAGGATGTCCTATCCCTTAGGAAAAGACACCAAACACACAGGGAACAAGCCGTGGACCCCTCGGCCTTGTACCTATCCACTCCTTCCCATAGTCTCTCTCCCATCTGCCCTGGATGAAAATTTATGCGGCAAAATCTCTGTGCTGAGGTCATGAAAACGGAAACCTGACCCTCAGGACCCAGGGAGAGGGTGGCTGGGACAGGCACAGTAGGGAGCTGCTGAGGCTGTGTGTCCCCCCTGCCACATCTGACCAGGACTGCCCATTCTGAAACCTGATTTGATATTGGTTTTTTTATTTTGGGGGGGACAGGATGCTAGCCTGACTCTTCAAAGACTTTCTCAGATCCTCACTAACTTCTTGGTCTTCAGAGCCATCAAATCTGGGGCCAACACTCCCTCTTGATGTCCTCAGCAATGAGCAAGTCTGTCACTGATACTCTGCAGCTGCCCCTACCCACAGGAACCTCTCTGAGAGGCCAAGTGCTATAGGCCACTGGAACATCTGTGCATCCTCCCAGGAGGCTGGGGTGTATTAGGGTGGGGGAGGGGTGCCACCTCAGACCACACATACATAGTGAGGCAGTGGTAGGGGTTTGTGGACTAAATGCTATCTCTGGGGGAATGTGACACTGCCTACCTTCATGCAGCCAGAGACCAGCCACATCTCCAAGGTCTTCCAGACACTGGCTGTGACCACCTGGCCTTGGGATGTGTGAGCACTGGACAGGGAGTCAGGAGGCCTGGGTTCTAGTTCTAGGACTGCACTAAGTCCCCAAGTGACCTTGGGCTGTGACCTTTTTCATCTCTGGGCCTCTGTCACCCTCTGTTGTGTTGGAGGTGTGGGTGGTCCCCTGTAGCTGAACCTTGAAACTCCAACTTAAGGTAGCTGGACAGAGGCTGGGACTATGGTGGCCCTTGGTGGTGGGGACCAGAGACAGCTGCCCAGCTGTCCAGTAGCTCAAGTTCTCTGACACTCGCTGTCAACACTGTCTCCCCCAGCTGGGCCCTGGATGGATGCCCTTCCTGGAAACCTTAGCAGTGGCTGGCTCCAGCTGCCCCCTCCTGGTGAGTCAGCTTCTTCAGGCCATCACAGGCCAGCTGGCTTCCAAGGAGGGTGCAACTCCTAAACTGATATCTCTGGGGGCGAGGACTTCCTGGACCCCCAGCCCTGGCCCCCCAGGTCCTGGCTGTGGCCACCTCTACCTCTGCTCCTTCTCCAGCTGGGCGGCTGACTCGGGCAGGCGTGCCTCTCTGCTGTGATTCAGCTCTCCTGCACGCTCACTCCTTGGGCCTATTGGAGCATCTATTTCTCTAGATGACAGATTCTTATTCTCTACAGGTGGGGAAACTGAGGCTGAAGAGAGTCTGTAAGTGGCCTCAGGATACATAGTGAGGCAATGGTAGAGCCCTTCCAGGTCTACTACTTTGGAGTCCAGTGACCCCCTGGTAACCCTCCCTGGCACTCAGAACCCAGTCCTATCATATCCCTTGCATATGAACCACAAACCAGCTCCTGGACAGTCCCCAGACACTGTTCCTGGGGCAAAACCTGGCTCCTCAGCAGGGAACCCTCTTCTGCCCCCTCCTTCCTCCATCTCCCTGCTGCTGAAGTCCCCATCAGCTTTCCAGCCACCCTGGGTTTGACTCTGCTTGGCCGAGCATCAGACAGTGTCACCAAATCAGTCCATCAGCCTTTCATGCCCCCTCCTCCTGCCCTTGACCTCTGGGTTCCCCCTGATGGCATCACTATAATCTACAGGTGCCTGGCTCCACCCCTTACATTCTAGAGATGGGGACTTGAGTCAGGAACAGGGATTGGCTCAGGTCACCCAGGAAGCAGGTAGAGAACTCTGGGTTCATTCCCTAAGCCTTGGGCCCTGCTGCTGCCCTGCTGTAGTCACTGGGGAGAAGGGGAGATGTGACTTTCCCTTCCAGCTGGCCTCAATCACCTTATCCCTCCATCCTCTTCTAACCTCAGAAGCTGTCACTCACCTTGGGCGGGGCAGAGGGCTGGAGTCTATGGAAAAGCTGGGCTGGTGGGAATCTTGTGGGGAAGTGAGCCTGGTGGTGGGATACCCACTTAAATAGTCTTGGGCCCTGGCTATTTTGGGAGGTGGTGTTCCCCCCAGCCCCCGGCCCCCTCCCCTTCCGGTGTCAGGTAGTCCCCAACCATGGTGCTGGGTGTCTGTATCACATTCATCCCCCGGGCCCACTGAGCCAGGCCTATTAATAACCCCTGGCCCCTGCCTCTCTCCAGCACACAGCACTGAGGCCCAGGCAGGGCTCACCTCTTCCACGAAGCCTTCCATCACTACATAGTGCGGCAGCAAGCTTTCCTTCCTCCAAAGTTGGCAAGAGAAGAAGGAGAAAGGCAAAGGGAAGAACAGAATGGGAATTGCGCCACGTGAAGGGGCTGGGTTAGCTTCCCGAGCACTTTGTCTTCTCCGGCCCAGAAGAGGAGAACCAGATGTGGGATGCAGGACACTGAGGGCCCTGCTGCTCCCAGCTGTGGAGCTGTAGCAGGGAGTGGGACTGGCTCTTTTCATGCGACAATCCAGTAGAAAGAGATGCCCTTCCTCTAAGTGAGTCTCTCATGTACCATGCACTCCATCTGGGACAAGTTGCATACTATAGATGAGTTCGAGGGGGCTATGGCTCCCTGAAATTGTATCACAATGTCATGTACAGGTGTATTTGTATGGTACAAAGGCCATCGCTGTAATGATTTGCAAAGGGGCCTCTGATGTCTGTCATGAATTGGAGAGCATTGTCCAAAGGGTAGAGTTTGAAAAGCATGAATGAATGAATGAATGAATGGATGAATATTTAAACATATTTATTGAGTATCTTATATGAATACCATGAAATGGTCCTCTTCTCATCCCTAAACTTAAAAAGAATCTTGGGTCACTGTTATGGTCAATGCTGGAGTCCAGTTTGTGTAGTGGGCTGAGGAGGCCTGGTTCCATGCTGAGGCTGTGTGGGAAGGAGGCTGCACTCCTCCCTCGATAACCATCAGCCTTGTGGGTAGAAAGAGCAGAGGTGGGCTGGAAGGAGGATGCTGGCTGGAGATGGACAGACAGCTGGGAGGAGCGTGCAGATAGAGTAAACTTACGGACCACTTATAAGTGACTACGTTTTCCAGCCCAGTTCATGGGAGCAGGGCAGAGCTGTTAAAGGAGGTGGCAAGCCCAGGGAGAGGACACAGGAGCTGAGAATCTTAGGATCTTAGGGCTGGGACAACCTTTATAGCCATCAGCTACAGCCTGCTACAACCTACAGACCAAGGTCAAGGTGACTGACCCAAATCCCACTGAGAGTGTTGGGGAGCCAAGATCTTGTGCTGGGTTTGGGTCACCTAGGAGACATCCTGGTGGAGGTGCCCAGGAGGTCTCAACTCTGGAGTGAGGTCAGGGCTGGGCACAGGGCTTTGCTGGTTGTCAGAGGGGACCAGTTGTTGAAGTCATCCCTAAACTTAAAAAGAATCTTGGGTCACCGTCATGGTCAATGCTGGAGTCCAGTTTGTGTAGTGGGCTGAGGAGGCCTGGTTCCATGCTGAGACTGTGTGGGAAGGAGGCTGCGCTCCTCCCTCGATAACCATCATGACTGAGTTTGGGGAGGAGGGAAGGCAGCAGTCTTAAGGACCATTCCTTGAGGAAGACCCCTGACTGGGGCCTGGGGAAATAATCACACTTGTTTGTTGATCACTGTGTTGGGTATCACAGCATCCCAGTTTCATTCTATGCCCTCTCAAGAAGTAGGCCAATGCCTTTTCCATTTTAATCATGAAAGAATAAGGCTCAGAGAAGTTAGCAATTTGCCTAAGGTCACAGAGCAGAGGTAGGTCTTAAACCCAGGCCTCATTGACCCTAGAGTGATTGCTCCTTTCTACCAAACTATCCTGCTTCTTCCATCAGACTGGTAGAAGATTGGGAGTAACATCCACCATAAGTGAATCCTTGGAAAACAGGATCTCCTTCCCCTGTCTTCTTGACATCCTTGTAATTAAGTGAATCTAGAGGTACATTTATTGAACACCTACTGTGTACCTGGTGCTTTATACACATGATCTCACTTTGAACAAATAGAATCTCAGAGAGGTCTGAGGATGTGTTCAAGGTCACACAGCTGGACAGTAACTGGAGAGGCCGGGGGTTTTAAACCCCACTGTCCCTAATCTTAAAGTGCCTTTTCCCACAGGATTTGAAGCGGGACAGGGGTGTTCCAGAGGCTGAGGAGATCTTGATGTCCGGATCCTTGTGCTCAGAATCACTGAAAATTCAAGCAGCCTTCACTCTATTCATTTGCTTAATTTTATCAAGGCCTTAATGCCAGAAAATGGGTTTATCAGTCAAGTCTTTTTTGACTATGAACAACAGGACAGCCTGATTTGGGCTTCTTTAAGACAAGAGAGGGCTAGGGACGTGATTCAGTGTCAGAGCGCTAGCTCGGCGTGCACAGGCCCTGGGTTTGATCCCCAGTACTAGGGGGAGGGAGGAGGCGAGGAGAGACTTACTGACTCATGTAGCCACAAGTCCAGGAGGGTTCAGGTGTGGCTTGATCCAGAAGCCATACTCTGTCACAAGGATGCTTTCTCTTGTGCTGCCTTCTCAGGTCGGCTATTCCCTGAGGTTACAAGAGGACTCTCCCTGTGGTGCCATAAACACTCAGGTCCAAGTCTGGGGGGGGAAGGGAGCCCCACCATGATGCTTGATGAGAAGTTGCTTGGTGACAGCTTCTCTGGCTATGAGGAGCTGGGGCTCACCCCTGAGCCATGGCTATGAAAGGCAAGGGGAGCATGGGCTTGTGCACCCCACAGGCTTGGGGGAGATGCCAACACCATGGCACTTGAATGGGGAAGGAACTGATGTCAGACAGCCATTTGGCAGAGGAGAAGAAGCAGCCACCGAGGAAGGACTGGGAGATCCGTGTGTGCTGGACATGAAGGAGGTCCGCTGAGCCACTGGTGAGCTCTGTGACAGTATGCACCAAATTCTAGAGCGTGATTCCCTCTGGGGGCTGAGACAAAGTCCCCAACTGCCCCTGGGACACCTAACAGGCAGTTTAAAGATTGCAACAGTGCCCAGTGGAATTTTCCTCCAGCTTCAGGGTTTCCTATCTGACAGAGATGTGACCCAGGCACACAGGTAGATGTTAAAACATCTCCCTGGGGAGGGACTCCCTGGAGTCCTTGCATTGTTCATAGCCTTCAGGTGGACACTTCCATATATGCTACTTCTCTGAGGTTCAGAGAAGTCAAGTCAGTTGCCCAAGGTCACACAGCACACTGAGACCAGAGCCCAGTTTATCTGCCTCCACACATGTCTAAAACCTGCTCTGGTGGAGAGCCAGAGGCCAGTGTGTGTGGGTCAGCAGTCTCTCCACTGCCCCCTGCCAGGAGACAACCATTCAACTGGTGGCTTTGCTGGTGAGATTTCATTAGTTCACACTATTTCCACCTGCTGTGGCTGGGAACAGGATACAGAGGTCCTCACATCCAGGCCCTGGTCAGCCGTGTGGGATGACGTGTATTAACTCAAAGGAATCTTGTCCCCATTCCTGAGGGTCAGATCCTGAGTCTGTGGCCTGGCTTCCCACGCTCCCCTCCCCCAGATTTAAGCCCAATTTCCCTACTTAGAGAGGGGGCCTGGGGTGGAGAGCAGAGAGCCCTGGGTTCCTACTTGGCTCTGCCTCTTGCCTCTGTGTGACGTTGGGCAGCTGTTCAGCCTCTCTGGGTCTCAGTGTTTTCATCTGTAAAATGGAGCTGGACAGGAAGCTGTAGTGACACGAAAAGAAGTCACGTCCACAAAAAGGTTTTGGAGGCCACAAAATCCCAATGCAGGTGCTAAGCAGGGTGGTTGTCATTGTGGGGAGATTGCTCTTGATCCTGTCCTGCCACAGGGTGAGGAGACTTCCAGTGGACTTAGGAACAGAAACCTGGAGGACCAGGGAGTGCCAATGCCTGCCCATCTCTGGCTCTTCCAGGAGTCTCTGAGGCCAGAACTCAGTGTCATGTCGGGTGTGAGAGAGCCACACAGGGGAATGAGAACTGGATGGGGCTGGGGCCATTGTGGTCTGGAAGGGGCTGGAGCTCTGGCAAGAGACAGGCGAAGATTGAGAGAGCCCAGGTGGCGATGGCCCTCGGCTACCTGGGTTCATGTCCTTCCCTTGGAAACCCACTCATCCCTGTGGGCCTCCTGGGAAATGCGGCAGGGTTTTGAGTCCCTGTGTGGACTGCAGCTGGAAAGGGGACAGGCAGCTGAGGTCCTGGAGTGAACTCGGAAGACCTGGTGGGAAACGGTGAGGGGTGGCCTGTGGGCTTCTGCTGCCTGGGCTGATGGCGCCCGTGGGGACACAGGAGGTTGGCACGCACTCAGTGCTGGAGAAGACACTAGGCTGCTGGCTGCCCTGGCTCCTGCCAACACCAGGGAAGGGCTGATGCCTTGGATACTGCTCAGCTGATGGGAGGATCCTAGATTAGAAAGGCTGTGTCTTTCCTCACATGAACACCTCTTCTTCACCCCATCATCTCAGTCGCACTTGCCCCTTCCTGTAACAAGACTTAGGGAGGCCATGGAGACTGGCCTCCTGTGTGTGTCTGCATATGTGCTGCGTTTATGGTGTGTGTGTGTGTCCTTATTTGTGGTGGGTGTATGTGTGTGGAGCAGGACGGGGAAGGGGATATGTGTTTCTGTGTCTTTTGGGGACTCCTGTCTGTGCTCTTGGCTGGCTCTCTGATGGCTCTCTGAGTGACAGAGGCCCCCACATGGTCACGTGGGTCCTCCTGTGTGGCCAGTGTCTGGGCATCCACACAGGCAGTGCTAATGCTCCGAGTCCCACAGGAATGGGGACAGAAATTCCCTCTCACCATCTGTGCCAGGGTCAGGTCTGGGTCCTGTCCCCACACCCAGGGGACACTCCAAAAGTGACTGGGTTAGAGAAAGGCTCTTTACAGTGGTCACTGTGTTAATGAGAGGTCACACGAGCGGGACCTCATTCAGTTTGGCTGTCCTAAGAAGAGGACAGTAGCATACAGACAATCAGAGAGAGAGAGATCATGGGACAGCCATGAGGGACAGCCATCTGCAAGCCAAGGAGAGAGGCCTGGGGAGAAACCCTGCCACACCTTGATCCTGGACTCCCACCTCCAGAGCCCTGGGACAATGAGCTCCCAGCATGTGACACTTTGTCCAGCAGCCCCAGCAGACTTGTGCCCACCCAACGATAGGAAGAAGCCACAGGGGAGTTTCTGAGAGAAGAGGGTCTCCACATCCAGGACCATGTTCTCATGAAAACCCTCCAAATGCTTGGAGGCAGTCATGTTTCCTTTCTTTTGAAAACTTTATTGTGAAAGTGCTCTCTACCCTTTAAAGAAGCAATGGGAAATAAAGGGGCAGAGGAGGTGTCACTATGCCATTACTACCCAAGTTCAATCACTACTGTCACCTTTCAGACAGAGGCTTTGCCCTCTCACACCTGCTGGGCTGCCCACCGGCCCATCCTCCTCCCTGTATCTCAGCCCAGACAGCGCCTCTCACCCCAAGTCCTCCTTGCTTTCTCTCCCTGAGTTCCTGTCCAAATCACACTCTACAATGGCATCCATGACTCCTTCCCCTTTATTGCTGTTTTTTTGGTTGAGAGTTTGAGGCACCAACCCCAGCCTGTCCCCAGAAAAAATCACACTTCCGTGAAGCTCTGCATGTGTGGTGGTTGTTCCCTGCTCACGATGCTACCAAACCCCATGATTCTCCTCACCTTGGAGCACCTGGTTGGTACAATTATTCTTTTGGGAACTGTGGCTTCTGAGGAGTTAAAGTCTGACGTCCTGGACCTCTGTAGTCCTGGTCCAAAAGGACAGCTCATAATCTGACAAGGGACGCATAGTCACTGGGGCATTGGAGATGAAAACCAGACAGAGTGAGTCTGGAGAGTGAGGTCCTCATGTTTCCATGTTTTTCTGGTCAGTGGGGAGAGGCTTGGCATTGGAACCCAGTGAGAGAACCCTGGGGCTTTAAGGACACCACTGGGCCATCTGTTTCTCATCAAATATTCCTTTTATTCCCCCTGATTCAGGGATAGATCCTGCTGAAAAAAAAAGTTTTAATCGCAGAGGTGGAATTTGAAAACTAGAGGCACCCATCTTGCTCCAGAACTGTACACCCACCCATAGGTCAAGTTATAGTCCAGAGTTGAGGTTGGCAGTGAACCAATCAAGGGAGGCAGTGAAGAAATGGGCAGGACAGCCCCTCTCTTCCCCTCCTTCTCCTTTCCTTCGTTGTCCTGCTCCACCTACGCTCCTCTCCTGATTGTTCCTTTCCTCTCTGTCTTCTTGTCTGAACCTTCTTCTCCCTAAGCCTCAATCATGAGAGCTTGGTCTTAAGCTTCCATAGGATTGAAGGTTGATAGCCGTCAATCCCACCTCTTGTGTCTTGTTATTATGAGTAAAAAAACATACAACATAGAATTCACCAGTTTGACCACTTATAAGTGGAGTGGAGTAGTTTAAAGTATATTCATGTTATTCCCCAACCATTCTATTTTACAGAGGGAAAGCCTGAGGCTCAGAGTGGGCAAAACAGGTCCCAGCTAAATGATGCAGGAGGAATTCACACCCAGGCCTGTGGATCCCCCTTCTCAGCCCCTGAAGGAGGAGAGAACGTGTGCAAGGAAAGGACAAGGGGGGGTGGGGGAGGAGGGCAAGGAGAGAGAGCATATGTGGATAGCCGTGCTGTGTCACCTTTAGATCATGACCTGAGCTCTGCTGTCTCCTCCCTGGCTAGATAAAGTCATAAAATGTTAGCCAAAACCTCAAAACCCTTATGCTCAGTGAAAAAGAGACACAAAAGGGCACACTTTTGGTTATGGCTCTGATTGTCTGAAATCTCCCAGAGGGCGTGGCAGGGAGTGATGGCTGGGGGCTCTGATGGTGGCAGTTTGAGAATGTCTAGGGTGGGTGTGCACGGGTGGGGAAGGTATTAAACACTGCTGAAATGCTTAAGGTGCTTAATTTTCTGTTGTATGAGTTTCACCTTAATTAGAAACATTTCCTAATGAATGTCAAATCTTGTAGATGATAAAATATCAGACAAGGGTCCTTCTTATGGACAGTCTGGAGTGTCACACTCAAAGGAGATATTACTTCTGGTTTGCCTAGGTTGCTGTCACAATGGCTGCAGTCTTGGGTGAGGGTGACAGCCTGCCGCTTTCTCTAAATACAGTCCTGCCCTCTGACCTCTGGTCCACAACACCTACCCCTAGCTTACCTCTATATACAGACATCACCTCTTCCAGAAGCCCTCCTTGATTCCTTCTCTCTGATTTCACAACACTTGTGGATGACTGACAGTTGCCATGGAGCAATCATTCATCCACTTCTCTGCTCCCTGACCTGACTATGAGATCACTGATGTCCAGGGCCCTTCAGGGACAAAGGGGAAGGAAAACTACAGATATGTTGGTGCTACATCGACCTGGGTTCAAATCTTGGCTTCACCAGTTTACTGGCTCTGTGACCCTGGGATAAAGTGCTTAATCTTTCGGAACAACAATTTTGAATTTGAAGAAGGAAGATCACGCTTTTCTTGTGGGTGGCACCATGGAGTCTTGGTAGCATAATCACAGCCCCTGTGAGACTTTCAGCTTGTGTCCTTATTATCATCATTCTGTTGTTTTTTGTGTTTCTCATTGCTTCTGAGCATTCAAATTATCTCAACAACCACATGAACAATTGAGTGGATGTGATTCCTGGACTATGGGGCAGACTGGTGTCCCTAGAGATGCCCACCAGGCTCAGGGGACAGCTGAGGCAGTGAGGAGGTGAGTCCTAGGAAGTGTCTGGGACAATGGTGACTGCTGCTATGCCACCACTGAGAGGAAAGGATAGCTAGGCTCCACCTCTCAGGTAAGACTCATGAGGGTCCTTTCCCCATGTTGTGACAGTGAAATGAACACAAAAGGGACACTGGAAGGCAGAGTTGGACCACAGGAAGCACACAATGACTGGCAAATGTAAAGTGGGTCACATGTGCTTGTGTGCTCACACACACGCCATATTGGTTACTGTGTCAGGTCAACATGAATGCAAACATATTCAACTTTTGGCTGGATTCTGAGCTTTCAAGCACTGGAGTAACTACTGGAGTCTTCTAACGAGTTGCAGACGACAAGAGGGGCTTCACTCCTTGGTTATGAGCAGTGGGGCAAGAGGGTAGGGGGTGCAGGAAGTGACAGCCACAGGTGGTGGGCCAAGACCCCTCCACTTCCAGAGGTTGGGAGGGAGGGGAGAGGTGAGCAACCAGGATCCTTTTCCAGGACCCAGCCAAAGTCCAATGCCATAGATGTGACCCTGAAGCAACAGGGTGCATACACAAAGTCACACAGTCTTGCCTGAGAAACTCAGACAAGCAGCTCCCTGGAGATTCCAAATTCTAAGGTGGGAATTAAAATTCCTGGATGCACAGTGGATAAAGAATCCTCAGCCAGATGAGCCCCTAGCATCGGCCGATCCCTGAATTCCTTCTTCTCCACAAACTCTGCCTTTGCTACAGGAAATGCTCCAACAACCCAGCTCAGTCTCCCCATCTGTCAAATGGGCAGATTCCTGTGTGAGAAGCCATACGTCCTAGCACAGGCCCAAACATGCAGGTTCAGTGGGCTCTGTTCCTTCCCCTTCTCTCTCATACCCTGGGCAGTCTCTTACTGTTCTAGATCTCAGTTTCCCTGCCTGGAGAAGGGGGACAGCTGCCAAAGCCCTGCCAACTGAGGGAAGGCAATGAGCTGAATAGGCAGTGGTGGGACTCCTCTGTCCCCTCTGAGCCCTAGAAGTACTGAGTGCACGGCAGAAGGGGAGAGAGTGGTCTCTGCCCTGAGAGCATTGCAGCTCCTCCCTGGGCTGATCTCCCAAGCTACTCCCTGTTCTCTTCGGCTCATAGCTCGGAGAGTGCAAGAGATCCAAGCTTGGTCCTATCCTTACCTGTCTCCAGTGAGGGCTCCCAAAGGGCAACAGCCAACCGCCCACCCACTGGACATAATGGTTCCTCTCCAGGCCTGTGTTCACTACATCAGAGAAGACAGAGTCCAAAGCCACCTGCTTCCCGATGGGGGCACCGATCAGCCAGTCACTCAGTGACACATTCAGGAATTTTCAGATGGGTTACAATACAGGTACTGATCCATGCAATTTGTAGATGAGTACATTTGTATATATCCCCAAACTGTTTCTTCACCATGTCACTCTGCCAACAGCTCAGGCCACTGTCTTTCTTGGGCCACAGTAGTAACTATTCTTACAGACATACACATTCAACAGGAGATAAGATTCTTATATGGTACTCAGCCTGGATGTAATTCCAGCCTCTTCTCATTTCCAATTCATTTATCCTCTAAATGAATTTTCATTTTACAGATGAGGACGCTAAGGCATCAGAGAGATGAAGTAACTTGCCCCAATTTGCACAGCAGGTCTGTGACAGAGCTGGGATTTGAAGCCAGGCATCTGACTCCAGATGTTCCTTGCCCGGCACATGGCTGACACTTGCCTGCAGTCTCTGATTTGTCCCCATCTGCACTCAGCCCCTCCACCATCCATCCCTCTGCTAAGCCTGCCAGAAGACTTCTGTGGCCTCTGTCTGCCAGTGACGTCCCAGCCTGGTCTGCTGTCCTCTGAGCATCAGTTTTACAAGCATCCCTTTGCAACCTGCATTTGGGATCAATGTCACTCAGTCCTTTTTGCTATTAAGTCTCCTTTATAAAAATCAAAATCATTCCCGAGTCACGCATGGTAGTAGCTGTAACTTCACTGCTGATTGAGAAAACGTCTTCCAACAAAGAGCCACGAGAGTTCAGCAACACTTTGAAACATAAGGACTACCTATGTCTGGTATATTATGTTTTTTCAGTCTATAGAGGGGACTGGGTTCTCAGGCTTCTTGCAATAAATCCTGGAACTCAGAGACCCTTAGCACTCAGCTTGGAAACCACTTTCTCTTTTCATTCTTTCAGTCTCTCTGGTTCCCCAGGCACATTTGAACATGCGACTTCCTTGTCCTGGAATGACCCTCCCTCAGGGCCTGGGCAGCCTCCTCTGGAAAGTCCCCTGACTCATCATCACCCACCACTGCCCAGCAAGTGGCCTGCCTGTCACCTCTTGACCATGGCTGGTTCTCTGTCACTGTTCAGGCCACACCACTTAGTCGTTGTTTGTTCGCAACACTGCTGTAGAATTTGGCCATTAAGAAGAGGAACTTTGGCCCGGTGAAACCCAAGGTCCCAGCTAAGCTGTAGAGTCTTCTGGGTTTGTGATTGTGTCAAGTCTCCCTTCACTTTTTCTTCTGTAAACTGAGGATGTAAGCACCATTGATGTGCCTAGCATCCCTTAACCCTTTCCAGTAACAAGACCCTCACACTCTCTCTCTTCCCTTCCCTTCCCTCCCTTCCCCTTGCCTCTTCTCCCCTTCCCTCCCCTCCCCTTCCCTCTCCTCCCCATCCCTCCCCTCCCTTTCCCTCTCTTCCCCCCTCCTTCCTTTCCCTCCCCTTTCTCTCCCCCCTCCATCCCCTCTTTTCCCTCCCCTTCCCTCCCCTCCCCTTTCTCTTCCCCACCTCCTTCTTTTCCCTCCCCTCCCCTCTCCTTCCCTCCTTTCCCCTTCTTTTCCCTTTCCCTCCCCTTCCCTGCCCTCTCCTTCCCTTCCCTCTCCTCCCCTCCCCCTCCTTCCCTTGTCTTCTTTCCTTCCTTCCTTCTTCCTTATTTGTTTTTGAGACAGGGTCTCAGTGTGTATCCCACACTAGCCTTAAACTCTCAACCTCCTGAGTGCTGGGATTACAAGCATGCACCACCACACCCAGCTCTCACTTCCCATTTTTCAATAAATAATACATTGTTTGTAATTTGACTTGGAGACAAGGGTGAGTGGTTGTTTCAACCCAGGCCAATAAGAGTACCCCATCCACTGGTACAGAGATTCTTTAAACATGGGCATATGGCCCCAAATGACCTAATTAGGATCTGCCTGGAACTTTCCCTATGAGCTAGCACACAGGGTGGCTAAGCTGATGGGACATAGTTGTTGGGGTGTGAGCAACCATCTCACTGACAACACAGAGAGAATGTGTTTGATACACGGACAGAACCATGAACCATCAGGACTCCTGAGCGCTCTCATCAGCCATGTTGAGGTCAGGTACCCTGCTGGAGAGGTCAAGTGAAAATGCTGACAGAGAGAGAGAAAGAGAGAGAGAGAGAGAGAGAACATACAGAGATGGAAACCTAGCTTCCCTGTGTCTCCACAGAGCCAGCTTTAGTTACTGTTGCTTATCAGCTGGACACAGCCACAAGTGACCACAGGCAAGAGAAGAAGGGCCACCCACTTGTGCCCAGTTTAGAGGCCAAAATTTGGAAAGATGATCACATGATTATTATTTAAAGCCACTGAGTTTAAGAACGCTTATTACACAGCAGTAGATGACCAAAACACCAACTTCATGTGGTTGTTAGTACTGAGTAAGACAGTGGTGTGAATTGCTTAGCACAGCTCCTGGCACACAGAAAAACCTCACAGAGTGTCAATGACTCTTCTTGTTATTATTATGTTTGTTGCTCAAAGCTTGAGCTCACCATGGGCAACAAGTATGTCACAAGCATTACCATATCCCAGGGGCCTAGCACAGGATGTCCATATGGTAGGCATTCAGCCAATGTTGGTTTTGATGAATGAATAGATGGACAGATGGACAGATGGATGGATGGATGAGCAGCAAGTGGAAATGTGTGTAAAGTATAAAACATAAAACCTTTGTATGTATCTTGTCCTTAACCTATATTTTTATTTGAGTACACACTTTAAAAATGGAATTCAATGCAAAGGTTCTATGGACCTCTGATTTGACTGCAAGATTGTGATTGTGGATGGAGCCTCGCAAGTGGGAATCTTTGGGGCTGGGGCAGGTGAAGCTGGCTTCTTAGATAAACCCTGTGGGCGTGAATAAGAGAGCAAACATTCCATGCTTCTCATGTTACAGAGAGAACATCAAGCACACTAACTTACCTTGACCTCAGCCATAAATTAGTATTATTAAAAATAGCTTTGAGATCAAGTTAGTATAGTAAAATGGTGTTGGTAGATTCTCAGCAGTGGGTATGTAGTGGTCACTGTAAAATTCTTTCCACTTTTCTATTTATTTGAAAAATAATGAAATGTTGGGGGAAATTGTAAGTTTATTTTTGGAATAGTAATACATTTACATGCTTCAAAATTGAAAATGTTCAAATAATTAAACAGTGATGTCTCCCTCTCTCCTTTTCCCAGCTATCCAGTTACCAAAGATGAGCAATGCTCTCAGTTTCCTAGTTCCTTTCAAGAGATATCAGTGTCTGTACAACAATTCCAAGCCCATGAGCTCCTCCTCCATCAGCATTGGGTGGTAGCATACTAGTTCACACAGAGGATTTCTCCTGCACCTGCTGAATGCCTTTCACCCTTACCCACTGTAGTCCTCCTAACAACCCTGGAAGGGAGGCACCACCATCCCCATTTTATGGATAAGAAGATTGAAACTCAGAGAGACTGATTTATTCCCAATCCTAGGGTAATTTTTAACAGTATATATTAATTATAAAAAGAGGTTTCATTGTGCTATTTCCATACATACATATAATGTACTTCAATCAAATTCACCCCTTTGTTACTCTTTCTTATTCCCTTTCCCAACTTTTTAAACAATATTAACAGGTTTCACTATTCTATTTTCATATATGTGTGTAAAGTGCTTTGATCGTGTTTCTCCTCCCTTCACCTTCTCCTTTGGAGGAGATCAGAAAATGAGGAGTATGGGAGAATCAAAATCACAGAAACAACAAAATGACAAGAATTGCTACAGACTTTTCAATAATAACTCAACATTAATGGCCTCAATTTCTAATCAAAAGACACAGACTAGTGGACTGGATTAAAAAACAAGGCCCAACCATTTGTTGCCTACAAGAAATGCACCTCACTGGCAAAGACATGCTTAAAATTAAAGGATGGAAAAATATATTCCAAGCAAATGAAGCCCCAAAGCATGTTGGGGTAGCTACATTCATATCCAACAAAGCAGACTTCAAACCAAAATTAGTCAGAAGAGACTAAGAAGGCCATACCGTATTGATAAAGGGAATAATCCATCAGGAGGATATAACAAATGTAAACACACATGCACCAAACATTGGCACATCCACTTCTACAAGGGAAACACAACTGGACATAAAAGTTCAAATAACCCCAATACAATAATAGTGGGTAATTTTAATACCCCTATTGGCAATTTGAACCTAAGTTTTTGGACCCCAAAATATGTGCTCTGAACCATCACTTTGTAGCACAGGCTTGTGGACTTGTATCTGGTTCAGAGGGTGTGGTGAATAAAGCCATAGATGGAGCACTTCCATTATGGTGTGAAGCAGCCCTGGCTGGTACTGAGGATCTATCCAGCACATGCTGTTAATTTCCTTTAAGTGCTTTCCCCAGCAATGTCTATTGACCCTGAGACAGAGTAGGGAGGGCCCCCAATTCCCCACTTTAATTCAAAGCTAAAAACTTGTTTCCACCCCAGAGCTTTCCCACAATGCCTACATATGCAATATACCTGAACTGAACACGCAATGAGTTGTACTGCCAGGTTACAATGCTACAATGTCACCCAGTAAAGAAAATTTTCAGCTCCACCTTTTCTTTTTTAGGAAAGAAAGATTTTTTTCCAGGCTGGCCTCAAACTCATGATCATCCCACATAGCCTCCTGAGTGTCTGGGATTGCAGGTGTTCACCACCATGCCAGGTTTTTTCTTATGATCTTATGGTACTAGCATCACATCTGTGATTCATCATTAGCCAAGATGTTATATGGGACCTCACTGTCGTCTCTTTCTAATCAGAGACCTGTACTCTGCTGCTCTAGGCTGCTTCCATACTCAGACATCAGCCCAATGGGTCGTGAGCATCCGGGTCAACCTTTCTTGTCAGTCTGCTTGTAACTATAGGTACTTACACCACTAATCACCACAGAAGACAACTGAAGGAGAAGTTGGTGACAAGGTTAGGGTGTGGCTGACACTAACCTGGAGGACATGCCATGGACTTTGGAAACTGGTGACAGGTGGAGCCAGAAGGCTGAACAGAGATTGTCATCAGAGGCTGCAGGGCAGTGAGGAGGCTGCAGGGCAGTGAGGAGGCTGCTCAGAGGCTGTAGAAAGTGGCCCTTGTGTAGCAGCTGCACTTTCAGCAACATTTTGATCTCCAACATGCAGATGGTAGAAAATGTCATTCACAAATTTGTGAATTTTCTAAGGAGATTTTCAGGCAGAAAGTGGAAAGTGACAACTGACTTCTTTTGGTGGCATATAATAAGGTATTGCAAACAATAAATTAATAGTCAAGCAAAATTCTAAGAAAGGGGACCCAGGAAAATTCATCCAGTCAGCAGGAAATTCTAAAGTAAGAAGTAGTCAGGCCGGGTCTGGTGGTTCAGGCCTGTAATCCCAATTGTGAGGGAGGTGGAGGTAGGAGGATGGTGGTCTGAGGCTGGTCCTGGGCAAAAAGTGCAAGATAGCCTGGTGCAGAGGCTCAAGCCTTTAATACTAGCTATTCAGGAGGCAGAGATTGGGAGGACTGTAGTTCAAGGCCACTCCAGGTGAAAGGTTAGCAAGACCTTATCTCAACCAATAAGAGCTGGGCATGGTGGCACATGCCTGTCATCCCAGGTATGTAGGAATTGTAATTAGGAAGATTGGATCTGGCTGTTAAAGCAAGACCCTATCTCAAAAAAACCAAAGCAAAAAGGGATGAGGGTGTCTCCAGTGGTAAGCGCTTACCTAGCAAGTGCAAAGCCCTAAATTCAAACTCCCTAGTACATCAAAAGAAAAAAGTAAAAACTAGTCTTGGATCAAAGATAAAACCCAGGGATGCTGCCAGGGGACTGTGGGCTCAGGGTAGAGGTCACATGGAGGCTGCAAGTCCTCCTTAAAGACTTCAGAGGGCTTTAAGGCTGATTTTCATAGATATACCCAGCTGGAATGAAAAGGCTTTAACAAATCATAAGGGAGACATCCCACATGGCCTGCCATGTTCAAAGGAAAGAGACACGTGTCTTGGAAAGAATTATGGGTGTGTATTTTGGGGCACACAGGACATCTCCATAGATTTATAGAAGATCCACACAGTTTTAAGGCAAATGACTTGTGAAAGGACCAAAGAAACAGAGATTGTTGAAATAGGAAAGTCTTTGGGGCCCCAACTTCCTACAGTTAGGGAGCAAGCTGAGAGCTTCTGGACTCCAAACGTGGGCCATTGCTCATTAAAAAAAAAAAAAATGAAGATGACTCAGAAAGTGGAGCCAAGAGGTCAGAGGACACAGGAAAGAGCAATGGGTTGGGGGATTGCTTCGTGAGGTAGGCTTTCTTGCCCTAGAATGAGGGAAAGGGGCACCATGAGGTCAGCTACATTTCCAGATTTGCTATGGACTTCCCTCCCTCCTCTTTTTTGAGGGGAGGTATCTTTTGTGGCCATCTTCTCCCGGTCTCACCATTGTATGGGAGTGACAAAAACTTGTTTATTTTAGCTTACAAAGCTTTGAGTCAAGATGAAACTGTACCCCAAGAGCCATACCTGAGGAGCCCCAGATTCTGAAATCCAGGACCTCCAGCCTGATATCTTAATGAGGTGAGATTTCAGGGGTCTTGGAATGGAAACAATTTATCTTACCCACAGGGAAAATGTAAGTAGTTGTGACTACAGGGCAGATTGTGGTAAATTGGTGAAAATCACAAACTCTTTGCATCTTCTCCCATTAGAAATGGAGTCTGTTTTCCCTCTTTTTGAGGTTCTGTGACTAACTTCCACCACCATGCCACAGAAAGTCGGTAAAGAAATCTGGTCATCCTGCTGGAGAGACAGACACTTGAGACAGAAACCCTGGAGAATGCCAGATAACAAGGTATGAGGGGAGGCCAACCAGTCCCTGGCCACCCAGTCACATCCTTGAGGTGACAGGCGTGTTAGTGGAATCATCTCACATCCTCTTGGGGAACTCTTGGTGAACCAAGTTAGCCAGCACCATGTGGAGCAGAGCTGATGTTCCCACCAAGCTTTGTCTAGTTGCAGAATCATGAGCAAACTGACGGTTGACATTTTAAGACAGTAGATGTTGGGCTTAGCATTTATTCAGCAATAGAAAATTGATACAGAAATTGGTACCAGAAGTAGGATTTGAACACATCCAAATATTGACTCTACTGGTGAAATGTTCCTAGCTGGGTTTCTAATTGCTGTGGTCTTTCTTTTCTCTTCCCTCCCTCCCTCTGTCTCTCTCCCTCCATCTCCCTGTCCCTCTCCCTCCATCTCCCTCTCCCTCCATCTCTCTCTCTCCCTCCATTTCCCTCTCTCCCTCAATCTCTTTCTCTCTCTCTCTCTCTCTCTCTCTCTCTTTCTCTCTTTTCCCTCCCTCCCTCTCAGTTTTCAGGACAGAAGATGAGGAAGGGATGAACTGGAGGAGGCTCACCTGCCTATAGACCAAATGCAGATTGTGCGACCCTGGCCTTTGAGTGAATATAGTGCCACCTGGATAACTCTTTTGGAGGTCTTGGGAGACTCGTCGGGGAGTTGCAAACTTCATGGCCAGAAGGAAGACTGTGGTAGATTGTCTCCAGAGATGGCTCCATGTCTGCATGTGGATGCCAGTCAAAAGGCAGAGTGTATTCCTCCACCCCATGAACCTAGGATGTCATTGTGATTGTCTTTGACCAACAGAACTGACAACATCACTTGAGTTTTGGAGCCTAGGCCTCCAGATATCTTACAGTTTCCACCTGTGCTTTCTTAGGTCCCAACCAAAATGAAGGAAGTTTGAGCTAAATCTCTGAGTGGTGAGAGCCCACAGGAGAGAGGCCCAGCCAGCCTCCAGTCCATTCAGCCCACCCCTGCCAGCTAACACGACAGACTTGTGAGTGAGGCCACCTTCAGTGTGAGTGGGCTCTCAGTGTCTTAGCTGGCTTTCTGTTGCTATAACCAAGCACCTGAGACTGGCAATTTATAAAGAAAAGAAGTTTACTTTGGCTCATGGTTCTGGAGGGCAGGAAGTCAAGATCATAGGCTAGCATCTTCTTGGCTTTTGGTGGTGTTTTTTCTACTGCATCACGACGTGACATGGAGAGACACAGCGAGCATGCTCGTATAAAGTCACTAACGTGTCACGAGGGCCTCACCCTTATGATCTTGTCTAATTGCAATTACCTTCCAAACTCCATTGACATATGACTTTGGGGATTATGCTTTTGGGGACACATTCCAACCACAGTACAGTGCCATCCAAAATCCCAGCTAAGGAGCCCCAGATGTCCCCATTTGGAGCAGAACTGCCCAACCACCCAACCCAAAAAACTGACAGAAACAGTCTATCATGGGACTCATTTAAGTCTCGGGGATGGTATTTTCATAGATAATGGAAATCACCTCAAGAATTTTCTTTTTGGGGGGGTGTGGCTTTCTGAAAACTCTCTGTAAAGAACAGTATGCACTCTCCGACTTCTCTACATGTCTAACTTTATCCCTCTCATATTCTCCCATGGAGGAAAGACAAGAGTTATAAAAAACTGGCTTTGCCTGTGCCCTTTGCAAGACCAGCCTAAGGGGTCTAGAATAGGGTTTGGAAAATTCCAGCCTGTGGGTCAAATCAGGTCAGTTGCTTTTCTCTCTCTCTCTCTCTCTCTCTCTCTCTCTCTCTCGCTTTTTTTTTTTTTTGGTGGCACTGGAGTTTGAACTCAGGACTCTGTACTTGCAAAGCAGGCACCCTACTGCTTGAGCCACACTCCAGTCCACTTGGCTCTCATTATTTTGGAGACAGGGGCTCATGAACTACTTGCCTCAATCCTTCTGATTGCTGCCTCCCAAATAGCCAGGATTACAGGTGTGAGCCACCCGTGTCCAGCAGTCAGTTGCTGTTTTAAAAAATGACTCACAAATTGATGACCCACAAAACCTAAAGGATTTACTGTCTGACCCTTTTAAAAAATTTTTACCACTGTGGACTTTGGAACATGGGAACACTTGGCAGCTCCCATCTTGCACCCCTACCTCCAACTTAAACAAAAACAGTTCCGTTTTAACAGATAGGTGTTGACGGACAGAGTGCTCCATGCCAAGTAAGTTTGAGAAATGTGCAATGGAAAAATAAAAGGTAAACAAGCTTCCTTACTTGCTAGCTCCTCTCCAACAAGGCAAGAAGAGGCCTTGAGATGGCATTTTCCTGAATCTCCTGGATCCCTTTCTGCTAGTGCATCTGTGTCACCCACTTTGGCACCTCCCATGGCCATATGCAACAGGTGACTGTAGAGAGATGCCTTGGAGCCAGGTGGAGTTTCTCAGTCCTTCTCTTCATCCTACCCTTTTGTTTTGCTTTTAATGGCGAGTACTTACGGGGCACAGTGTCATGTGTTGGGACATGGATACACTGTGTCACGGTCAAGAAGGGTATGCAACATTTCCAGCACCACATGCATTTATCATTTCTTTGAAAAATAACTCTTTTGGAAGATTTGATACAATATTGTTCACCACACCAGAACTTTCTCCTCCTATCTAACTGTAACTTTGTACCCATTGACTCTCTCCACCTCATCCGCAGCCCTCTCCAGTCTCTGCTTCTATGATTGACTTCTTCATCTTCCACCATCTTCCATCTTCTGACCAGATGAGTGAAACCGTTCAGTAGTTGTCTTTGCATGCCCTGCTTATTTCATTTAACACAATGTCCCCCAGTTCCTTCCATGTTGCTGCAAATAACAGGAATTCCTTTTTTCATGGCTGAGTGTTGCTCCGTTGTGTACAGGTACCACGCGTTCTTTACCCGTCATCCTCCACAGACACAGGGTGAGTCCATATCTTAGCAATATTGAACAATGCTGCCATGGACTCGGGAGTACGTCAGTTTCCTCTGGCTTTGACCCAGTAGTGGAATCCTATTGTAGGATCCTATTGTAGTTCTATTTTTAATTTTTTGAGGAACTTACATACCTTTTTCTAAGTTGGCTGTACTATTGTGACTTTAAATTCTCAACAACACATAAGGAATCCCCTTTCTCCCTTCATCTTAGCCTTTTCCAACTTGGACTTCTCTGGCTGGCTGCCCATTTGGTCAGAAGGTCTAGTTCGAACTACAGTGTGAACAACTCAAAGTTCTCTGGTGGAGGTGAGGAGGGGGCTAGAATTTAGCTTTCAAAGAATGACAGAAAGGGACACAGTTGAATCCTATGATGCTGACTTTTTCCTTTTGTCATCATCAAAGCTGTGATTTGTCACTTGGCTCCTCTGTGGTGACAGGTCTGTCATTTGCCAGGGTTTCTCCCCAGCAGTCTTTCTTGTGATCAGGAAATTCACCTGCTCTGCCTCAGCAGGACAGGCTCCTCTGCTCAGGGTCAGGAATGTTTTAGTCTCCGTGTCTCCCTTCCATCAGTTCAGAACACCCACAGCTCAGCGCCATGATTCTAACCCCCTCGGGCTTTGTGCTGGGTTTGCCAGCATCCTAGGAAGTGAGACAGAATTAGCTTGCTTGGGAATGGCAGAGGAATGCTCTCTTCCCTCTGGGAAGCTAACGTTGGCTTAGAGGAAGATTGATGCAGGAAGATTAAAGGCTATGTTCAAAGAAGCCATGGCCGCCTTCATTTTTCAGCTGGCTGAATCTCATTTGCACGTGTGATAGTCTGTTCTCAGGTGTCCCTATAGGAGGTCCTGCACCCTGCACATGCAAAGGTGTAGTGGCTTAGAACCCAATGGCAAATATTTTCTGATTGGCATATTTCTACTTCCAATTTCTTGGAACGTTGTATGAATGGGAGGTATTTCTTATGGCATTGATTACACTGTATGTTCAGTAAAAATAAGGAGAGGCTAGGCGCTGGTTACACCCACGCAAAATTTGGTGGTCTAAGTGGAATTTTAATAGTGGAGTTGGGGCCTTAACAATGGAATCATGGGGACAATATTTGGACCTGGGGACCCTCACTGCAGAAGCTAGTGATAGGGCTTCTTCCTATAGAGCAGGCTGTGTATGTGTGAGCATGTATTTGGTTGTTGTAAAGTCTGCAAACTGTGGTCAGGCTCCTCCTGGGCTGGTCCCCACACGCCTGTCTCAGATGCCTGGGAGCCTGTGGTTGGAGAGGAGCCAGAGGGAGCTGGCATTTATCCAGCCTTGTTGCCACCAGGTGGTTTGTGGTGCTTCCTCGCTGCTCCTCCCTCACTGCAGGCACAGGTGCCACACATCACATAGGTTCCTTCTGCCTCTTACCGGGGGCCTTGACCTCCGCTGTCCCTGATCCTGGAACTTTCCTTCCTAGGATCCCCTGGCTCTCCCTAAGATTCCTCTGCCTCTCTATGCACAGGTTACCTCATCAGAGAAGCCCTCCCAGCTACCACATTGAAAGTGGCACAGACCCTCCCTCCCCTCCTCTCTCTAGGTGCTCCTGCTGGGGAGTACATCGTTTCTCTTCCCGACTAGAAACAAAATTGCAGGGTTTTTTCACCCCAGAAGGATGCCCAGCTGATATGAAGCACTCCTGGGTACTTGTTGAATGACTGAATGAGTGTTGGCAATGTTGGGAGTAACTCAGTATAAATGGTGTCCTGGTGGCAGTCAGGAGGGACAATATTGCTTTGGAGGGAAGAGAAAGGCCATCGTTTGGAGCTTTGACCCCCAGCCCTCAGGACAGACAGGGAGCATCTGATACATCGTGTCCACCACTCCAAAGTTTAATTTAGCTGATGTCTTGGCTGCAAGCGACAGCTGGTAAATTTAGTTGGAGGATTAAGGAACATATAAGATGCATAGCTCCTTAAAAGGAGCTGGATGTCGGGGAGAACTACAACCCGTGAGCCCCAGAGCTGGCTGCAAAAGGCGACACAGTGGCCCTCCAGACCTGGCACGCTTGATGGCCATGTTTGCTGAATCTTCTGAGAGGCGGCATGGCAGTGGTGTAGGGTAAGCTTGGGGACACATTCAGTGGCCGAGTCACTGAACAACCAGTGCCATTCCTTCAATCTGCTGACGAGGAGAGCTACAAAGACACCAGGTTGCCTAGAAACCATAAGTAAATAGATTGACAAGCATCACTGGGGGAAAATGAGAAACTCAGTGAGGCAAAAATGCCGATGACAATGTCAAAAGCCATCAGGAGAATGGGGGTAAAGACGTTTGCCACACACGTGATAGAAAAAGGACCAATGCCCTGGGTTCACAGAGAGCTTCTCAGTGATAAGAGAATGACTAACCATCCATTAGAAAGAAAGGGTCCCAGCCATAGACAGGAGGGAGAAGGAAGAGCCAACAGGGGTGTGAAGACACGTGCACCCCTACCAACAGGAAATTCAAATCAAAATCAGGTCCTTATTTTACTTGTCAGGTTGGCAAATATGATCACTGACAGTGATGGTGACAGTGTGGCAATGTGAACTTACATTTAAGGGGGAAAATTTGGAGATTTCTATCCCAATTAAAAATGCACAAGCCCTGTGAATATTTTTATATTCTGAATAAATCGTATGAGTGTATGAATATTCTAAGGACTACTGTCTTGAAGGAATGTCTATTTGACATTGCTTTTGGGCTGCTTCCCTGAGACCAGTGTCACTTAACCCAAGGGGTATCTGCTGGACTTTCCCACCCTCAATGATGATGGTGAGCTAATTCATGCATATATATACATATATATGGGATTTGAACTCAGGACCTGGCACTTGCTAGGCAGGTGCTCTATCAATTGAGCCATGCCCCCTACCCTTTTTGCTTCTTTTTCAATGTTGCATTTTTGCCCAGGCCAGCCGGACCTTAATCCTCTTTTTTATGCCGCCCTCACGGCTGCGATGACAGGTGCGTGCCCCCACACCTGGCTTATTGGGTGAGAGGGAAGTCTCCTAATTTTTTCCCAACAGTAACCTTGAGCTACAATTCTCTGGATCTCTATCTCCCGAGTAGCTGGGATTACAGCTGTGAGTCATTGGACCTGGCAATGATTTATAGGGTCTTGCTCTGTAACCTAGGCTGGCCTTGAACTTGAGATCCTCCTGCCTCTGCCTCCTGAGTGCTGGAATTGCAGGTGTGCACCACCACTCCCAGCTTGGAGATAGACACCATTCTTAGCCCCATTTTTACAGATGACAAAACTGAGCCTGAGAGAGGCTAAGTAATCTTCCTAAAATCACTCAGCTGAAGTAGCACACTGGGATTTGAACCATTAATTGGGTCCAGAGCCTACCTCTTACTCAGATGTCTGAGTACTTCTTTCCCAGGGACTTTCTTCTTCTCTAGATTGCATGCTCTGGCAGCCTGGATGGTTGGAAAGTCCTTTTATTGAGAAGGCATTTCTTCAGTTGTTTCTATCCTGTCCCTGGGAGTTCCTCTTAAAGACACACAATGAAAACTTCATTTCTTCAAAGCCAGCACGAGAGTTCTTCTCATTGCCTGGGTTTATCTGACTTCATCAGTGACTAGCAGGGTGGTCAGTTACTACCCACTCTGCCTCAGTTTCCTCATCTGTAAGATGGGAATGGAGGGAATATATATCTCACTAGGTACTTTACCGCAAAGCCCCTGGAGCAGTGCTGAGAAAACAGTCAGCACTCAGTGAAGGAGAGGTACCCTGAAGATCCAGTAGCCTCTACACTCCCAGTCTATCAAGTGGGGACAGATGTTCAACCTTGCTCAGGGCCTGGTGTGGCTGTATGGAGCCAGCCATGGATCTGTGATCCTGCCTTCTCCCTGCCATTCCCACTGCCCCCTCCTCAGACCCTATCAGCCCCCTCTGATACATGTTCAACCCCATTTCTAACCTTGTCAGGCCCTAACCGCCTTCCCCAGAACTTCTTGGATCTTGATTTCACACAAACCTGGCCCTGCTCAGATCCCTCCTGTGCCTCTCCTGACCTGCTGGGTGGAGCTCAGACTACTTGGTGTGACTTACAAGGTCCTCCTTGACTTATCCCTGGTGACTGCTCTGTCTGCCTCTCCAGACCTGCGCCCCACCCCCGGCCCTGCTCCACTGTCAGCCAAATGCACTAACTCCCAGGACTTCACTTTGAGCTGTACCTGCCCCATATCTGACACACCATATCTGACTGTGGGCCTAGCACAGTGCCTGGCCCACAGTGGCCTGGTAGACCTTGGTTAGCCTGGGGGCCAACTGGGCAATGCATACAAGTGAGTGCTCTGTGGATAGAGGAGGTGCTTCTGTCTGTTAATGTCACTATTCCTTCCAGGGGTCACAGAGTAGTGTCCAGGGGCCTCCTGATGTGCCAAGCTAGACTGTAAGGGGTTTCTGGGGCCTTGGAGGAGGGTGTGACATCATGGCCACTGAGAGGTGACAATGCTTTGAACCAAAAGGCATAGAAGCACGTCAACATTGACTACAGCTTTGCCTTTCTCCCCAGAAACCTCTTTCTCGTCCCTGGGCCCTGTCTCCTTCCCCTCCCTCCAGCTTCCCCAGACCTCAGGCCATTGCTCTGCAGGTCACCACCATCTGAAGAGTCTTATCAATCTTTGGAGGCTTTTATTTTGAAGCCTGTAGAGGGTTCAAAAAATTGGGTGACCTGCTTTTCCCAGAGTTTGTCCACAGGGCTTGGAAAGTGTCCTTCCCACATGGTACTGTGAACCCCCATCTGGCCCTGTGCTTTGGCCCAAAGATCTCTGGCCCTGGGGCCCCTCACCCTCAGAATGGGGACACTTTGCTCAGAGGCTGCTCTCCTCATCTCTCCCCAGCATGGACTAAATGAAGGGCACGGAAGGGAGCAGCATGCAAAATAGCAAATCATCACCGAGCCTGCATCCACATAGGTTTGCAAACTGGACCTGCCTTTGAGTCAAGTTTAGTAACCACATTTTAAAATGCAGTTGTCAAACCTGTAGTCCCAGCTCCTTGGGAGGCTGAGACAGGAGAATTGCTTGAGTCCAGGAGTTCAAGGCCAGCCCTGGTAACATGGGAAGACTCCTCCCCTGCAAAAGGAGGGTGCTTTCTCCCTGGTGGCGAGGACTGAGCACTCTGGACTGGTGGGAACTCCTGCATGGGCCTCTGGGTCCTCCTCAGCCAGCTAGTCTGATGGACCCCAAAAGAGAAAGTCCTCTCCTCTGTCTGCTGTGTCCACATTCCTCATGGTGCCTCGTCTTTGAGTAGGGACATAGCTTAAAGTGGCTGAGGTCACCTCCTGCCTGACAAGAGAGTGGTAGTGACTGTGTCTCTCTGGCATCTCTGAGCCTCAGTTTACTTGTGGTAAATAGGGGTTCTGCTCCTCAGCAGTACTGAACACAGGAAAAGCACTTGGTGGCCAGGGTACCTGCACCTGGTTCTCCCTCAGGTGAGGCTCTGGGGCCCAGGCCAGGCACTGTCCATCTGGGAGGCTCTGAAAAAAGAGTGGAGCTTGCTTTCTGGCCCACTTCCATGACCTTGGACCATTCATTCCCTTCTCCCAGCAGCAATTTCCTCATTTGTGAACTGAGAGGAATAATGTCAAGGTAAGGAAAAAGAAATACACACTGCAAAATTTAAAACGTGAGATGCCTGCCATGGTGAGAGAGTAGCAAGTGACTTCTGAGTTCAGGAAAATACATGATTAAATTGTTATTGTTAAAAGGAGGAAGCCTCCTATGCAAGTGTGTATGGAAAACATTTACACATACTAAAAGCCAAAAAAGATGGGTGGATGGAAAGATAGCTAGGTAGGTAGACAGATAGATGATAGATAGGTAGGTAGGTAGAGAGACAGGACGTGACGTATAACCGGTGGATGTGGTGGCACATGCTTGCAATACCAGCACTTAGGAAGCTGAGGCAGGAGACACCCCTCCTGTGAGGCCCCCTGGTATTGCAATGTTAGGCCTGATGAAGGGCTTCTCCTGAGTGATCTTTTCTTTGCCTAGTTTTGATTTTATCATAAGGAAAGCATGGGCTAAGCTGGCAGTATGAAGAAGAGACAGCAGAGCAGCTGCCACCTCAGCAGCAATAGTATTTATTGGAAGTTGTAGCAGCAGTGGTGGCTGAAGACCTGCAGAGCGTCCATGGGAAAGACAGCGGGGAGCCGAGGCAGCAGAGATGACAAAGGATGGTGGGAGAACAGGGCAGGCTGTAAGCCCCACTTACTGGAAGAGTTACAGGGGCCTGCCAAGTCCTAAGGGCCAAGCCTCCCAACACCCAAGGCATAAGAGCTGTGGCACAGGGCCGAGGGTCCTGACACCTGAGAGCTGGGACACAGGCATTGTTAGAGGCTGTCACACTAGCTGGTGCTGACTGCTGCTACCAGGAGCTGGGGATTACACCAGCTGCCAAGTGCTGGGCCGTCGGCAATCAAAGCCTCCAACCTGAGTACCTAACAATCTGACTTAGAGGAACTTAGACACAAAAAAAGGAAAAAGAGAACAGAGGAAATTCCCAAAGAACTAATTTGAGAAAATTTTCCCAAACCGAAATTTTTGTTTTGTTCTGAGACAGGGTCTCACTCTGTAGCCCAGATTCAAACTAACAGTTCCCCTGCTTCAGCATCCAAGCACTGGGATTACAGGTGTGTGTCACTACACCAATGATGGAGTCACAATATTGGATGGAAAGTGGGGGGAGGGGCTGGTTGAAGGAAGTGGGTCACTGGGGGTGTGTCCCAGAAAGATGCACTTTGTCTCTGACTCCTGCCTATCTCTCTGGTTCCTGGATGCCATGAGGTGAGTAGCTCTGCTCCATTATGCGCTCTCTCCATGAAGTTCTGCCTCACCAAAGGCCCACAGAGATGGGGGCCAAGCAGCCATCTTGGACTGAAACCTCCGAAATGATGAACCAAATACATCTTTTCTCCTTTAAGTGGTTTAATCTCAGGTGCTTTGTCAAAGTGATGAAAGTTGGACTAACATAATCTTGGAGCAAACGATTAACAATTATTTAACAATTAACAATTTGTATTTGGAACATTCTGGAAAATAAAAAAGCTAAAGCAATTATTAAGCCATGGAAAAACAAAAGATGCCCAAGAGGAAGAAGTAATCATAACACACCCGATGACTCTTAAATCTATGCATGACCATGAAAACGTACACAGGATTGCTTTAACCAAGTATAGTGATGTCGCTGCTTTGGGGGACTAGGCAGGAGTGGGGTACGGGGTGTGGAAAACAAGAATCACATGTCTGCAAGAGCACTGAATTCTCATTGAGCTTACGGAGAGACCAATACCTAATTTCTGAAAATTCTGCCAGCTGGCTTCTAACTAGCTCCTCTTGACCTTTCCATTAAACTCTTAAATGCATCAGTAGTCTTGACACACCTAGCCTCCAGCCCTAACCCTGAGACTGTGACAATGACAACATCTAAATCCTATGAATTGCTGTGCCTTGCTGCAGTCTGCCCACCCCATGACCCCATTGGCTGTGGCAGGTAGAGGGAGACAGACATCAAGGTGACTCCTGGGTTTCTGACTTCGGTGAACAGTGGAGACAGAATTTGTGCAGAAACAAACAGCTGGCTTTGAGGGCCTGGGGTGCAGCAGGGGAAGTGGTGGGCCAGGGACACTCTGGACACATGGTCCCCATGCTCAGAGAGAGCCTGGGGGCCCACGGAGAGAATGTAATCCCCTACCCAGGAAGAGCAAGTGAGGTAGGAAGATGGAAGGAAGGGGTGGAGAGGTACCTGGGAAGGAGCTGCAGGCAAGGGAAGAGGTGTGGGAGTGGGTAGTGCTGGCGATCAGCAGAGCCAGGGCTGGAGCTGTGTCCTGAGCTAAAAGCTGGGGACAGGGTGCACTGAGGGCCCTGGCCAGGAGGCCACTGGTGGGAGCAGCTTGTGAAAAAGCACAGAGCTGGAGGACATTTACAGAACTTCCTGCCCTCGAGCGGCAAAGCACTCAGGTTCCTAGCTGTGCAGTTTGGAGGAGGTGAGGCTCTCACAGTCAGAGAGAGAGAGAGAGAGAGAGAGAGAGAGAGAGAGAGAGAGAGAGAGAGAGAATGCATGACCTCAATCCTAGCAGGAGGGGCTGGCTGAAGCTCAAAGCCAGTCCTACTGAGTATCTACCCACTTGCCTCACCCCTCCTTTCCTCCCTCCCTTCCTCTCACAAACATTTGGGGTTTGTTTGTTTTCTCAGACATCCAGTTATGTAGCCCAGGCTGGCTTTAAACTCATAATCCTCCTGCCTCCGCTCCCGGGTGCTGGGATTATAGGTGCTCTCTACCATGCCTGGCTGTTGGTGGACACTGTTTAGGACAGTGGAAATTCATAGACAGATATGACACAGTATTTGTCTCAAATGTCTTAGTCCTTAGCAGGAAGGGGTGTGGAAGGCCAGAGGTAGAGTCAAGATGACCTTCAGACTGAAGGTAAGGAGGCAGCCAGACATAAGGCCCCAGCCTTCAAGGAAAGTCTTTGAGCAACTTTGAACTGCAGGTTGTGCAAAGAATCGCACAGATGAAAATAAGCCACCAGAGCCTAGAGGTGGGAAGTGGAGGGACGCTCAGAGCAGGCCGAGTTGACCTGTGTGTGGTGGTGGGGGGTGCTGAGGTTGGAGGGAGTGTGGCAGGGGCTCCAGAGCAGCTGCTGAGAAAAGGAAGAGAAAGAGCAGGAAGAGCTCCAGAAGGAAGGGGAGCCTGGTATTGCTTTGTAGTCCCAGTCTGGTGTTCACATAGAGACCCATGCAGATTCTGGGGCTCTGTCTTTTTGCCCTTTGGCTGCTTTTAGGAAAGTCAAGTTCCAAAATGTTACAGCCTGGCCTGGGGCAGAGGTGTTTGTTTTTTGCAGTGCTGGGGATGAAACCCAGGGCCTCACACAGGCCAGGCAAGCATTCTACCACTGAGCTACATCCCCAGCTCTGGGGATGTAGCAACAGCAGCAGGAACCAGCGGCAGACCCCCAGGGAGGAAGTGGCTTTGGGCAGCTGCTCTGCTGCACCCTGGGAGAAGCCACCTTCTGGACCTCTTCTCAGGGCTTCTTACCCGAAAGCTTGGTGAATTGCTTCCTGGGAGACTCTGCCCTTCACTCTGGAGCAGGCATAGTAAATTATGGACCAGGATCCCACCTGGCTGGCTGCCTATGTTTGTAAATAAAGGTTTGTTAGAGGACAGCCAGGCCTATTCAGGTATTTATTGTTTATGGCTATTTTCGTGTTATGATAGGAGAATTCAGCAGTTGTGACAGAGATCAACACCCTGCAAGGCCTGAAATATTTGTTATCTGCCAACCCCTGCCCTAGTGTGTGAGGCAGGACATAGTGCAGCTTCTGTAACAAAGGGCACAGCAGAGAATTCTTTCTCTTTTTCCTGAATAATCTGAATGAAGCAGGGCCACAGACCCACGCCCTCAACCTTCCTGTCTATTCCGCCCCTCCAGCAGATGTGAAGGGGAGAAGGGAGATGGAGATCACAGTGGAACTGGCTTCCTCTCTCAATCCTCTGGCACTCAGCACTTTGTCCCCTGGTCACATGTAGGTACAAGGTATGTTGGTGATGTGATTTGTGTCCTAAGTACTCGTGTGTTGGAATGTGAGATGTGGTGGAACCTTTAAGAGGTGGAGCCTAATGGGAGATCCTTAGGTCCTGCCCTCAGAAGGGATTAAGGTAGCTCTGGTGGGCCCTTGAGTTACTTCTCATGAGTTGTTATCAAAGAAGAATCCTGACTCCTAAACGGAGCTCTGGTTTCCTGTCTTACCACGTGATTGCTCCACCTCGCACACACTCCATCTGCCGTGATGTAATGCCAGAGAGGACCCTGCAAGAGCTGGCACTATGCCATTTATACCCTTAGCTCCCAAAACTCTTGTTCTTTTTCAAGTTACCCAGCCTCAAGCATTTCATTCTAGTAATGAAAAACAGACTAATACAGTTGGGAATGTCATCTTTGCTTGAGGACTTTATCATTAAAGGAAAAAGGAGAGAATGCATTGTGGGGATATCAGCAGTCTCTGCCACAACTGGTCGAGGAGAACAAAGGCATAGAGTGAGGAGGAGAAGGATTTTGCTTTCCCTGAGGTATTGGAATAAAGTTTGTAGCATGCCCAAAGTCAGAAGGTTTCAATGACTAATAATCAATGCTGCCTTCCCCCATTTCCTTCCTCAAATATTTATTGAGCCTGCAATTTTACCAGGCTCTTGCTGGGTATCTTTTGCAGCTAAGTGGTTGTCCAAGGGCCCATTGCCGAGAGTGGAGGGCCTTTTACTCCCGGTAAGCTCATCTCTGCTGCTTGCCTCTTCCAGGAAGCTTCTTAATTGGGAGCTGGGTCCTGTTGCCTGCTAAGCTGGCTGGGTGTCAAGAAACAGGAAGCACACATGTTGTTTTAACAGTGAGAATTTAATATAGGGGATTGGTTGAACAGATCTTGGAAGGCTAAAAAGATAGAAGAGGACACACTGAGGTAACCAGAGGTGGGAACTTGGGAGAGCAGTCACCATGCCTGTGACCTTGGGAATTGGAGGAAGAAATCCAGGTTAACAACATGGAGGTCTGGAGGAAGGACCTTGGGGAGCTGGGACCCAGAACTTCAGACCTCTGGGGAGGAGGTGGGTTGAAACTAGTCCTGGGGTGCTATTGGGACTAACTCTGGCTTCTAAGGTGTGCGGTTGGAGACAAAGGAGCAAACCCTTCCTCATCCACGAGTCTCCCTCGAGTGCCCCATGTTGGCAGAAGCTAGTGGGAATCAGGTGACAAAGCAGAAATGTGGTTTGAAGTAGAGCAGAGCAGAGCAGGTGGGTGTGGAGCGGAGAGGAAACAGGCGAATCACCCGTCGGATATAAAGTTAGATATGCATGTACCCTACTCTTAGATATTTACCAAAAGAAACAGAAGCACATACCATGCAAACAGTTATCCATGAATGTTTGCAGTGGCTTTGTTTTAACCCCAAACTAGAAACAGTGCTAATATCCATTAACTTGGGACTAGACAACAAATTGAGATACAGACACACAATAAAATATTACTTAGCAATAAAAAATAAATTACTGATGTACTGATGAATTTCAGCAGCTTGACACTATTTGGAAAAATTCAGGCAGTCACAATAAAGAATTCTATTTGTATGTTTCAGAAATGGCAAGTGAGGGTGACAGAAAGCAGGTCAGTGACTGCCAGGCCTGGGGGGCCAGGGAGGAACCTGCTCTGTGAGGAAATAACAGGACGTTTTCAAGATAATAGAAATGTCCTATCTTGGGATTTTGGTGGTGGTCACACAATTGTCAAATCCATTGGGATTGCACATTTTAAGTTGGTCAGTTTTATTTCAACTTTTAAAAAATTGAATTAGGATGTTGTTAGAGAGGTGCTTCCCTTTCTCACTTCCAGTGCCACCCTCCTGTAAGCCTTTCTGCAAGTACCAGACCAAGGGATCTTGTAAAAGCCCAAACCCAGCAAAGTCACTCCTTACTTAACACTTGCCAGCACTCTTTCCTCTTTGACTGAAATCCCAGAGAATTCTGTGGCCTGCCAAGTCCTCTTGCCCCACTTCCCCACCCAATACTGTCAGGGCCTGGAGCAATGGCGGAAGTTGAAAGCCATGTACCAAGACTCCAATTATGCGCAGTTACCAATCGAGCCAGCCAACTGCCGAAAAGCACACTCGACCCGCCAGCTGTGGCAAATCCACCGTCATGACATCCTGAAAGGCCAGGCTCACCTTGAGAATCTTTGACCTCCTTGGAGTTCTATGCCAGAAGGTGACAGCACTGAGAGCCGGACCCCAGGCCACAGCCACCCCCTTTGACTTTCCTCCTGGCTCCCTGGCTCCCTGCCTGGCCCCTGTGGAAGTTTGTGTTAGCTACTTGCAGGGGGGCTGCACTGGAGAAGGAATCCGGGGCACTGGCTGCTAAACATGCAAGTCCTGGCTTCTCCCCCACTGTGCTTGATTTTATGCATATGTGGGCCTACGTGCATGTGTGTGAGAATGCACTGTGCATGCGTGAATCACATGGGTATGCATATTCATGTGTGTGTATGAGTGTGTGTGTGAATGCATGCAGCTATTTGTGCATGTGTGCATGTGTGTATGTGTGCACCTCAACTGCAGAGCGAGCTGTTTGTAGTCAGCAGCATTCTGGATTTAGTTCTATATGCTGTTTACTTGCTGCGGAGTGGATGCTAAATGAATACCGGTATAGTGAATGAATGAATGAGTAAGTGAGGGCCAACATAGCACAGTTGTTACCAGTGACTGTTGGAGTCAGCCACAGTGGAGTTCAAATCTTACTTGCCTCTCACTAAGTAATCGCTTTGATTTAGTCTCTTAATCCCATAGAGCCTCATGTCCAGAACGGGGACTAGAATACTGCCCATTTATTGGTGTTGGTGTGAGGATTGGGTAACACGAGCCGTTCTGGACCATCAACCAGGCACTGTTCTAAGGGCTTTTGCAAGTGCTAACCCCCATGTTCCTGGGGCAACTTGAGAGGTTGCAGTAAACTCCCAGTGCATCTTGGCCACTATTATACTCAATGGAGAGGACGGTCAGGCTCCGTAGCCTGGGAGCATCTCCAGAGTCCTGCTCAGACTGAGGCAGCCACCTGGAGAGGGTAGTGGGACTCAGCAGACAGCACTGTGCCTGGCTAGCTCACACACAGTTTGACCTTCTGGGTGGACCTGTCCTTTCTATCACGCTTATGACGTTCATCCTTTAGGTGGCGCTGCAGAGCAGGAGCTCGGCTGTTGTGTCGCGGCGCCCCCTGATGTTCGGCTTCCGCCATCATTTTGATTCGTGCTGAGCTGGTCCCACAAGTGAAACGCGGGTCCCGATGCCTATGCGGAGTAACGTCCACTCCACAGATACAGAGGGAAAAAAATGAAGATTTAATGCGGCAAGGTGTGCAGTGGAGATAGACGTGAAGGGGAGATAGAGAAGAGAGGGACCTTGTCATACCAAGGAAATGATCAGATAACATTAACATCTATAATGTATGGATCACCTACTGTGCACCTAACATTGCACAAAGCACTTGCCATTCATTGTCGTACTTAGCACACCTCAAGTAGGTGTGTGTCACAAGGCACGTAGTAGGTGCGAATGCATTTTGGACAGATGATTATATGATTTTCCTATGAGGCAAATATTGTCTCCATTTAGAAAAATGAACACAGAAACTCACAGCCAGAGAAGGGGCACAGCTGGTGCACAACAGAGTCATATGGTATGCATGTGAGTCCACGCCAGCTCCTCTTCCCAGAGAAGGGCGGGCACCCTGTCTTCAGGGAGCTTGCTGTCTGCTGGCTTCCTCACACCTTCCCTGTCTTCAACCCCCCCTCCCCCACACACATACAGCCTGCCAAGGATGGCTACTTATGGCTCAGGGAGGATGTCCAGTGAGGCTTCCCTCGTAAATTATGGAGGAGGACACATGTGGGTCAGGGCTGGGGAATTCAGTGCATGAGGGATCCCCAGGAATCTTGCTCAGTGCAATCAGGGATTTTCCTTGTGTTCCCCAGGACAGCAGCTGACACAGGCAGTGGGCACTTGCCAGTGCCTGCAAGGAGCTCCCAGGCATCTCCAGGTCCTGCCACTGGAGCTCTCATCTCCAAAATGGGGTTTATCCTACCTTGAATACCCTGGCACCAGCCTGAGGAAGGTTTGAGCAGTGCTGTGCACTCTGTGACCTGTGTATCTGTTTCCCAACCAGGCCCTGGAGACCCTTCCTCCCCCACCAGCTATGGTCCCAGCCTATGCAGCCTTCCCCTGGAGAACTGGGGATGAATGGACATTAGTAAACTTGGGGTCATGCAGAGAGATATCCCTCTCTGAATAGTCCTGGTGTTTGGTTTTGAGTTCTCTCTCTCTCTCTCTCTCTCTTTATATATATATATATATATATATATATATATATGTACACACACACACACACACACACACACACACACATTGGTATTCCATCCTCTATCATCAGTCTGTCGCTTAACTACTCTCTGACTTCCCCTGGAACTTTTCACCATGCTGCTTGATATTTCCAGAGTGATAGTTTGGGGTGTTCTCCAGAAGCTCGGCGGGAAGGAAGGGCCCCAGGGTCTTTCTTCTACAAGTAAAACACACCAACTTTCATGTGGTCTTCGTGCTCCCAGGTCTGACCACCCTGTGTCTGTCTGTCTGTCTGTCTGTTCACTCCCAGGCTGTGGAGTGACAACTCAGGTCTTGAGTTGGGAGAGGGCATGCCGGGTGTTTCTTTGTGTCTGCCCAGAAAGTCTAAGAAATACTTGCTTAAGAAATGTCTGAGGAGGCTGTCCCTCTCCAGGCTCCTTCTCCCCCTACAACAGAAGCAGGAAGCAGGAGATTCAAAGTGGGGACAGGGAGGAGCTCAAGAGCCACTGCAGTGGCAGGATGGCAGCCCATTGCTGGCAGGGTGTCTGGCCTCAAATTACACAGTCTCAGAGCCTGGACATAAAATTAGCAGCTGTGTTCTCTGTGTGAGGAGCCAGAGAAATACCCGGATTCAGCAGAACTGTGGGCAGGGGTAGATGACAGGGAGAAAGAGAGGGAGAGGGGAGGGACCGCCCAACCCCGGGCTCTGGGCCTCTCCCTGGACACCCATGTCCCCCACTGCAGCAGTTGGGTCTGGGTCACAGGGCAATTCTTAGAGCAGTGGGTCTGAGATGTGGGGAGGCAAGAGCTGGGGAACCCTGGAGAGATGGGTTTGAGGGGCTAATCTTACCCGAAACACGCATACAGACACACACACACACACACACATACACACGCTGAAAAGTAGGAACAAGAATAAGAAATTTGCAAGTGTCAGCTGGACATGGTGACACACACCTGTAATCCCAGTACTCAGGAGGCTGAGGCAAGAGAATCCCAAATTCAAGGCCAGCCTGGGCTACATAGTTAAGATCCTGTCTCAAAAATCAAAACAGATTTTTCCAAGTGTGTCTAGGCAAATTTCATGCTTTTTTTTTTTTTTTCTCATGGATTCTTACTGCAGCCGCACTCAGGAAGCCTGTTTTCAGGTGAGCAAAGAAAGGTCCCAAAGAAGGCATATCATCCTGCCTGGAGAGACTCAATCACTTCCCTAGGTGTCTGTAATCATTAGGCAATCACTTGGATTCCAGCAGGGAAACACCTTCTCTCCTGCTTATGATGTCATGTCACTGCTGCACACATTATCTGATCGTTCACAGACGCAACAGAAACACACTCACACTTGCCTACACACCGCTGTGTGCTTATACACAAATGTGTGTTTTCAGCCATACACAGGATACACATGCTGTTTACGCAGTTACACGCCAGTGATTATGAAATGCTCTTATGATTTCCTGTGTTTCCTGACCAGCTCCTGACCAACACCTTCCTCCCCTCAGCCATGGTCAGTGCTCGCACCTCTAGCTGCTCACAGACACCTGCCACTAATCTACCCATCCTCTCCTTGATCCGTTCATTGTTCCCTCCTGTAGACTGGGAGCCCTGAGACATCAGTGCCCAAGTCAGAGTCCCTGTTTTATTATTGCTAGCTCCTCAAGTGTGAATTCTTCTGCATCCCATCTGGACTGTGATACACTCCTTGCTCGCTTTGCAGTTTTGCTCTGTGCGCTCTTGGGCAACCCCTGCAGACACCCTGGCTCCCAACGACTTTCATGAGAGGCTTTCTGTACCACGAGGGTAGCTTCTAACTGGACCTCACACTAGGGCAGGTTTCAGGCTTGGGACTCTGACCTGGTGTGTACCCCTTATTCCTCCCACGCCTGGATGAGTACCTCAACCCTACAGCGGCCCAGGCTGACAGCTGAAAAATCCTGTTCCCATGATCAGTTCTGACATCCACCTTCATACCAGAGCTCAGGTCTGACTTCCTGCCAATAGCAGGACCTGTCACCTGGAAACAGTCCCAGGTCAGGCACTAGAATCTCAGCCCTACAGTGCACAGCCTTGTCCTGTGGGCGGTGTGGCCCCAGCCCCTTGCACTGGGCTAGGCTCCTGCTCCTTCTCTTAGAATCTGCATCTTACAATAATTCCTTGGTTTTGAGCTAGGATTTATGTGCTTAAATTACTTAAAACCATGTAATTCATCATTTTTATATGCAGGGAGTAGAATGGGAAATTTTACCTCTGTTCGCCCCCAATCCCCATCTGTCTCTGCAGTTCAAATGCTTAGTGACAGCTGGTTAAGTGCCTCTGTACATGTTTCTCTTTCTTGTCCCCTCCTCCAACTTTCTCCAACTCTGTCTCTGCTTCCCCAGAAGCCCATGAAGGATGTTGGTCCAGAGATGCTCAGGCCCTGGCCTGGCCAGATGAGGTCCGTCCTCACTGGGTCAGAGCTGGGGAGCTGGGCCAGACAGGTTCCACCCTGAGACTCTGTCTCCATCCTGGGCTCTGTTTGGGGCAGAAGTTCCCTTGGGGTGGCTGGACAGAGCAGGGATGATCAAAGGAAGGGCTTTCGGATGCCAGCAGCTCTCCATTCTTGGAGTCAGACAATCCTAAGAATCCTGAAATCAGTTCCTGTCTGAGTCCTTTGTCTGGAATGTGAGATGTCTAGTGGCTCCAGGCTCCACTGGGCTGGATCTGCTCCAACAAATCTCTGTCCAAGTCGGGTGCAGAGGGAGGTCCCAATTCTGTAGAGGGGCAGAAGGGCCTGCCTGCTGGAAAAGCCCATCAGTGGTGCCCATGGATGCCAAGTCGTGGCTGCTTCCTTGTCTCTTCCTCCCTCTGCTCCTTCTGCTCTGTGTTTGCAGTCCATAAGCAGCTGGGATGGGAATGTCAGGGTGTGAGTATGTGTGGGATCCTGGGGATGGCTGTGCCCAGCCTCGGTGTGGACTTCTCAGAGAGCTCCCTGCAGAATGGAGTAGCCTCACCAGTTCAAAGCAGCTGCAGACGCACTTCATTCACTGACTGAGTGGGCTGAGCATCCGCAGTGTGCCTGGCATGGTGCTAGTGGGGAAGGCAGCCATTGAACACATATCCACAGCACACACAGAACTCCAACCTGGCTCTGCAGTGAGAGCCCGGGGCCTGAGGGAACACGACAGGGAGGAGGGGATGGCTCAGGGTCAAGGAGGGCCTCCCTAAACAGGTGCCTTCCAAACAGAGACATAGAGGAGATAGGAAGACCAGCATTCCATCAGAGGAACCAGCGCAGGAACACGCATTCTAGAAACAGAAGGAGGCAGAGAGGGGAGCAAACTGGGGAGAGGAGGCTGCAGGGAGATGGGTTGGTGGTGGGTTGAGGAGGCTGAACAGGGAGGGTGTGATCAGGCTGGTAATGTGGAGGTCACTGCAGTTGGCAGCCCTGTGAGATGATTGGCTGGGTGTGGGGCTCTCATGAAGGGGAAAGGACAGCCCAGAATGCCAGGTAAGGGTAAGGTGGGAGCATAAACCAACCTTCACACCTAGGATGACAGAGGTCAGGTGTCAGGGAGGCGTCCTGGAGGAGGTGGCATCTGGATTGGGCCTATGGTAGAGCAGGCAAGGGGGAGCCCGCATTCTAGGCCTGAGAGACAGCCTGGGTGGGAGCTCAGCAGTGAAGTGAGGGTTGGGTTTGGTGGACCAGAGGGTGAGCCGTGACTCTCCAGGGACCCATGGGTGGGTAAGCCAGTGCTGGGACTGTGTCTCTGATGCTATGGAACTTTCTGATGCACCAGAGACTGGCACCAAGAAAGTCCTGAATTCAGTGGCCTCACAGGAGCCTGGTGCCTGAGGGTGGGCACTTCCCCAATTGCTGTGCAGCTGGGAGGTGGGGTAAGAGGAAGTGTGGGCCACAGAGTCTGGAGGAGGAGCCTCTGTGGGGTCCAGAGAAGCAGGGGTGGGGCCTCCCTGGACCACAGTCTACAACCGCACACAGGGAAGCCAGAAGAAGTGAGAGGTGAACTCAGTCTGGGCCTGTCTGGGTGATCCCTAGACCACCTTCTTTTCTCTCCTGATCACCACTGCCATGGCCCTGGCCCAACAGCTGCGGGCTGAAAGGTGAGTGTGAGGTGTCCTCTTCCTGGGCCGCGGTTCCCTGCAGGCCTTTGGGGGCAGAGGCTGCCCTTCTGTAGCACCTGATCAACAGAGAGGCTGGGTTGAGTGGGAACCTGAATACTGGGAACTAGGGACTCTTGGAACTGCTTTTGGGAACCTGCACCTTGTGGTTCACCAGTCTCAGGCACAAATGAGAACGCCAAGCTCAAGGTCGGGGGAGTGGCTTAGCAAGGACCACAAATGAGCAGACCGCAGAGTCTGGAACACAGATGTCTTGGGTTCTAGACCGGGACTCTTTGTTCCACATCACGGTCTGTGGTGGTTTTCCATCTGTTGTTCACACAGAACCACAGGCTCTGCTTTTCTCTCTTTATTCAGAGTCAGGCTCAAGTGGCACCTCCTCCAAGAAGCTTTCCCTGACAGCCCCACTTTTTTGCTCTCTGGCCGCTTGCCCTGTTCCTTTTCTCTGCTTGGCCCTTCTATTACTGGCATATTATTCTCTTCTATTCATTGTTTTTTTCTTTGATGTTGGCTCTCCCAGCAGAAAGAAGTTGCATGAGTGGATTTTGGCTGCTGCTGTGTCCCTAGGATTTAGAACAGCACTGGCTCAGTAAATATTGCTGAAGGAATGCATGAATTGATCTTTGAGCTGGAAAATGGCCTAGATCCTTCTCATCCAAAGCTGACACTGTGTGGGTGGAAAAAACAGGGCCAGGGAGGACAAAGGACTCACTTGGGGTCACATAGCATGAATGCCAAGGCTGGGGCTTAGATTGCATTCCACCCCCCCAGGGCCCAGGCTCCTCTTTCAGCAAGCACTTGTTGAATGTTTTCTCAGTGGCCAGACTTGTGCATCCAGCTACAGGGGCCCTGAGTGTGGCTACTGTCCCTTTGGATTGGAACAGAGGTGACATCAGGGAACAAGTGCCCATGTTGACTGCTGGAAGGTTGCAGAGCAAGGTCAGGCTTATTGGGGCCCAGAACGGGTGCAAAGGGCCCATGGTAGAGCCTGGGGATTGGAGGAGAAATGGTGGAATTTCCAAAGGTCAAAGGTGAAAGGTCAGAAGGTAAGCTGGGGGAAGGGGTATGATAGCAGGAGCAAGAGCTTAGGATGGGTGCCACAGAAGGGGTGCTGGGGAGCTGCGTGAAGTTGTCTGACCAAATTCCAGCCCCTCTTTCCCACAAGTTCTCCTGGGAGACCAGCCAGTCACGCAGACCTGAAACTTCTAGAAACTGCAGCTGCTTGGGGCTTGGCTCACTTCCTGCTCCTCAGGGTGCAGGGTCAGGAGATGAGGCCTGTGCCGGCCAGCAGACTGTGTGTTTCCTCCTCCCCATTCTGCCCCATTTACAGCTGCTCTTGACTTTCAGAGGAGATAAGCTGCCTTCCTCTGCTCTTTCACGGGACCACTGCACCTCCAGGGCCTCCTCTGAGAGTGGCCTGCATGGCTCTGCTGGAGGCCACAGCAGAGGGTACCAAGCAGGGGCAGGTTTACCTGGCAGCACTTTCTAGAACCTGGAGGCCTGATGTCCAAAGCTGGACAGACATCCAAAGCTGGGGCTGCTGGGAGTTTGGTTCCCACAGCCAGGTTCTGAGCACACACTGTGGGCCAGGCGCCACAGAAGGTGAAGCAGCTGTCCTGGGAGCCCTTCCAACCCTTGGCCTTCCAGTCCAGGCTCCAAAGAGGACTTCTGAGCAGCCATGTGCATAGATTAGCCCAGCGGGACCTGGGCAGGGCCTCTGAAGGAGGGAGAGGTTCCTCCAGGGAGGCTTGTGCCCAGTCCGGGTCCCTGTGCAGCAGTCCCCTTGCTCACTTGGCAGGCAGCCAGTTGCTCTCATGCAGCCTGAGCAGGGTACTTGCTAAACAGATGGAGGTAGTGGCCCTGCGGTGAGCATGGGTCCTGGGGACACAATGTGAACAATCCCTGCCCTTATGGCGATTTTAGGGCTAGGCTGGCTACAGATGGGACCTCGTGACCTCTCAGAGACAAGGTACTCTATTGTCTTCATTTTACAAAGTAGAAAGAGCCAGAGTGCAGTGAGGAGTCTTCCCAAGGTCCCACCTGGCAATGGCCAAGCAGGAATTTGGTCCCCATCCTCTCAGCGCTGGTCCTGGGTCCTGACCTCCCCACCACATCTGCTAACACATATCCAGTGAAAAGTCAAGGATCCTCTGATAGGCACAAAGGCCCCTTGTGTGGGGCCTGCTTGTCTCCCTGGCTTCCTCTCTGTACTCTGGCCAAGCCTACCTCCCCACAGTTTCTGGAACATGTCCCTTTTTCATGGCCCTTCCCTCCAGTGGTCAACTCCTCTTTTTTTCCTGGCTGGTCTCTGGTACTCAGCCACCCTCAGCCTGAGTGGGCCCTGCCTCTGAAGCCAGCACAAAACTCTCCCTTTAAGGCGATCTGACCGTGGCTAGGCTCCGAGGTCGTTTATATAACGGCATTCTTTTCCTTTCCAGTCCATGTGCATTTAAGACATGGGATTTATTTGTTTGGTGTCCACCTCCTCCACTCCCTGGAGTTTCTGGATCCAAAAAGGCAGAGACCGTGTGCTAAGGTACTTAGCACAGTGTCTGCCCTGTAGCCAGTCCACATGAGGGTTTGCTAAAATTGTTAGGATAGCAGATGGGGAATGGGTTGAGAAGGGCTGGGGTTTGTCTAAGCTTATGCGACAGCTGCTGGAGGCCACCAGTGGGAGGTAGAGCAGTGGGGTTTGCAGAGAAAGTTCAGGAGCCTGGTTGGGAAGCCCAAGCTCCCTCATCTGTAAAAAACTGACACTGGCTCAGAGGAGTGGCTGGAGCACCCTGTAGTCGCAGTGGTGGTGTTACCCAACCTGTGTGACCAGTCCTCTGCCCGGGGCCATGGCTCCTCTTCTAGTTCCTTCCTACTCCACCCCATCTTATTGCACATGAAATTATTCACAAAATGCACAGACTCTGGGGAGAAAGTGGAGGAGGCAGCTACTCCCAAGGGTGTCACCCTGGGGCCATGTGCGGAAAGTGAGTGAGACATTGCTAGCAGTCATAGAGGTATGCTGGGACTGAGGAAATTTCCTCTGCCCGTCTGCTGCAGCCCTGAGTCACCCCCTAGGGCAGCCTCCTGAGTCGTGGTGCAGCCCAGACCCTGGGAAGAACAGGTCACATGGCATCAGCGTGGCCTGGGACCATGCAGGCTCCAGGGCCCCCACATGGCAGCCTCACCCCGCTTTGTCTCCTAGTCACTGTGCAGGAAGAATCATAATGGCGTCTTGTTTCCGTGTCTGTCGATAAGCAGGTAGACTCAGTGACCCTGGCTGTGTCTTCTCCCTCTCCCTGACTCTCTGCTTTCTCCTCCTCTGCCTGTTCCTATGGGCACCCCCACTGCTCATTGACTCTGTTCCCTGAGGTCTGGACCACAAGGCACAGCAGGTGTCTTTTACCTAGGCCACTCCAGCTGAGCTACCTCCCCACCCCACATTGAGCTCCACATCTCTGCCCCAGCCTTCTGCCAGATGTCTCCCTGGTGTCCCAGAGGCCACTCAAATTAGCACACCCCAAACTGAGCCCATTAGCCCTGACCTTCCCCAACCCCGGCATCACTCTTGACACTGCCTTTCTTTTACCCCCACATTCAAGCAGTGCCCCCAGTGCTGGTCATAACTTAGGAACAACTCAGAAACTGATAAAATGTCCCTTGGAAAAGCACTAGGCTGCAGGGGAAAGAGGCTCTGGTAGTGCTTAAACAATGACAAGGGCTTTATTTTTCCACATAATAAGAAGTCCAGAGGCCATAACTAGTTCCATGGTTCAGTGACTTCAGGACTAGCATCACAGAGATTCTTTCCATGTGCCTCATGTACTTTTCCTTATGGATGCAATGTGGCTGCTGCAGATCCAGATGTCACATTTGCTTTCAAGGGAGGAGAACTTGTCCATCCTTCCTGATCAGGAAAGCAAGCAGTCTCAAGAGACACCTCCCACCACCCCAGTTTTCAAATCTCTTAGATCTCATTGGCCAGAACTGGTCACATGGCTGTTCAGAGGGAAGCTGGGAAACAGGTTTGTTATGTCAGCTCAGACCAATCTGTCTGCTCGGGGTAGGCACATTGCCTCACCGAACGACGTCAGTACTTGGTTAGTGAAGAAGAAGCAGGGGACTCAGCAAAGGCTAAGGGTGTCTCTGAAGGTGGTGTCCCTTGCATCTGTCCCTACCTCCTTTCCCCACTGATATGGGCTCAGGCCCATATCATCTCTCAGTGGGACGACTTCAGGGCTTTCCAATGGAGCTCTCTCCTCTGAGTCTCTATCCCACCATTTTGCCCCATGTGCTGGCTGCCTGATGCGGCCTCCTAACTCCAGGTCACACTGTACTTCTACTTTCTTCCAAAGCCCTGCACAGCTTGCTTTTGCCTGTTCCTCACATGGCACCTGACACCCTCCTCAGGCTGGCCTTATCTGCCTGCTCCACCTACACCATCAGGCTCCGCCAACACCAGTTCCAGGCCCTTCTCAGTCCTCAGAGCCTTTGTGTATGCTGTTCCTGCTGCCTGGAAGCCCTTTCCCAGTTTCCTACATGGTGGAGTCCTATTCAGTCATCTAAACGTGGCCCAAATGTCACCGTCTTTTTGAGGATTTCTCCAACCTGGCTGTAGTCAATCATTCTCTCTATGGCTTTGTATTAGTCAGTTTCATGTTACTGTCACAAAATGCCTGAAATTATTGACTTATGAAGAGGAAAGGTTTATTTTGGCTCATGGTTATGGAGGTCTAGGTCCCGGATGGGCTGACTGCACTGCTCTGGGCCTCTTTGGGCAGTGTACTGTGCCGGGAACACAGGGCAAACCACTTACGTCTGAGCCAAACGTAAGCAGAGAGGCTGGAGACGGCACGTCCCCAGTGTTTCCCTTAGGACCACCTCCTGGAGGTCCACAGCACACAGCATGGGGACCAAACCTTTAACATATGGACCTTTGTGGGCACTCACCCTCGCCACAGCAGGCTCCCACAATACTCTGTGTGTTGGCTTTGTTTACCAGGAATTCAGGGCTTTGGACAGGGCCTGGCATGGAGTAGGCTCCTGGGTGATCAGCAAGGTTCAGAGCAATTTGTTAGTGTACGAGCTGGCAGTGGTGCCTTCTCTGTCTCCACCTTCCTCCACACCCAGGGCCTGCCCTGTGACTGGTCATCTCTGGATTCCCAGTGCCAGTGAGGGGCCTGACACAGGGAGGGTGTTGAATGGGGAGTGTGGGGTACCCTCTCACCCCCTGCTCGCTTTGCCCTGCTTCACACCCAGGGCCCTGGAATAGGCAGGGTGATAACCAGGACCCTTCCCTTTGACCTCCTCCAGTGACTTCGAGCAGCTTCCAGATGACGTGGCAATTTCAGCCAACATTGCTGATATTGAGGAGAAGAAAGGCTTCACCAGCCACTTCGTAAGACATCCTGCTCCTTTGCCCCGTGACCTCTGAACCTATTCCCTACCTCAGGGGTTTTCAGTAGGGCTGATTGAGGACCTCCAGGGGACATCTAGCAAGTCCCGACACTTCTCTATGGCTGTACAGGGGTTTGAACTCAGGGCTTTGCACTTCTGAGGCAGGCACTTTACCACTTGGGTCACGCCTCCAGCCCTTTTTGCTCTGGTTATTTTGGAAATGGGGTCTCACTTTTTGTCCAGGCCAGCCTGGACCATGATCCTCCTATTTTATGCTTCTTGCCTTTGCTGGGTTGGTAGGTGTGCATCACCACATCCAGCTTTATTCCATTGAGATGGGGTCTCACAAACTTTTTTTGCCGGGGCTGGCTCGGAACCATCATCCTCCTGATCTTAATCTCCCAAGTAGCTAGGATTACAGGCGTGAGCCACCCCACCCAGCTCCCAAGACATTCTGACTATTGCCTCTCTGAGCAGGGCTGCTACTGGCACCTGGTGGTAGAATCCAGAGACGCTACTAAGCCTGGGAAAATGCACAGGACACCCCGCCCCCCACCCCAGGGAAGAGCTTTCCTGCCCAATGTAGTACTGAGGAAGAGAGACAATGCTTTCTGAGATCTCTGAGCCTCCAGTCTGGGCCTGCTAGCTTCTGCCCCTGACCTCTGAGCACCCCCATCTCTGCCCTCAGCTCCCTTTGAATGCTTGCCCACCACCTCCAAGCCCTCTCCACCCCTATCTCTGAGCACCCTCCCATGTCTCCAAGTCTGCCCCCACCTCTGAGCCCTCTCTCCCCTCTGAGCCCTCCCTTCTTCTGCCCTCCCTAGGTTTTTGTCATCGAGGTGAAGACCAAAGGGGGATCCAAATACCTCATTTACCGCCGCTACCGCCAGTTCTACGCCTTGCAGAGCAAGCTGGAGGAGCGGTTTGGCCCCGAGAGCAAGAACAGCCCGTTTACCTGCAGCCTGCCCACGCTCCCGGGTGAGCAGTGCTCCCAGTGCTACCCTGGAACTGGGTGCCTGCCCCAGGCCTCATCTTCCAGCTCCACTGATACTGTCCCATGATTATTTCAACCCCATTCAAAAAGCATTTGTGTAGTTGTGACCCCTCCTCGCAGCTCTCCCCACCTCTCTGTCTTCCTGGCACCTTCATTTCTAGTGCCATGACCTCTGATGGCCTTTACAGCCATCCTGCCTCAGAAGGGCCTCAGTTTGGAGCACAGCAGCAGTGCTGGCTTCTCTGCTAGAGACAGGGATTCCTGCTAAACACATGTCACCCCTGCATCCTCCCTCCACCTTGCCCCTTGAGGCTGGCTCCATAGCTTCAGTGTCACCAGCTACCCAAGGCTCTCCCTTCCCGGTTCCTCCAGGAAGCTGGGCACCACCCTTGTGTGCGACAGGTGCTCTGCTCCTCCCCCTTGTCCTAAAGTGCCCCATGGACAGCTCCTCACGCTGGCATCTCAGCTCCTGCCCTGCTCCTCCAACTGCTATCAACATTTCCCAAACCTCAGAGACCCTGCCCCATCTTCCCTTATTCAAGCTTCAGCCCAACTCCTGCTGTGTGCCACCATATCATCTCTCTCTCTCTCTCTCTCTCTCTCTCTCTCTCTCTCTCTCTCTCAGGAAACCATGTTCCTCTTCATCCCATCCCACTACAGAAATCCCAGGTCTCCCCAAGGTGCCCCTCAGTCCTATTTCCTCCTCCTCCTTCGCTGGGCTGCAGTGGCAGTGAAGAGGGGGCTTGCCTGCCCGGTCCCTGGCTGGTCCTCTCCTCCTCCCTCTCCGGTTCCCCCTGATAATCTTGTCCTGTTTTCTTGTTTATTCCCTTTGCCTTGACACATTACCTCCCTCTGTGAGTGTCTACACAGGTGCCCCTCTATCTTTGAACAGCCATATGTCATAAAGAACCACTTGTGCAGCAAGCCTCCCGTGACCTTCCACATTCTCTAAGTCCCCAGAGGCCTTTTCATTCCTTTTGCAGTTTATGGCAGTGGCTGTCTCACCTTCACATCTCTGTCCTCTCCTTAGTGACTCCCCTAGGTTTTGGCTTTCCATGTTCTGCTGATATTCCTCTTGGCACAGTGGCTGTGACCCGTGAATTCCAATTTCTGCAGACACACTTCAGGTCGTACCTTCACTCTCATTTCTTTCTCCATTAAGCGCTCTCTGACCTTCTGCGGCACCAGGCCTCCCAATCCCCTTGCTCCAACTTCACCATCACAGAGTCTGTCTTCTCCGTTGCCCTAGGAAGGCAGTGTTCTCTGGGTCACCATTGTCCTCTGTCATGTCTTCTTACTCCAAACATGCATCTGCCAGCTACTTATCCCTGCAACTTTACTTGTCACCTTGCTACTAACTCCCAAATGTCTAGCTCCAGCCCAGACCCTCCTACCACACCAGGCACCACCCCTGCCTGTCCTGAGGCACTGGGAGCCAGGCAGGTTTCACATTGTCCCTGGGTGATGGCTCCTGCAGTGCCCCTGGAAGCTCCTGGAGAGGACGTTTGTCTTTGGGTTGGCCACCATCTTCTTCCACCTCCCCAGAACACTCCTTCTCACTTTTGAGAAATGATTCATCCACTCAACAACTATCTACTCCTCCGGGCCTGATTCTGGGCCCATGGTTCTTAACCTTGGCCATATATTGGAAGTACCTTGAGAGACGGAAAGAATCTAACTTCTGGGATTCCAGCGTAATTGTTCTGGAGCGAGCCCCACACAAGGGTATATTTAAAAGCTTCTTGAGTGACTTGTAAATGCATCCAGAGCTGAGGACCCCTGGCATAGGTGATGGGACACAGCTGGAGCAATGCAAAGACCTCTGTGTGTGTGTGTGTGTTGGGAGTAGGTAATAAACAAACAGTAAAGACAGCTGGCCATGGAGTAATGCAGAGAGTGTAGTTGGATGATGTCATGAGGACAGGGTGGTCCCCTTGGCACCATAGACAGATAAGGGGGAACAGCTCTGAGCCAAGCAGAAGGACACTGGCCAGGATTCCTGGCCTCCAGAAGCAGCTGGGCCAGGATCCTAGGTCAGCTCTTCTCTTCCCTCAGCCAAAGTGTACATGGGTGTGAAACAGGAGATTGCTGAGATGAGGATACCAGCCCTCAACGCCTACATGAAGGTATCAGCAGCCATGTCACTAGGCCCTTGGGAGGGCATGAAGCACTGGGAGGGGGAGGGGCAGATGCCAGCCCTGGCATGGCCTTGGGAATTAGGCTGGCTCTGAGGCTCCAATGCCCCAATCTTCAGTCCCCAAAGGCCTGGCTGAGGGGAGAGGCAGGATGTGTTCTCAGGGTGCCGCTGATTGAGCCAGGAGCAATGAAGAAGGTGCAGGGACCGCACTGAGTTGACAATCTGTGCTTAGTGCTCTGAGCCGACAGGTAATTTTTCTTCATTAGGATACAGTGAGGGATTAGGTCCAGCGCCTGCCCCTAAGTGCCCATTGCCTGGTGCAAATAGTGGCAGGTGGGTCCTGAAATTGAAGGTGCATGGCAGACCAAGTCATGCCCACTCACACCACTCACGCACACCACGCAAACTAGAGCAGATCCCCCTGTGGCTGACCCATCTCCTCACCTGAGCACAAGCTGAGGTTTAAAAAAGCTTGTAATAGCATATTTCCATCACCAGACACAGTGCATTAGCAGAGAGGATGCCGGCGTCGAGGTGATGGGTATGGAGCAGCTGGCATGTCCAGATCTTTCTGCTGACCACCCACCCTGCCCTGCCCCTCTTCCACACAGAACCTCCTCAGCCTGCCCATCTGGGTCCTGATGGATGCGGACGTCAGGATCTTCTTCTACCAGTCCACCTATGACTCGGAGCAGGTGCCCCAGGCGCTTCGCCGGCTCCGCCCACGCACCAGGAAAGTGTAAGTGGCCATCACTGCCCACCCAACCAGCCAGAGCCCTGGGTCCCGGCTAGAAATATGCCTCTTGTCCCTGGAAGGAGAGAAGGAATAAAATCAGTTCTGTCCCCAGACACCCCAGGAAGGTTCAGCTTAGTAGATGAATTTGGAGGATCAATCTTAGGAACTAGAGGGACAGAGGGTGGGTGTGTTTTGATATGTGTCATAGTAGGGACCAGAGGATGGGGACTGAGATGTTGACTCAGCAGAGTTTGGTGTCACTGCAACCCTTGGCAATGCCCCAAGAGCTCTGGGTGCCTAGGGAGAGTGGGGAGGGGCTGGCAAGGAAGGAAGAGCCCCCAGTGCAAGCATTTCCTCCCAGCAATGCCTGATCCCTGGTCTCTTATAGTCCCCAGGGCCAGCTGTGGCTCCTGCTATATCACACTGGCCCCCAGGAGACGCTACTGCTCCTTATTTCAAAGAAACCACTGCCTCCCTCCAGCTCCTTCCTAACTGGAAAATACCCATGCCAACCCAAGCCACTGAAGCGGAGCCGGGCTCCCAGAGCCCAGGCCACTGCTGCTAAAAAGTCAAGGACAGGGCTCCTGAGCTCTGACCTCCCTCCTGCCCCCTCCTGCCTCCAGCCAGCACCTCCGTGTCCTCTTCTCTCGGTGTCTGGCACCTGCCCTGTGCACCCAAGCAGGGTGGTCTGAATTCCAGCTGTGCCATAACCCCTGGCAGGGCAGGGCATCTCTCCCAGCCTCAGTTTCCTGGGTGAAAAATTAAAATAGTAACATTCCCTCAGAGGTTGCCTGCAGGGAGCAGAGAAAAGAACAACTGTGAAGGTTTGGGTAAGTCAGGGCGCTAAACCATGGCATCCTCTTCCCCTGTGTCTCTGCTTCCTGGTCCACAAGGGGAGAAGAAAGCCGCCTCAGGTGTGGTGAGAATGTGAGGCAAGGTGCTGCCCCAACGAGCAACTGTGGCTATGATGTCCTCTCCTTCCTAGCCTCTCCTGCCAGCCCCCAGCTGGGTCCTCTGAGCACAGAAATGGAAGCTGAGCCCTGAGGGAGTTGAGAGGGCTGACAAGCCCACTTTTTTCTCCACAGAAAGAGCATGTCCACACAAAGAGGCAGCTTTGACCGCATGGAGGCTCCACGAGCAGAGGTACAAGCTGGCCAGGCCAAGGAGCCTCCTGCTGGGTCACACTGTGAGCCTGGGACCATGCTGGGTGCTGTAGGGGTGAGGGAGTACAGCCTTAGCCTCCGACGTCAGGACCCCCAGCCCAGCTGACGGGAAGGAAGTGACCAGCAGGCAGAGGTGGGAGAAGATAACCAACTTTCTGCTCATCCAGACAGCCTGCTGGCCATCCTGGGGCCAGCCCTGCCTTGGACACTAGCGCCTCAGAGATGACTCAAAAAGGCCCTGTCTCCTAAGATCTCACAGTGCCCTGGGGACACACTTACAACTAGGCATTTCCAAGCTAGTGTGGGCAGTAACTGGGTTACTGGTCTGGAACCACAGTGAGGCCTGGGGGTCTGGGAACAAGCTTGGTCCAGAGAGATTGGAGCCATCCCATCCAGCATGGGAAGGAGCACCCATGCTGGATCCAGGGAGACCTGGGTTCTAATTCTAGCTCTTCCACTAACAAATGGGTGGCCTCAGGATCCTGCCTGAGCCTCAGTTTTCTCATCTGTAAAATGAGACACCAGGGGGTGAAGCACTTCAGTAGGAGTTCCGTAAACGTCTTCTCCCCAGGCCATGTTTGACTTCACTGGCAACAGCAAGCTGGAGCTGAGTTTCAAAGCTGGAGATGTGATCTTCCTTCTCAGTAGGATCAACAAAGACTGGCTGGAGGTGAGTTGGAGATGAGATGGAGGTGAAGATGGAGGGAGAATAGAGGGTGCAGGTGAGGATGGGGAGGATGGAGGTGAAGATAAGGGGAGGATGAAGGTACAGATAAAGAGAATGGTAGGAGGTAGGAGGTGAGGATGGAAGATAGATGGAAATGAGGATGGAGGTGAAGATGGAGGGAGGGGAAGTGAGGTAGAAGAAGGGTGGAGGGAGGATGAAAGTGAGGACGGAGAGAGGATGGAGATGAAGTTAGAGGTGAGGGTGGAGGTGAGGACGGAAGGCAGATAGAAGTGAGAATGGAAGTGTGTGGAGAAAGGACGGGGGAGTACAGAGAGGAGGAAAGTTGGTTGGAAGATGGTGCAAAGATGGAGGTGAGGATGAATGTGAGGATGGATGGAGTTGAGGATGGAAGGATGGAGGTGAGGATGAAGGCGAAGATGGAGGGAGGATGGAGGTAGGATGGAGGGGAGGATGAAGGTGAGGGTGAAGGGGAAGATTGAGGGAGGATGGAGGTGAGGGTGAAGGGGAAGATGGAGGGAGGATGGAGGTAGGATGGAGGGGAGGATGAAGGTGAGGGTGAAAGGGAAGGTGGAGGGAGGATGGAGGTAGGATGGAGGGGAGGATGAAGGTGAGGGTGAAGGGGAAGATGGAGGGAGGATGGAGGTAGGATGGAGATGAGGATGAAGGTGAGGGTGAAGGGGAAGATGGAGGGAGGATGGAGGTAGGATGGAGGGGAGGATGGAGGTGAGGGTGAAGGGGAAGGTGGAGGGAAGATGGAGGTAGGATGGAGGTGAGGATGAAGGTGAGGGTGGAGGGAGGATGGAGGTGAGGGTGAAGGGGAAGGTGGAGGGGAGGATGGAGGTGAGGGTGAAGGGGAAGGTGGAGGTAGGATGGAGGGGAGGATGGAGGTGAGGGTGAAGGGGAAGGTGGAGGGAGGATGGAGGAAGGATGGAGGGAGGATGAAGGTGAGGGTGAAGGGGAAGGTGGAGGGAGCATGGAGGTAGGATGGAGGGGAGGATGGAGGTGAGGGTGAAGGGGAAGGTGGAGGGAGGATGGAGGTAGGATGGAGGGGAGGATGGAGGTGAGGGTGAAGGGGAAGGTGGAGGGAGGATGGAGGTAGGATGGAGGGGAGGATGGAGGTGAGGGTGAAGGGGAAGGTGGAGGGAGGATGGAGGTAGGATGGAGGGGAGAATGGAGGTGAGGGTGAAGGGGAAGATGGAGGGAGGATGGAGGTAGGATGGAGGGGAGGGTGAAAGTGAGGGTGAAGGGGAAGGTGGAGGGAGGATGGAGGTAGAATGGAGGGGAGGATGGAGGTGAGGGTGAAGGGGAAGGTGGAGGGAGGATGGAGGTAGGATGGAGGGGAGGATGGAGGTAGGATGGAGGGGAGGATGGAGGTGAGGGTGAAGGGGAAGATGGAGGGAGGATGGAGGTAGGATGGAGGGGAGGGTGAAGGGGAAGATGGAGGGAGGATGGAGGTGAGGGTGAAGGGGAAGATGGAGGGAGGATGGAGGTAGGATGGAGGGGAGGATGAAGGTGAGGGTGAAGGGGAAGGTGGAGGGAGGATGGAGGTAGGATGGAGGGGAGGATGGAGGTGAGGGTGAAGGGGAAGGTGGAGGGAGGATGGAGGTAGGATGGAGGGAGGATGGAGGTGAGGGTGAAGGGGAAGGTGGAAGGAGGATGGAGGTAGAAAGGGAGGGAGGACGGAGGTGAGGATGGAGGTGAGGATGGAAGGAGGATGGTAGGAAGACAAATGTTAAGATGAATGTGAGGATGAAGGTGAGGAGGCAGGTGAGGATGGAGATGAGGATAAAAGTAAGGGTGACGCAGAGAGCGAAGGAGGAATGGAGATGAAGATGAGGGAGGATGGAGGTGGGGATGGAAGGAGGATATGTGAAGATTAATGGAAGATGGAGGTAAAGTCATTTCAGGTCAGTTGGGTGGGGATAGACACCATGGAAGACCTTGGGTAGTCCTAAGGGAAAATGTCTGGGTCCAATCTCTAGCACCATGCAGACGTAGGCATGCATGTACATGGCATGAGCCCTGCGTCTGTCTGTCTGGGTCATTTCCCAGCTGTGTTTTTAACTGGACTTTGGGAGCTTGCCCAACCACACAGTTTCCTTTCCCATCAGTAGTGAAAGCGCAGAGTTTCTTCATAGGTTCCTGGAAGGGGTAAAGGAGGTAAAGGAGAGGCAGAAGTGCAGGGCCTGTTTCCAGACTGCTGAGGTCTCTGGTGCCTGGTTGGTGCCTGGGGAGACTGTGATGAGACTCTGAACCCAGGGCCTGTCCTGGTCATTGCTTTACCCCACACAGGATTCCATATTTCCTCAGTAAGTGAACACAGCAGGCCAGCATGTGGAGGTCCTGGCATGGGATGCCCTTTTCTATCAGGTCTCATTGTTATTAGAAACTACATCTGCTCAGTGTTCCTGGGCTGTGTCTAGAGGGGCAGGGGTCCCAGGACACCAGGATATCCCAGGGGGGGTCTGGTGTCCAGAGGCTGGAGAGTGGCAACTGGTGTAGGGATTAGGCATTTTTGGCTTCCCCTTCTTCCTGGAGCTCTATCTCAGGAGCTCAGCAGCTGTCACAGCCACTAGGGAGGCACTCTGGTCACTGTGTAGAGAGGAAACATGACTGCCTTCCTGCTCCTGGTCTCAGGTTACAGAAAGGGCAGGGAGCTGGAAGGAGCAGGGGGCCAGTCTAAGTCTCCGTTTGTGTGTCTGTACAGTGGCACATAAAGAAAGCACCTTATTGTGAAGGTTAAGTGGCCACACACACAAAGCATGGGCAGGGACAGGGAGAGATGCCTGGGCTGGAGGAATAGATTTCTACTCAGAGTAGAGGCTTGGTAGCATCTGGGGAGTGAGCAGGAATCACCAGTAGGCCCCTTCACACCCTTTATCCTCCCCTCCCCTCCCCTGCTTTTCTTCACAACTGCTGCCATCTGCTCACTGGACAGTCCACCTGTTGGCCCATGTGTCATTTATCATCCTCTGTTGCAGTGGGTGTTGGTAAGGGCACAGCTGCTTGTCTATCTTGAGTGCACAGAGCCTGTGTGTAGCTGGGACTCAAGAGGTCTTTAATGAATGAATGAATGAATGAGTGAATGAATGATAGTGAGTGAATGAATAAGTGACTGAATAGATGAATGAATGAGTGATTGAGTGAATGAATGAATGAGTGAGTGAATGAACAAGTGAACGAGTGAATGAAATCCAAATAGCTTTCTAGCTCCATTCAGGACCATTCTAAAATCAAAATGTAAGTCTTCTGGGGCAGACAGCTTGGTGAACTTCTTTTTCTCTCTGTTAGCTTTACACCGCTATAACAAAACACCCAAGATAACCAACTTATAAAAAAGGTGAACTTTGAGTGACAGTTTCGGGGATTCCAAAGCCGCATTGCTTTGGGCCCATGGTGAGACAATGCATCATGGTGGGATCACACAGCAGAGTAAAACTGCTCACTTCATGGTTAGAAAGAAAAAATAGAAACAGGAAGGGGAAACGACCAGGATCCTTTTACACCCTTCAAGGGCATGTCCCCAGTGACCTAACAACTCCACCATGCCCCGCCTCCTAAAGTTTCTACCACCTCACAATAGTGCTATCCTGACGACCAAGTCTTTAGCACATGGGCCTTTGGGGGACATTCTCCCTGTACGTAAAGGGACTCATGTTGTCTGCTTCCCCATCACTATAAAGACCTTTGAGGCCCCGAGGTCTGGTGCTGTGCCTCTCCCCTGTGGACCTGGCAGCACCTTCCTTCCCTCCTCAGGGCACAGCCCAGGGAGCCACGGGCATCTTCCCAGTCTCCTTTGTGAAGATCCTGAAAGACTTCCCTGAGGAGGACGACCCCACCAACTGGCTGCGTTGCTACTACTATGAAGATACAATCAGCACCATTAAGTTTGTGTCCTGTGGGAGAGGGGGTCTCCCGTCCTTTCTGCCACCCCTACTCTGCTCCCATACCACACTCCCATGTCGTCCTTGCCCCACTCCAAACCCTGCCATAGCTCCCACTGCCTTCCAGAAAAACTACAACATTGTGACAAGCTGTCAAAGTCTAGCCTCATCCCCCAAGCTTCCCACCATGCTCCCCTGCCAGCCTGATGCCCCCGTCCCCTGCCTGTTGCTCCTTAGGGACATCGCAGTAGAGGAAGACCTCAACAGCACCCCATTGTTCAAAGACCTGATGAAGCTCATGAGGTAAGAGGGCCAGGTAGGAGAACAGGAGGGGGTCAGGTGGCCTGAAGAGGAGAACAGAGGGAGAAGTACGACCTGCTGTGTATTCTGCATTGCATTTGCCTTCTTGCTGCACCCACAGCCCAGCCCTACAGGCTGGGGTTCATCTCCCCTGTGAGAGAGGAGTCCAGGAGGGAGCAGCCAAGGGACAGTGGGACTCAACTGAGGTCACAGTGTATGGTTATAGATTTTCAGCTAGAACTTGGACATGGACCCTCCACCAATCAGGGAACTCACTACTTCCCAAGGTCAAGGTCAATGACAAACAGTTATTTTACAGAATGGTAACAGTGTTGTTACATTTCTTACTATAAAAGTAAACCTAACCATCATAAAAAAAGGGGATACCTGTGAT